>NC_055663.1:21782310-22151477 GCF_017976325.1 Chelmon rostratus | reverse complement strand
CAGACAGGAAGGCAGATGCAGACCAGTCCAACTGGTACAACCATCCCCCAGAGGGAAAATGTCTATCTTGGCATCACTCCGGCGTCAGGGTCGGCATCACGCTGGCATCAAGTTGTGCCTGTTCCTCCATGAGAGAGAACACGCCTAGTTACACCCATGGGGTTCATAACACAGCTGTTGCCTATTGGCTATGCCTCGCTGCATAAAGACCCCCTAGTGCTTCCAGTGCTCTGGTATTCCCTTATGGAAACACAAACATCCAAGAATTGTCACCAGCCTACCTAGGATGACAGGAAAAAAAAAAAAAAAAGGGCCAGGACGGAAAACCATCAAAATGAGCCATCCCAGAATAAGAGAGAAAAATGAACAGAAATGTAAGTGCAGCGTGAACGCAGCGCTGAACACACGCTGATAAGGTGGAGACAGCGCGCAGGCACAACCGTTCCACACTGGCACAGATTCGACCGAGGCCCAGTCACAACGTGGTCATATCAAAAGATTCCACCGCACGTATTGATCTGATAACCCAGACGCAAGCAAACACAGTCACACTCAGCCACACACGAACACGCAGCCACACATACTTCTGGTTATGAGCACCAAAGGTGATCTAATCAGTTTATCTCTCTCACGTACAGACAAAACACGCACACACGCACACGGAGAGGCCGGAGTGTGCCTACCTTATCTTCCAGCCTGATCAGTCGTGCTCCAATCGTTGGGTATTCCTTATCTTCCCCTTTGCCTGGCGAATGAAAAAAGGGGCGAAAAGGGGGATTATTTTATTTTGTCTTGCCGTAACCAATCAGAAGTGAGTGATGTATTTGTCCCCTTAGCGACTGCTAGGAGCAGTTCCTGTAACATTTTTCATGCTAACCAAAGAAATTACTTAGTTAATTTGCCAGGTAGGAAGATGAATTCCTCATTCTTAATCTCACCCACAGAGTTCTAATTGGTCAATTGTTTCAGGGAAACAGCAATTAATGAGCCTGACCCGAATCCTGTTTGATTTATTGAATAAATCTAAAATAAAAGCAGAGGTGTAAGCAGTGATTCAGAGGTCTGGAACCAGTGTACTGACAGTGTCCATTTCACTCTAATTTTACTGTTTACTAATCACATTTAAGATCATTTGCAGTTTATAACCCACATGACACACAAGACCCACGTTATGCTTGTTGATAACACACGATGGATGAATCTATATGCTACTGTATGCTTAACTTGGACATTAAATGACTACAACTGCAATCAAATATCACTGATTTAAATCTATAATTCATTATTCTGTAAATAAATGGCTCTTTTATTCTTCAACATGTCATTAACAAATGAATAAATAATATAATTTAATAACTCTTCATGAACTTGATGACAGTTAATTACATAATTATCAGATTTTAAATGATTGATGGCTAATTTCTTACTGATTTTCACAATAAATTCAAAACCACACTGAAGTCCATCCACGCATCTACGCCCAAATGGACACGCAAACACACACAAGCCTGCAAACACACACACACCTGCGGGCACAGTGAAACAAGCAGGGTGAAAACACACACATGTGAACAAACCCATATCCAAACAGAGGCCTAAGCACACACATCAGGGGAGTTTCTTTCTTTCTCTCATATTTAGTCTGGCACAGCTTGTGTATGTGTGAGGTATAAACACAGAGATGGAGCGAGGAGTGATGGCTGTCTATCAGATGTAGGCTGCAGTGTTTGCCGTGTATTTACCTGGAAGAAACATTCCTGGCTTCCCCAGCGTGCCGTCCAGCCTGACAGGACAGAAGAAATGAGATGTAATATAATAATAAAGTAATTTATTGAGCCAAAAGAATTAAACAAATGGTGTCAGCTTGAACAGTATTTATATATTACTGATTTCAGAAAAAAAAAACCCACATGCACACGCATACACATTTCAATGAGAACATACACGTTCTCATTGAAATGTCAGGCTTTGAAAATAAACACTGAAACTTGCTCATGCGGGCCGTTGGTCAACTATAAATCTACTTAAAGCAGGGGAAGCAGTTCAGTATGCACTGTAAAGCATCCTCTGTTCGTCACCACATGGGTGGATATTTATCACAAGCAATCTCATGCCTTTAATTATGTTTCATAATGTCAGTGACCCACTTGATGCAAAGCGGTCACTGCACTATTGTCTTTGCCGTCACATGTGGTCAGTGCTGTGATGTCTTTTTCCTCGGATTTTCTGTTGCCAAGTTTTGGTATGAGTCGTTTTTATGTTTGCAAATACTAATAATAATAATCATTAGTTTTATTACCATATGATAACACTTTATATAAAGGTGCACATGTTCACTATTACCTTATTCCTCATTAGCATGCACATTTGTAGCCAATTGGCTCTCTATTACTCATTATAAAGCACTTACTAATGCTATAATAACAACTACTAGGCCATTAGCTAAGAGTTTTCCCTCAATAAATCCCTAATTACTGCTTATTGATAGTGAGTAAGGAAGTTGTTGTACATGAATTATAATCTTAATAACCGCACCCTAACCCGTAATAACCCTAATACCATAACAATTATAAAAATGAAACATCAGAAAGAGAGATTTTTATGAGACACTTGGTAGAATTGACTAGAATTGTGATTATAAAAGAGTCTTGCCTCTATAATTCATAGTACTGAAGCTGTACTGCAGTTAGCTATAACTTCTATTAAATAAGAGTCTTTGCTTGATTTACAGACACATTATGATGCCCCGCTGGCTTCAAAATTTCACAGTACGTCACCATGGTTCAGCTGAGTTACAGCAAAAGGTGTTACGAGGTCCAGGTGATGCAGTTACGTAAGTTTGACCCAGTTTATTACCTAACCGACCTCCTTCGAGGGAGAGCGTTGTGCGGTTTGAAGGACGAACATCAGTCAAATAAGCAGGGAAAATTTGCAGCAAGACAACGAAAGGTTTTACTTCAGCGAGGCCTGGACTTCATTACAGCTCAGCAAAGCATAACAAGGTGTGACAAATCAGAGAGCAGCGAGGCTCCTATCTGTCAGATGAACACTAACAAACTGCACTGCAGGAGTGTGATCCAACTGTTAAGAAAATTACTGAAACCTGAATCTAGAAACATTTAATGGGGCCGCCTCTCTTCCTGTTGCCTTCGTGACCCAGTTCAGCTGACCATGACGTCAGTATAGCTTACGATAATATTTACAATGAGAGTGTGTGTTTTGTTTGCAGACTTCTTTCTTGTTCTTCTTCTGACTATGATGCGGCATCCAACATAATGCTCCCAAAAATGTAAAATCAAGTTTAAATCAACTGACACGAATTTAGAGACAGAAAGGGAGGAAGAAAGAGCGTGAAACAAGGTCAAAGGCGCCACCTTCTCTGCAGCTCCTTGATGCGGACCATCATGTTGAGGTGACCCTGGGAATACTGCTCGATCACGTCTCGCACGTCATAGGGCTTCCGCGCTTGCTGTGGATCAATGCACGTGCACACACAGACACACACACACACACACACAGGAACACAAAAGCCATTGTCAACCATAGGCGCTGTTGCTTGGGCCCCGAAAACATCCCCAACCCCCTTGGGTGCAAAGGGTTCATTGTTAACTCATTGTGCGCGTGTGCGTGTGCGTGCGTGCACTAACAAGTGCATGGTCATGTTGAAAGCAGTCGTGTTAAGGTCCTTTCACAGCTTTGTTTAGTGTGACGTGGATACAAGCGGCATCAGAAAGAACCCAGTGAACTCTTTAGGGTATCCTTGGTATACATGGAGTATAGCCTCTGCAGCTGAGATCACTTAGGCCATAATTGAAAACATGTACAACACTTGGAAACGGTAAGAATATAGGAACCATTCTACAATAACATGTAGCATGAAAATGATGGCAAAAGTATTTCAAACATGATTATGCTTTTTATTTATTGCGCAAAATTGTCTGACATAGTTCTGCTGACTGTGGTGCTATTTGAGGCCATGCCCTACTGTGTGTGTGTTAGTGTGTGTTTTTGTGAGTGCAGTACAGTAAGTGAATTCTTACTGTAGCCCCAGAGACAGATTAGTAGATTTCCCATGACACTACGCCTGAAGTGAGCACAAAGAAGACATGCAGGTGCAGGTTTCAGGCATTTACACACAAACACCCAAACACACACATACACATGCACAGCAGAGCTGCAGCTGATGTATGCCCTCGGGGCTCTGCTTCCTCATCCTATATGACCGCACGCACACACACACACACACCACACACTTCTCTCACTCTCAATCTGTCTCTGTCTTTATTTCTCTATCTCCCTCTCCGTTGCTCTCCATAACTCTCTTGAATTTCTCTCCCCTCGTCTGGATTTCCTTTCGCTTACCTGAAATTTCCTCCTGGCCACAAAGTACTGCATTCGGCGGAGGACTTTCACAGCTGATCTCTGGGCATGGGACAACCTGTGACAGAAAGGGAGACTGATTAAGTCTGAGACAAAAACAATGATGGTCAAGTCTGCAGATGTTTCCTTGCTGTAAAATGTGAAGTGGCTTGTTTTGGACAAGCTGGGTTGTAAAAAAAAAAAAAAAAAAAAAAAAGGAAAAAGAAGAAGGCTGCACACTTCAAACCCAGCAAAACACATGTGACCCTGACAGGAGCGTGCACACACACACACACTGACAAGTATGCATTCATGCACACAAAAAAGCACATTTAACCTATAACTATAAATGTGTCAACACAGATAAACCCGCTCTCTATCAGTGCTCGCCTTATCGGTCAGTATGAATGTGCAACATGGTGAAAAGTGAAAAAAGAAAACCAGACCCCTTTCGCATTAAGAGGAGTCCCAAGCCCACGTCCCTCGACTCAAAGCAGCACATCTGTGTCAACACGAGGGAAAACCCGCTGGTATGGAGCTAAACACTGAAACAGAAACCACTGGATTCAAACAACACACACAACCTCATACTGGCATACCATAGTGACTGTATGGCATGCGCTCGTGTTTGTTTTTTCAGCGAGGCACTTTGTGTGCTTTGCGCTGATGCTCATGTGATTTATTTGTCAGAAAACGCTGAAACGAGTCTTTGGATAGTCCACGTGTGAATGCTGCATGTCTGGATGATGTGTTCTTAGGATGAAAACGGATGGGAAAACTCACAAGTGTTTGTCAAATTTGTTGAGTGATTGGATTTCATTGGTTAAAACACGCACACACACACACACACACACACACACACACACACACACACACACACACACACACACACACACACACACAGTATCCAGCGGTTAAAGACTTCCCAAATCATCATGTGAATGTCAGAAACGTGTACGGTTGTATTATATTTTCAAGGGCATAGAGAAAGCTCCAAAGACATCATATATTAATGATGCTACATTCAAGTGCTTACTGTTTTAATTTATTTTGTACCAATATGTGAATTTTAGAAATTCCCTGACACCCCACCCCAAAGTTTAGGACCCCTGACTTCAGATGTGTGCAAGAAGCATAAAAATGCTCTTAACCCATTTATTTCCCTCGATGTTGTACTGTTCATCATAAGGTTTTAATGCCAGAATCAATCATGAATGCTGACTTTACATTTGATATTAATGATATTGAACCTCTCTGCACTAAAACGTTTAAAGACTCAAATGTACAAATGTAAACATAAAGTCAAGTCCAAGTGTGTGGTTGAGTTGAGAGGGTCAGACGGGTACGAATCAGTACAAGTAAAGGGCTCCATTTAATACTAGTCCACCATGTAAGAGTGTTAATGTATTAGAGATAAAACACAAAGGACACAGTCTAATAGATGATGTCAGAGCATTTATTTTAATAAAAAAAATATAAACATCACCTGGGCTACTTGCTTTTTTCGTGCCCATTTCTCTACCTGTCTTCTATTTCATGTACGGTACGTCTCAGAGACAGGTGACCTTTCAGCCATCTGTTGGTATCAGAGACATCAAAGTTAAGCTGGTAAGCCGCGGGACAGTGTGTGTGTGTGTGTGTGTGTGTGTGTGTGTGTGTGTGTGTGTGTGTGTGTGTGTGTGTGTGTGTGTGTCTGCTGAGAAGGTGGATTAAGAGCGAACTGACGTCACAAGATTCTTGCTGGAGAGATCCAGAGGAAGATGGCTGAAATGAAAAGGGGAAAACAGTCAGGTGCAAATGAGAAAGCGAGAAGAAAATGATTAAAATAAGGTTAGGGTCACTTGTCAGGTGCATGCGTGCTGTGTGCACACATAATGCTCATGATGCACTGGATGAAAATGAATGACTCCATTCTTAGGTCAAAGTCTATGCTTTTTGTATGTAGGGGGAAGCTTATGTGTCCGTACACTGTTCTAAACAGCACCCCCATTAACACACACACACCCACATGCACACAAACGCACACACACACACCCAACCCCGCCCCTCCCCAAACAAGAGTCTTTGTGGAGTCAACAAGTCGCTCTGAGGTCTTAATTAGGCAGAGGGACAACAGAGGGACTTAACAGACAATGCGTTGACATGGGACCATAAAACACGAACATCAAAGGCTGTCGGGCTGCTGTCTTGTTTCAGTGCGAGGGCTGCCCAAGCTACGGGGGGAAATGCACACAAACAATGCCAAACATAAAGAGCATGAGGCTATTTTTGGGGAAAAAAGAAACGCGTAGCCCACCCTCCTCCTCCTCCTCCCACCTCCTCGCTCTCCATCGTCGATGAGGAGAAGGATGTGTTTTCCTTCCGCCTCTTTTCTGTGTGACTCGGAGGTTCGGGCATAATTGGGAAAGAAAACACATGTAGGAAACAAAAAACATGTGCGGTTTTGATCGCTGTACAACTGTACCCCGCTCCCTCCTCGCCCTCCTCCCGTTTCCTGCGTTTGACACAAGCGCGCACACATGTTCATTGGGTAAGTGTGATAAAAGAATAACACGGACGGTTTTTGTCCGCCCGCCCCCCTCCTCCCGCCTCCACTCCATTAAACATTTGGCACACAGAAACTGAAGGAATGTAATTCCCACATCCCTCCGCTGATGCTGCCCTTCAAACGCTTCGCTCGCCGGCTCCGACTCTGCTCATCTCCCTCCGCCTCCCCCGCTCTCTTTTCTCCTCTGCGTGTTTACATTTCAGCTGTGCAGAAGATTTGACACACAGAGTATCCAGGGGACTCCTCTTGAGTCAGCAAAGCTCACATCTCACCCACGACGACTTCAATATATTTTCCATTGTCCTGCGCTGTATGATTCATTCTCCGCTGGGACGGCTGGTTGTGTGGAGGGGGGGGGGTTGTTTTTTTTTCCTTTACGGATTAAACCACAACTCCTAGCACTTCTCAACAGACTCGCTATTCTTCATTAGGTCAACTGTAGAAGTCATGTACAAGCTGTAATTGCTGGAGTCATGAACTGGCCCCGTCCCTCTCTTGAAAAGCTGTGACAGATTTAGCCCCATGGCCTCCCCTGGACCCTTCTCTCTTAATAAGTTTTCTCTTTTTTCATTTTCTGATGGTCACTTTGGAGATCTTGGAGTTGTCAATGGCAACTCTCCCTCCCCACCCCCTTGGTTCTTTCTTTGGCAGGGGACCGTCAAATATCCTGTGCTTCCATGGTGCGCTGCAATAACCTCAGAGTCAGTCAGGAGAAAGCAGCCTTAGACATCAATGTGCTACGGTCAGAGCCCAGCAAGACTGCTGGCCTCTGTGTGTGTGTGTGTGTATGTGTGTGTGTGTGCATCTGTGTGTGTGAGATAAGCTTTATGACTGGTGCTTTGGTCCATCAAAGAGATGGGCTCTTCTTCTGTTCTCCTCAAAAACAGACATCCTTTTATCATATCTTTGGAAGGATAAGATGACTGCATTCTTTCGGGAATGTTTGATCTAAAAGTGATGGCATGCCAGAGGGCGCCGTGGTAAGAATTATAAGGGCGCATTGCTAAGACACTATATCGTAGCGGCCAAGCTTCCTCATTCAGTAAGGGGTTTAAAATGAATGGGCTTCGACGCAAGAAATGCTCCCACATGGATCCTCCTTCAAGGGTTTGTCTGGAGGGAAATTAAACCAGCTCTGCATGCAAGAAGAAGCACAAGTTTAACCCAATTTTGTCTTTATCAGACCACTTCTGCACTAAGCCAGCTAAATCTGAAGATGCTCTGAAGATCTGAAGACCAGAACAACAGTTAAATGTCCTCTTCTTTGCACCCATTTACATATTTTTATGATTCTGTTGTCAGACAACCGTATAAGATAGTTATTTGACCGCAGCTCACAAACGGTACCTGTCAACTAGGCCAACAGTCATTTCTGCACATTTCTGAAGAAGAAGAAGAAGCTTGGTTGGTTTGTTTGTTGGCGACTGGCTTCTTCTTTTCTTCTTCTGTGGTTGCTTTTTGTTTCTGATGAGCAGCCTCTACTTCTTCTTCTCTGTTTATCACAGCCATGTGTAAAGTAGCCAATACTGCCAACTTCTACCTACACTTTCCTTTGCATAGCCTGGTTTATTCACTCCAAAGCAGTTGATGTGCCTAATTCAAATTTTCTGTCGCTTGCTTCAAATTCACTTGAAAGTTAAACACGACTTGAGTGTTTCTCTGACTGACTTCTTCTCAAACTACACACCCGGAACCTGAAAGACTCGACTGCACCGCATGCAGCATGACACAGCTGGTCAAATATGGCTTCAGATACAATCGTTTCCCTCCTCCCTTTGTGTCTACTCCAGTTGTTTTCATGTCCCCACCAGATCAATAGACACTGATCAAGACACGCCGGAGACAAAAGCGGCAACCAAGCCACATCAAAGCCGGGTGCCCATTAAGAGCTGATGACAAAGAGAGAACAGAGAGAGCAAGCGGCGTTTGATGTGTGTGGCCACAGAGAGACAGAGGGAGGCCGGAGATGCTGTAGGTTTGGTATCACCCTAACTTCCTGCATTTCTATCACAAACACACTGTGAAAGCACTGTATACTGTGAGAGAAGGACATGTTTGTGTATGTACATGCAGGAATCTATAAAACAAATGCAGCGCTTTAATCTGCCTCGCGCATTCTTTTCCACACAGCATAGCTTGACTTCAACAAACAACGCTGAAAGGCAACAAAACCTGAGTAAATGAGCCGAGGATGGTCATATATTGTTGGGATTTACATCATTAGATACTATGCTGCTTATGGAAAGGATCCCAATATGGTCTGATCTCACACACACACACACACACACACACACACACAATCACCACATGCGTCTGAAGGTACACGCGAATAAAAATGTCACGTCTTTACGCTGATCAAAGAATCCCACCAACGAAAACACTCCTCTGGAGAGATGGTCGACATCCCGGTGACCTAGTCCCACCCATGTTTAATGTTAATGATGCCAAGTCTCACAACCTGTCATTATTTGAGGAGAACAGAGACAGACGCAGCTCTTTCCCACCACGCCGAGACAAGATTGGAGAGGAGCGTGCATCTAACAAGTAGACTAATGACTGGTGAACTCTTCCTGACACGACTCTAACTGTCAAATTAACTAAAGATTTGGGTGAGGAGGTTTCCAGTTAGACAGCCGAGAAAATGAAAAACTACAGCCGTGGGAAAAACGCGTTTTACCCGGGTATGAAGACCACAAGGAAATAAGACTGTAATAACATGTGGACGAAAAAATGTAATTGCAGGTACTTTAAGGATATAGTTTCATGGGTTCTTAGATGAAATATAATTAATGTTTTTTATGTATATTGCAATGCTACAGTCAATCCTCTTAAGATATATTCTTGCTATTCTTGCCATCAACAAACTGGGAAAAAAAAGATTTGGGACAATGATCACCTCACAGATATCCAAGGCCTAAGGTGTAGCCTCAAGAGAAGGACATGGCTGTAACTATTCTTCAAAGTGAGCCTAATTAGAGAGCCGGGTAGATTTGGGGTTAATGACCCCCTCTCTGGTGCCAGACCTTTGAGTCTAAGTGTTTAGCCTAAGGTGTGTCAGTAATGTGGCCTCGCATGTTAGCGAGTGTATCAGGGTAAAAGTTTGCTTTTCAGAGGGTATTTTACCTATTTAATCTGTTTTTAAGGATGCTTTGTGTCTGTTCAGGTGCATGTTTCTGCTGTGTGACACTACTATGGCAATGTCAATCATCTGGGGGGTCAGTCAACCACTTTTTAGTCCAGCCTGCATGCTGACAGCCTCACAGAGCCTTTAACGTGTTTCGTTAGCTGCGATCCCAAACCTCACCACTAGGTACCACTAAATCCTACACACTGGACCTTTAACTTCTTGCTTTATGATACGTCCAGTGAGTAACATCAGATAACATGCAACAAATGACATGTTTCACCCTCCACTCCTCTGCTGTTGAGTTTGGTTTTTTTTTATCATCACATTTGGGTTATATTTTGCTGACATGGTAGTTTGATGTTTTCCTGTTGTTCACACTTTTTAATTTTTCAAGCTGTGTCATTTGTCATCAACTACAGTCAAGAGGCCGAATATATGAACGAAAAATAATGTAGACCAGGAGTGATGTGCAAAAGCATACAGGACTGCTACTTACTGGGAGCATAACTTTGCATTTTTAATTCCTGACCCTGGCGCGCATGAGATTATCCCTGTTTGCACACGCGCTGGTGCATCTGTATAAGAGCTCGGCTGACCGGTTTGGACCAGAATGATGTGAAGTAGTAAACCTTCTAAGGGGTCTCACATACACACAAACCAGTATCTAGTGCACATGAAAGCAAGCTTGCACATACATTAACATACACACCAATGCATTGACATCCAGCACAGACAATTCATCTGTGTTTAGACCAACATTGTTGAGGTCCAGTGTGTTTATATGCATGTGTGCGTGCTATGAAGACAGGAGGGCGATTGGGTTTCTCCAGTGGGGGACGAGGGGGTGAGGTGGTGAAGAAGGATTTATAATTCATGGCCTAATAGGATTTGTTGCTGTTTAGCAGGATTAGGCATGTTAGAGAAAGAATCTATTTATTGCTGCCAGTCGGGGGGTCCCCTTGCTTGGGTGGGGTGGGTGGTGGTGAGGTGAGGTCGGGAGGTTGCACACTGGACCCTTGAATTTTTTTCCCCCAATCATTTTCCGGGATAACCCCTCGCAGTGAGCCTCTGAGCATGCAAACCCACCCCCTCCTCTCGGCTCTTAGTCCCACCACGGCCACCATCTTTGGATTAAATTGGCTGTTTTTCTTTCACAGCGCTCTGATAATCCAAGCACATGAGCCCAGTCGTTGTCGGTCATGCCAGCACACATGGCTGTTCGTCTGACTTTTTGTGTGTATGTGTGTGTGTGTGTGTGTGTGTGTGTGTGTGTGTGTATGTTTGTGTATCTAGGCACAATTAGCGCCACCATGCCCTCGGGGGAGCAAGGGCCTGCTGGAGGTGGCGGTCACAGACCTGCCCACGTTCAGCCTGGCTTAACCCTGGCTATGGACCCAGCAGGAAGAGAGAGAAAAAGAATAGAAGAGAGAGTGAGTGAGAAAGAGAAGGAGAGAAAGGAAGAGATGGAGGGTGACCTGTGGGCCTTCTTAGCGAAGGGGCTTCCCTTTCATAAGCCAATCGGTTTAGATTATAAAACCATGCTCCTTTTCAAAAGAGCATTATTATTACATTCATGTGTGGCTGGGGCTACAGTGGGGGGGCTGGCTGACATTAAAGACTGCTGTTTAATTAGGCCTTTTTACAGTGGTCAGCCTTTTTGTTCCGGCTTTTCAGCTATGGGAGGCCTGCTTGGCCTCCCTAATAGCTAATGGCGATTGTTCTATGTCTGTCTGTGTAGGGGCAGCATTTTTCATCCTCCATCAATATTTATTGATTTACTGTGTGAGAGTCCAGAGAAAAGGACTGATTTCTAACAGTACTTCTTCATTGCAATCCTGAAGCTTAGGGGGCCACCTCTCCAAGCCTGCTAGAGGCCATGAGTTTCCTCAACTAAACCCACATTCATCCCATTCACCAAGCTCACAGTTTCAAGCATGAAAATGGAGGAAGACTGGAGGAAAACTAGAATTATATCACTTTGGGACCACCACCTTTTTGAGTCCCTCTGGAGAGGAGAGGAGAGGAGAGGAGAGGAGAGGAGAGGGGAGGAGAGGGGAGGAGAGTGGAGGAGAGGGATATGGCTGAGAGATCTGGTCAAACACAAGGCTGCAAGCTTCTTTCAAACTGTGGAGAGGAAATTAGTAGGCACAGGTCGGTTAATTAACAACCCATTCAGTCTATGTTTATCGCTGGTTTAGTTTGCACAGCGATAAAAGATGAGAGGCAAGCTAATAAAAAGAGAAACAAAATAATCCGATGACCAGTAAATACATTGTTCTGTAACTCCCACACATTTTCTCTCATACTTAGGACTTGCTCAAACTCTAGTGTCCTGCACATCGCGCTGCTTAGTCAATAATAGAATATTATAATGCTGAAACTATGAGTCAGGAGAGAGAAACAAAGCGACAGAAGGAACGAGAGAGACAGAAAAAGAGATGAAGTGGTGGTGGTAACAGTAGTAAGTTGTAGCGGGGAGGAGGGATTTATGGGAGCAGATGAGGCGGAGAATGTCTTTGCAGACTTGCTTTACTAGCTTCCGTTCCTGGTCCACCATACAATTAGCACACTGTCTGTCTCCAGGTCTGTCCCTGCCTGGACGGTAATTACACCAGCAGTCCAAACAGACAGGCAGACAGACAGAGAGACAGGAAAGATGAGACAGGCTGAATGGTGTTGGTGCTACTTCATAACCCTCTAGAAGTGATTTATTACTCTTAAAGTTATTATAATCATTAGGTTTTTTCCCACTGTTTGCTAATTCTTTTCAAGATGGGCTTCAGCTTATCCAATTATGCAACCAGAAGGTAGCAGTAGCAGTTCAGAGTCTCAGGCCTTGGATAGTTTAAAGACCTCATCGAGACATATTTCAAGGCCTATAAAAATATTGTGTTTGGATAGTCATTTGTGTCTGATACTGTATAGCTTTTCCATGAAATAAAAGTTCAATGACCTAGTTCATTTGCTTTTTAAAATGGCATCTACTCCTTCTCCCTCACTGAGAAACTGTAGGTTTCAAACGTCTAAAAAACTGCTGGACCTCCTACTTTACAGCAAAATCTGTGTTCAAGTGTCAAAAAAAACATCATATGCCATGTGATACAACAAAAGCATTAAGAGATCTGAGAGACTTCCATTTGACTTGCTTATGAAGACTTGAGACCATGGATTGTGTAAAACATGGAAGTTGTCTCTGTGGAATCACCCACAGGTTTCTGAAGAGCCATTATTAACTCGGTGACAGTGCCTGGCTCCATCAAAGTCCTGGCAAATCCAAAAACGGGCAAAGAGGTGGAGAGTGGGTGAAACTCAGGAGGGCCACATGAAGCCTGGTTGCTGAAAGGTAGCACCTAGCTGTAGGTTCTGTGGGGATTGACTCGCTTTTAAAGCCAGCCTCAAGTGGCCACTCGAGGAACTGCAGTTTTTAGCACTTGCACGTTTTTTTCAGGCTTCATTTTTCACGACAACCGGATCCAACTACACTTGGACTGTGAGAGAGAACGACATGGGTGAACATGATTCAGGAATGAGACCCACATCTTTTGATACAGCATAAAATTCATATTTTTAATCTATCCTCAGGTCTCCAAATGTTTCAGTTTGCTCTTTCTTTGCCTCAATCTGCAATCCAAAGCCACTTCAGCTGCTGTTTTGCTTTATTCCACGCCGTTTTATAGTTTAATTCTTCCAGCTGTGGTATTTTTCAGCTGTTGAAAGCAGGGGTGATATTTTATGGGTGTCTTTGACTATTTGCTATTATAGTGGCCATCAGCTCCCCACAGGGATTGTTAAGTTTTATTATATCTAAGCAAAGAGCGATGAGTTTCTTTTTTTTTCTTCCCTGTACAGTTACATTAACCCAATCCGGTCAAACAGTCAAGGGTCAATCTTGACCACAGTGTCGTGTCGTGTGACTGGAACAAACGTACGTCCGTATCAGTTCTTGTTTATGTGCGTAGAGAACGAGTGAACAAAGTGAGGAACGCTGTTAGATTTAAAAAGCTGACTCCAGGCTATGAGCCCAACTCTGTGAGTGTGTACGCAGTCTGGGTCAGGGACTGCTTCTTGCTTGCTGCTATAGTGGGATCAGATGACTGTACACTGAGAGTTCACGGGCCCAGGAGGAGGTGAAAGATGATCAGAGGGCTCTGTGGGTGCAGCAGGGTCTATGATTGGTCAAATTGACCCTCCTAATGTTCTCTGGTGAGATGAGATGTGAGAGGGGAGTGCGTCAGGGGGAACTGTGAGCCTGTATCACTGATCTTAAGCTCTTCTAAAAATTACACTTTTGGTTCAGCAGCGCTTTTGGCATCAGTTTTGTGCGTTATTTAAATGCTATTGGACAGCTGGTTCAACAACAGTTGAATACTGTTTGAGGCCCTGGGGCGGTACAGTAAAACTTGGCATGCCTGCATTTTGAGATGGCATGTTTCATTTAAACTGTTTTCAGTGGTGTGTGAATATGATGTAAAAGGGTAACGGACCGAATCAGCAACCTCGACATGAAGTTGAAAACATATCACTTGCATAAGATGTCTATATTTTTCAACGACACCACTTTTGACGTTGCTTGATCGATTGCATGTTCTTGAATGTTGTTGGAATACTGCTCCAGCATGGTTTTAAATCGGTTTGCGTTATATTTGTTCCACACCAGTTTGCAGCCAGATCTCCTGATCTTGAGATTGTGCTCCGAAAGACATGAAATCTAATTTGAGCGGGAGAACAAATAATAGCCAGAGCATTTGGGACAATGTTGAAAAAAGGAGCGGCTGCCAACCTTCAAAACATAACACAGTGAACTGAGTGTCCAATTTAGAAGCCCTGAAGGTAAAACTAAACTCAACTCAAAACAAAATGCTGCAATTATACTATGTCAAACAATTCTGCAGATTTAAGTTACTGGAGTCTTATCTTAGGGCCAAATATGAGCAGACAAATACAAGATAGCTTTAGAGAATCATGCAAGAACATGTGCAGTTTGTTGTACTGATGTAATACTACCATGATATAACAACATTGACCTAATAATACGACATGTCTGCACACCGGGGAAGTGAATATGATGAAAAATGATTTCCAACGCTACTCTGACAGACAGGAAAAACAGACACGCTGGCTCAGCGCCCAGAGCATTAAATGACAGGCTGAAGTTCAGAAGCATTTATTTGTCATAATACTAAACTAACTTGAGATCAGCTGATATCTGTCGGCATGCCTCACCTAACGTTGGCGTGATACAGCACTGAGCGACTGAGTCAACAATGTTGACATCAAACTCTTGGAGACAACGAGGGGTGAGGAAGAAAGAACAGAGAGAGAGAGAAAAAAACAGCCCAAAGAAGAAAATGAAGAAGATGAAGAAGTGCTGGATTCATCTTTCTTTCAAAGAGCTCGGTTATGAGAGCGGTTATCTGAAACGAGGCGCTGGGAACGGGGTGCAAAGCCATAATTGGATGCTTTTCCCCGGCCAATTTTTCAGGGCAAATTATCAACGCATGGGTTGGATTGCTGGAACCACATTGTGGAGGTGGGAACAGTGGGAGCTTTGAGGGGCCAGCGTGACGCGCTAATAGAATCATTTAGCACACTGGGATAACGACAGCATGTGATGGATGGAGCAAAGGCCCCGCATCTGCTGCTGCTGCCACGTTAGCCCTGCTGACTCACTGCAGAGGCAGCTAGCACTGCTAAAGGTGCAAGCATCAGGATCTGTATGTGTGTGTGTATATTTCTGCATCTGAATTTCAGTGTTTGCATGTGTTTGTGCTGACACTGACGTGTGTGTATAAGCATGGCAAAGGCCCTCTTGGCAAAATGCACAGAGCCTTGTCTATCTCTGAGCATGTGAGTCAAATGATGATTGGGCATGTTGCTTTTGGAAAGCTGCACTGTGCCATCTCAGCTCAGGACTGCCTCGTGTTCTCCTACCCCTACTCCCCAAAACAAACTGTCACTCACAGTTTGCCACTGACCCCAAATTTCCAAACTCAAACATGCAAAAGAAAAATACTTTGGATAAGAATAGCGTTTAAAGCTTTTATTTGTTGATACACAATGCTATGCTGGATCACCACGTCAAAGTTAGAGATTGTAGAGAAAATTGGAATAATTAAGATGCAGCATGCTGCCATTGTCATTACTGCAGTACAGTAAGCGTCTACAGTTTATATTGTGCAAGTGTGCGTGTGTGCCCACACCTATAGATTAGCGAAATGGGAGGAGTTACGTCAGGCAGGCAGCATTCTGAAGGGAGAAAAAAATAAGTTCAGTGTATTTTCTGCACAGGCACCGTCAGGCGAATGGCAGCGGAGGCACTTTCATGCCATGAAAGTTTCCAGTTTGAATCATCAGTGTGAAAGATGACTGTGTTGACACACAATGTTTTCTTTGGTCATGAGTTTGTTACAAGAATCAGAAACAGAAAAAACATTATAATCTCAAGGATATTCATATAAATAAATATCTGTTCAGCCACTACGGCTGAATGAGGTAACACAATGGTGATTGAGCCCACTGATGAAAGAGCTGCAACATTTATATATTTGCAGTATTACGAACTGGGTGTCTGTGGTGACAGTCCTGGAAAATATGCTGTATTAAGCTAATGCAAACCGAACATTTCCTACTTCTGCAGCTTCACATTAAAAGCATTTAACTGGCGAAACACCAGCTGGCTTTGATTATGAAGTAATCACAGTAATAGCAATGTGAGTGTCAGTGAGCTTTGCGCTCAACGCTATCGTTCATCAAAAATGTGTCTACAAAACAAGACAACGGTCATCGTAGCATTTGCAAGCATATTTGCTGGTATCTACCCACCAAATCAACCGGGACTGAAATCTTCAAGATTGTCACTTGTCACAGGGAAAAAGACAAGTCGAAAGGCACATTTTGTATAAAAAAAAGAAACAATACGCGAATTATGTTCACAGGTTAATGTAAATGTAATAGCCAGACCTTCACACTTCATGTTAGCACTGTGTGAGTGCTGGAGGACGTTCTGGCTGAACTCATTATCATTCTGGTACAGGGGATTTGTATTCCTTTAAACCAATCACAATCATCTCAGATGTCGCCAAGCCCAGGATGCAGCGATGATACCCTTGAAAAACAGTGCTGGAGGGGATGGGGGGAGGACTCAAAATGGCCATATCCTCGCAAAAGAACCAAGCAGGTCTGCCTTACTGCATGATCAAAATGTTTGTCAAAACCTTTGCTTTCAGCTTGCAGGTTGCTAGCTCAGAGGTTGCTGTTCTTGTTTCGTGAAGCTTTGAATGGTAACACGCAGATAGTGGAAGGAGAGGAGAATACCGCCTGAAGTAGTCGGCCTATGGCAGGTTTATACAAACAGCATACTTCGTGTGAGCCGGACTAATGTAAAAGCTTATTGACATGTGGCTGGGTGTGCAGGGTTGTATGTGCTACAGCTGGCCCGAAGCCAGTCCAGGAGGGGGGACATTTCATACATGAAATCCTCTCCATGCAGGAGGTGAAGGAGCCCCGAGCTGTCTGCGCAGTGCACGTTGCTGCACTATGGGAAACCAAGGCTCACATGCAACACACAAAAGCTCATATGTGTATTCAGCACTCCTCTCACAGATAAGGATACACATACTCACAAAAAGAAGGCCTTGAACACATGCACACAGAAACAAGAGGGAAAGAGGGGTGGGGGGGAGTGGTGCAAGAAAAGGGAAAGAGCGAGAGAAAGGGCAGTGGGAGAAAGAGTGCAAGATAAAGAGAGTGAAAGAAGGGCTTCACAAACAAAAGAAAAGTCAGTTACACACAGGGAGCGAGGAGAGAAGGGGAAAAAAAGCACTGAAAAACGAAAATCAGCAAAAAAAAAAAAAAAAAACGGCAGAGAGGGAAAAAAAAACCCTGCCTTCAACCTCGGGGTGGGAGGAGTGAGAAGGAGCGGCAGCAGGGGAGAGGGAGGACAGAGAGAAAGGAAGAAAAAAAGAGATATGGAGAGAAAAAGAGAGAGAGACAGCAGAGGAGGAGGAGGACGGTGTCAGGGCTAGGGGTGATTAAGCCTGGGGTCTCCTCTCTGCAGAGACACGTGCGCAGACTTAATCAAGTCGACGCCAGCCAGCCACATTTCCACATTACTCCCTGGCCGCCTGCCTGACAGGTCCGAAAGAGGGAAGGGAAGAGGAGCTAAAGGAGTCCACCCGCCCTACACACCCACCCACCCTCTCCTCCTCCCCGTCTTCTACCACCCCCAGGCCCCGGAGCGATGCCAGAACACATGTGAGCGCTGCTGGAGGGAGTGGATGGGTGCAAGTTAGGGAGCAAAGAGCAGGAATACTACCGACTCCACCAAATTAAATGCTATTAGATGGGAGCACCCACTGCACCCCCTGAAATCTTTACCGTCTTTTCTCGTGTTGCTGGTGCAAAGAAAGTCTGCACGATAAAATCAAAGTACTTTCCCAAAAGCTGGAGGACCACCAGTGTACAGACAAACTGTATATGCCATCAAACATCCATCTCTTTATAAATTATTGCTATGCTAAGTTTTCTTGCGCCATATCGTTTGAATCGATTAATAATTCAGTCTCTGCTGCCTTCTGTTCAATTCTGTTGCAATCATACTGCAGTCCTGGAAGTGGACTACTTCTTGTGGTCTGAATATTTCAAAAACATTTCTGAGAAGACGCTTTAACAGTCATATTTGAGCCCGACATGAATGATTGTGATCGTGTTTCTCTTAGTCACGTCACACACACAAACACTCATACTGGAAACACACAGCACACGCCCTCAACCACACTCAGTTTCATAAACTCAGTTGTTGTTTTTTTATTCTCGACATCCTCTGCCTCTAAAGAATACTGTACACCTTCTCTTCCCTCGCTTTTCTCCTCCGCTACTCCTGTTTCACATTCACGCTCTTTTTTTTCTCTTCTTGCTGGAGGCCAAGTGGGTCCGGGCCCAAGGTGGGGTATAGCGATGTCATTTAATAAGCAGCTTAACTCCAGCACACACGCCACACAGAACGACCTGCACGGGCATCTACACTGCAAAAAATGTCCAGCCGAGGCTTTTTTCCCTGTTAGTCTGAATCCGAATTGATTACACCTGCATGTCAATCTATCTTTACATTAGTGCAATGACATCTAATATAGAAGAATGCACCATCTTAAACTTTCAGCTCTAAGGGGAGAGTTATGCACACGATTGTCAGATAAAAAATGCATCGCTCTTCATGTACAGTCTACATTCAGTCGTTGCATTTTTTTGCAGCTGAGCGCAGTGTTATTTCACAACAATGAGGCCTGCTTACAGCATTTCCAGTAATGGGTCAACTTCTAATCTCCATTTGGTTCCACGCTGCTGTTTCTGAACTGAGGTGTAATTTCAACGTATCAAGGAAACAAGGGGCAGCCTGTGCCAGTCTAATCTCTCTTAAAATTATGCACAGGTGGTTTGGTGATAGGGTTAGGAGGTGTAGATACAGTGTGTGTGTGTGTGTGTGCATGCGCTCTTGTGTATCCCCTGGCACCATATCAAGTACAACGCTCAAGCCCAAACATATGCATGTGTGTATTTGTGTGTGTATGCTTGTGCATGTGCGTGTGTGTATGTGCACGCGCAAACACACAAGGCGGGCCTTCAGTGGTCTCCTCTGACCTGTGAGTGAGGGCTAATTAAGTGAAGGGAGATGACAATGAACAAGGGCCTCCCATAGGCCAAGCCATCACTCAGGCCTGCTGTAATGAACACCCACCTACAGGTGTGCTGATCCCTAGACAACTCTACGCGCTCACACACACACACACACACACACACACACACACACACACACACACACACACACACACACACAGACACACACACATACACAAATACTCTTTAACATAAGGGTGCATACTCAAACATGCTTCCATATGTGCAGTACATTATTAATGCATGCACACATATGCTAGCGATACACCCGAAAAAAAAAAAAAAGCTGCTATTACATGCAGACTTACTCGCTGACAAAACAACACACCGACATGTGCACACATGGACACGCGCACACACTGACATTTCGGAGTGGTGCAGCAGCTCCGTAGGCCCTCTGGTCTTGTTTTGCCGAGGGCTGTCACAACCGCAGCGCTGACAGTTCATTAGAGAGGAGTCCGCCACCAGAGATAGGCATACACTCACTTACATCTGTCACCTGGTACGCTAGACACCAAGCTCCATCAAACCATAATCACACATGACTGGTAAGTGCTACGCAGAGTTAAAATCAAATCTTGTAGCACTACACAAGCCACACACCGTTATTGGATATTTTCCATTTACTTATGAGACACCTAATGCCCTAAAGTGTTTTTTCTCTATTGGCAAGGTGGTGTCATTTATCATACATGGCATTTTTGACTCGATGAAGGCTCTCAGGAAGCGGTAACCTAATCTACCCTACATGCCTTGATGTTTTCATTTCACATTTCAATTTAGAATAATCTGCTGCATGAATAATGTTACCAAAGCGGGCTTCCTTTATGGCGAAGCACAACTTAAATGCACTTCCCTCAGAGATTAAGACCAGGTCTCCCTTGCTGACTTGCCTTTTCCATTTCCAATGAATGATTAAACTTCACTATTTCATTTCCTAGAAATGTGCCAGGTTGAGTGCCATGGCTACGCCTGGAGCAAAACTTCTGCCTGCGTTTTATGGGCTTAATTAACGGACCCTAATTGCTTCTGAAAAGAAATAAATAAGGCAGCCAGCAGAGCGCATCCTACTGTTAACGGATTATTTCCTCTCTGAAAACAATAACAGAATGTTCTGTTTTGTTCCCTGGGGGCCAGTTAAAGATCCTCGGCCTCAATATTTGTTACAGACGGGTTATAAATGTAGAAGTCGGTCTTCCTTGAGCCCTCCAGAGCAGGAGCGCTCATCTGCTCTGAAACGTAATATTTTCCCATGTCACAGTAGTCATCCGTAAAATTAACCCTGGAAAAACATCACTGAAATACGGAAGTCGCTCCAGCTTTGATGAGTTTGAAGCTCACACAATCCCTATTGGCGCAATCACTATTCTGCATGTAATGAGAAAGGCCTCTAGCCAAAACAAAGGCAGCCCGTTCAAAAGAACATGTTTTTTCTCCCCCCCTTCCCTGGTCTTTCTAGTACTGTGACGACAGGAAATGAGTCTCGACATCAAAGTCTGAGGAGGAAGTGGCTCTCTTCCCCTCCTCTGTGCGGAGTTGTCAACTACACCTGACACATGATGGGAACACACACACGTACATGTACAAATACACTGCCGGGGTATTTTGTTCCCCAACCATGATATCACCTGATGGCGTAATGGCAGGTCGGGGGCCACAAACACCTCAAGATTTCTCAGGGGCCCAGGAGCAGAGCCAGTGGACGTTTTATACGGTGGGAGAGTTTGCATTTTGTGGGGGAGGCTCATCCTGCGGTGGAATGCAAATATTTAGCTTGGTGTATAATGAAAATCACACCGTACGACAGACATACCTGTGCAGCTACCCAGGTGATCGCCAGCCTGGCTCCATCCACCAGGACGTAAATATAGTAATTACCCACAAGCCTCAAGGGCACAAAGGGAAGTCAGTAAAAAAGTCTTATTGGTTGTTACTGGACAATGATTCATGAGCAAAAATGAACTCGTGCTGGCACAGCGGGACTGCGGATGACACGACCAATCAGGGAGGCCATGAGAATGTTTCTCGGAGATTTAGGGCAGACGTAAATATTTGTTGCTCTGAGATAACGAGCAGGGGATTTATTTGAGTGGGAGACACAACAGCCAAGAGCAGGGTCAACAATACTGCTTCAGGAAAGTAGACTTAGTAGAGAAGAAGAACAAATGTTTGGAGGGCCTGCATTGGTTCACTGCTGCCATTTTCAGGGAAGCCCCAAGATCCTGATGTCACCGAGCCACACTCACACCGACTGCTAATGCAACCAAGCTGTAGCTAGTGAGATAGAAAGGCCTCTGGCCTTGCAGACACAAACACCTCCACTGTTTACACAGTGTCGTCTGACACTGTGTACAGTGACCAGCGGTGAACTGTGTTAGTGAACAACAGAGAGAGGGAGACAAAAAGGGAAGAGAAAACCGAAGAGCAAAGTGCACGGCGGGAGATGTAGAAAACGGGGTGAGAAAATGAAAAAATTAAGAGAGCCTGTGAATTGACAGAAACAGGACGCAGACATAGAGGGAGGGAAGAAGAGGGACAGTGCCCCCTACAGAGAGGACAGGAGCTCTAACTGCAATGACCTTGACACTGAGTGAATGAGACAGAGGGGAAAAAAGAGAGAATGAGCTCTGCAGGCGGTGTCTGACGCAATCACAGATGGATATAACCATATCAACAATCAAGAGCTAAATAATATATATGTGTAGACATCCATGGTTACAACATATAACTTAAAAACTGTTCATTCTTTATTCACATTCAATGATGAACAATTCGACAAGGAAAGAAGGTAAGTTATTCCTCATTTATTTTCATGCTCACAATTTAGGCAAAATGCTTTGAATTATCCTCACTGCATATTTTCTCTAGAAAAGTGGCTCTCTGTTGCATTTCTTTCAGTTATTCAACAAGCCAGCCTTTGCTGCATGTGTGTGCATGTGAAAAGAAGCTGCCTCCTTGTGTCCACATGTGTCTTCTCCTCTTGTGTGAGTTTGTGTATTTATGTGACTGATGTGCACGTCTCGGTGCTCGCTGTGAGCGTGTGTCGGTCTGTGTGAGCGCTTAAATGGATTTTCCAGAGGCCCACAATCCCGGTGCCATGTGTGAGAGGTTCTTTCCCTCGTATATTGGCCGTGACACCCTCCCTCCCTCGCTGCGCAGCATGGCAGCCAGCAGCACCTGCTGCACCATAAACACACCTGCAACGCAGTAAAACCATGGAAACACCCAGCATGGAAAAACTTCACAGTAGAATACAATACAATATAAAGAGACAATAGAGAAAACCACACTGCACAAACAATGTGCACGCTAGGTTCCTGGCTTGCTGTAACCACATTTAGGCTGCAGCATGACACGTTTTTAGTGTATTTTTTCCATCAAAATAGTACAAAAATACAAACCTACATTCAAACAGAAAGGAGGTTGTTCCGGGGACATAAAAAAGAAGATGACAATGATCAGCGAAAGCCATTCTACAGCCTATAATATACTATACTGTAGAGAAACTTTGTTTTGGTTTTCAATGACTAAAAACAACAAATCGGCCTAAAAATTATATGCATAGCCTGCATTTGGTCAACACACAGTCTGCTGCTCCTCTTGCCAGCAGAAATCTTGACCTCAGAGTTTTCTTTATTCTGGACTCCTCGCAGTTTTGGGGCTGGCATTCGTCTTCATGAAGGACTGTTCTAACTCCATGGAGGTGGAACCTCTATTGAAGCAGCTCATTTCCTTTTCTCTTCCCTTCTTGTGTGAGAATTTCTTGCCATCAGTCAAGGATGAGACAGATCCAATCTTGTCAGGGTCCAATGAGAACTGAGTCAGCCAAAAATAGGGTTGGAGGTGTAAAAAATGTTTTTTTTCTGTGTAGGAGAAAATGTGGAGGACATTAACCTCACTTTCCCAGCATGTCCCTCATGTCAGTAGAGCTGGTTTAGTGAAGCCAAGTATGATTTTGGTGTGTCTTTCAAGAGCCTCCTTCCTCTCAAGGCTGCAGTTCAAGTGTCACCGTGATACCGCGAAACTGTAATGTGTGTTCTGAGGCGGTTATCGTTCCGTGAAAATCTCATATTGCTGCAGGCTCAGTTAAGTATCAGTGTTTACCTCACATTCACACCCTGCAACATGCCGGCCTCATCTTACACATATTACAGCAGCCCACTTACATTTTGCAAAACTTCCAGTTAACTCGCTTAATTAATGCAAAGCAAACCTTGTAGCATGTGGGCACCCACAGACAGCTGTCAGTAAAGAGCATGAGTGGGCTGATATACTGCATCACAGTGTAAAAAGGCCTTGTGAGAAACCCAGCAATGAAACAACCAACCGCTGCCCTCCCTCACTGCACCGTGACTAAATGGCTTGTAAACCGCACCCAAACTTTTGACAGCTTTGCGTATGAACACACATGTGCCTCGTAACAATTAAACATTAATGAAGGAATGGAAGAGAAAAAAAAAGTGAAAAAGGAGAAAGAAACCCCACAGCTGCTCGGCTGGGGATGACTTTTTTTTTTTAGTTTTTGGTGCTTTTTAGAAACTGTTGGGTTCAGCGGTAATAGTGTGATTAATTTTGGATGTTTATTTGAGTTTGTCACACTGACGGGACGGGTGACAGGTGCTGAAAGCAGGTCCAAATGTGGACACTTGATGATGGTTTGCAGATGATAGCTTCTTTTTCCAGAACCCGTAGCAACTGGACCGAGCCCAGTTGGCAGTCTGAGGGCAGTAACAGGACTGTTTCTGTTGCTCTTTCAGTTTCTTTTCTCTCTCTCTTCCTTTCTGCCTCCCCTTTTCCTTCCCTCTGTATCCATCTCTCTCCTTCTCTCTATCTTCCTCACCCCGCCACCCCCTACGCTAGCCTCCCCCTCCAACTTCTTTGGAAGGGCCTAATAGGACTCATTGCTGGGAAGGAAAATATGGAATTGGGGGGTGGCGGCAGGGGAGACTTGTTGCCTCCACAAAATCAGGCTTTTGGCCTGAGTAATATGATACAATCATAGCCTGTGTCAGTGATAAATACTGTAGGAACAACTTCTGTCATGTGTGTCTTTCACCGGGCAGAGAAAAAGATATTCCCACTCTTCCAGTATGTGTAATGTGTACCACAATAGTGTGGTTCTGCGCGCGTCTTCTGTTTAATGCAAGGATACATGTCACAATTAACTCCACGTGGAACCTCCTCTGTGTGTGTGCGTGCGTGCGTGTGCGTGCACGCCAAGCCTTCCCAGAGCTCTGCAGGTCCTCCATTAAGGCCAGTGAGTCAGCCAGTTAGTCATTAGGACCCAAGTTGTCACTCGTGGGCCTGGAGGTCATTCATCACCTAACAGGCCCACAGGACAGGAACAGGCAAGCTCCCCCTGTGCCAAACACACACACACACACACACACTAAAAAGGCACCAGTAAGTTTGGTACAGGGAGGCAATGTGAGATATATCCATGGATAAGACAATGGCACACAAATAATACATAAGCGCATTTGCTGATTGACATTTCTTCGCTCTTTTAAGCGCACTAACATGTTGCAGGTTTCTGTCCCCTCCTTGTGATTTTTATTGTACATGTAACAATATTCGCCACATAATAAAAAAGACTTTTTACAGGGCCCTGGCTTGTCAGTGGAGGGAGGAGGTGCAAAGACCAACGTTAATATCCAATATCACCACGCTTCTCAGGGCCCCTTTTTATGATAATTCATCACACATGACGGCCTATTTCTGCTTTAAAAAACAATTAAACGGTTTAATTTGCCTGCCAGTCAAGTCCTTGCTGCCCGGTCGACCGTTACAACCCCACAGGATAGAAAAAAAGGAAAAGTTGATGCTGTCAAAAGATAGTAAGTTACAGCGAGTGCTGAAAAGAGAATAACTGCATTTCCAAACAAAAATAAACACGCATGGGTATTTGTGTGCGATATGAGTGCATGGCAGAGGACAGGCTCTATCTTTAGGCCTACGACCCTTTTAACCTGCAGTTTAGACAAAGGTTTTACGGCATCGGCTGAATCTTTCCCAAATGTGTCTGAGCTACAATTCAAGACAAAACACCTCCATTCACTTCCTTTTCATTCTGCGGCTGATTGTGAAACTTTGGCAGAAACAGAACATAATATCAGTTTGAAAGTTCCCTCTGCGTGACTGGGGCTGGTGGGAGCTGAGATTTGAACCGAATATATCACAAGTCCCTGATTTAATCTCATAATAGTCGGCTTTAATGTCCAAATGCAAGACATGTGTGGCTTCGCTTTGGTTCGCTCACCCGGGCCACGTAGTACAATCTCCCAGGGCAAGACCCAGGAAAGAGAATTTGCATTGGAACTGAAGCGTTCATGCTAGTTTAGTTTGACGCTAATTAGCCGAGACATTATAAGCACCCTTTGGTTAGTAGATTTAGAGGAACTGTTATAGAAGATGAGCATTTAGAGAAATATATGTTTCATAAGTGCTTGACAGTAAGATGACAAACATCGAAAAGGTCGTGAAAAACGTGACATTAAATAATTTAGGCAGATTTTACATCAACACTTTTCTAGATCAGAGCAAATGAAACAGATTCAAATATTACTGAAACGTTATTTTGGGCTTCGTCCGAGTGAGCTCTGAACTGCTCTCAAAAACAAACATAGTCATAAGTGCATCTCTCCCACTTTGTTCCTGGAAATTGATTTCACACACACACGCACATGAACACACACATTTGTATTTCTACTGCTTTATACTTCTACTTCATCTTTTGTGAGGACACCCACTGACATAATGCATTCCCTTGCCCCTTACCCTGACCTTAACCATCACAAATAAATACCTAGAACCTAATAACCCTAATGCCCTTAATCTAATTCTCACCTAACCTTTAAAACCAAGTCTTAACCCTCAAACAGCCCTTTGAAGGTCTGTCCCAAAGTGAGGATCGCCCAACATGTCCTCACTTTCCAAAAATGTCTAAACTTAAATCTCAAATTGGTTCAAACAAAAATAGCTGTGCGAGTACACACACACACACACACACACACACACACACACACAGGGCTGCAGCAGTGGGACTGTTGTGACTGAGATAGGAAGAGCAGGGATTTGTTTAAAGCAACAAACCCAGGGGAGCCTCAGCTGATATGGACAATGATATGGATCCTTCCCTCCTCGTTTGTCGCCATGGGGCCCACGGTGCACTAACGTCTGTCACTGTCACAGCTCCTGCTCAAACTCTGTCACACACCTTAATTCAAACACAACAGCAATGCATTTCCTTTCCTCTGTGTGTGTGTGCAACATGTCATGTCTCTGTCTTTTTCTTTGTAGTTATCTTAAATGCATTCACACTCATGCACACATGCACACATGCAATCACACATACTGTACACGTGGGCACGAAAATATGTTATATATAAGTATATGTTAAATAGGGTCTGAGTAAAAACATACAACATATTGAGATTTAGGTTGCTGACACCTCAACAGCCAAGAATTTAAAACTGATTATTCAGCTGCTAAAGAAGCCACACAAAAATAAATAAAAAAAAACAAAAAAACAACACAGTCCCTCCATCATCTCTATGTCAAATTGCAGGGCGAGGCACTTTTTGTGTTCATGAATTAAAACAAAATATTACTAAAATACCCGAAAACTACAAAATACAGTAACTGAGTAAATGGACTTGGTTACTTTCCACCACTAGCACATAGTCACTTATTTTTTAGGAAGAGGAAGAGTGAAGGACCAAAAAAAAAACCTCAAACAAAAACAGAATGCAGTACTATTAGAGTACGTGCAGCCTTTTCTGTCTCGGGCAGAGTATGAAAGTCTAACTGTGTGCATGCCTTCATCACAAGCAATGCTCTCTTTTCTGGTCTAACCAAAATAAGCCTTGGATAAATTGCAGATTATCCAAAATGAAACAGCACATGTGCGAGCCAAGTCAGGAAGGAAAGCACAAATTTTGCCTGTTTTTGAGTCCTTTCATTGCCTGCTTGTTTCCCTTTGAATAGACTTCAAGATCTCTCACTTGACAGATTAGCACCTGCTTATATTTCTGACTGTTTTGTAAGGTATGTCCTTTTCAGATCCTTCTGTTCTGTGAAACTGGTCTGTTAGTTGTTGATCAGGCCAGGACTAAAACCTCTGGAGAAGCTGCTGTTAGTGTTTGGTCTGCCAGAGGACCAAAGCTTCATGCATACCTTTTCAGACATGCATTTTCACACTACATCAAACCAGTTCAACTTTCAATTGTGTTTCCTAAGTCTCTTATTTTTGTTGCACAATACTTTGGGTCGCAATTGCGCAAAAAAAAAAAAAAAAAAAAAAAAAAAAGATGTTGTGGATGAGGTCTGAGTTGCTGTGTGATCTAACTAACCTAAAACAACTATTTCTAACAGGTTATGTGTATCCATACTATAAAAATATAATCTGCAGTGTCACAGAATAACATGGCCGGTGTGTCATTGCCTCTTCTCAGAGGGGATTATCCAGTGATAACAATCTGGCATAGTCGCAGCCAGCAACGATCCCCTTGACCTAACTGCGTGATTTTGCACAGCGTGTGACCGGATGGATTCCTTTTTGTCCCCACAACAGGAACGGGACAGAAAGCGGTATGGGAATGAGGAGGGGAAGTAGGGATTTCGGGTCCACATCCACTGCTTCCACCTCACTGGCTGTGGGAGAGTTATTGCAGCTACTAAGTGCAGCAGCTATCAGCTCTGGTTGGAACTGGTTAGGGATCGACTACAATAACAATGGAAACACTGATGGCAGTATTGACAGGATTGATGCTATTGACAATAACAGAGTATGAAGAGATAAATAATTCTGCAACTTTTATCATGTGTAGTTTAAAGAGCAAGCAACTGCGATAGACACGTAGAGGTGTAATAATAATTCTGGACATAATAATATATTTTGTGCTGGTTCCATTTGTGCAAATCAAACATGCTTACTTGTGCTCAACACACTAAAAATCTGAAAGTTGAATCCTGTAATTCTGCAAACTACACTGTAAAATAACCTGCACTGACAATCCCTGGTGACCTGCCATGATTTTTCAGAGCAGTGCAGATAATCCACAGTCTTGGGAATGCGCCACTGTGGCCAGATCAGGGTTAAAATAATAACGTGTTATGTATATTCCCAACTTAACATGAAGGCAAAGGACACAGCAACAAAGACAGCCTGAGTTAAACCCTGCAACAGATTGAGATTTAGGTTGGTGATACCGAAGCAGCCTAAAGAAGAAGAAGCGCATTACTCTTAATTCTAGTATTTAAACTGATTATCCAGCTCCTGAAGAAGCCAGACAAAAACAAAGCAAAACAGAAAAAGACAACACAGTCCATTCATCATCTCTATGCTGATAATAATGAAGTAAAAGTAATGCATGAAATGAATGAAAAGCATTAAACTAATGTAAAAATACAAGCAGAATAGATGCAGGACCTGACTGAACAACTCATTTCTTCTTGAGCACTACTCCTTGGAGAGGAGGCACATCCTGGATTAAGCTTTACACACACTCGTACAAACACACACACACACACACTACGGATGCCCCTTCCACTGGAGTGGGCAGCCTGTCTGTCACTCTACATCCACTGAATTGGAGCGAGGACATTCATAAAGGATCTGGTCTCATGACGAACAGGAGAGGTTTGAACTGGCAGCCAAGAGCCACTGGCTGCACTTCCTGCCTCTGTGCATGTGTTTTGTTAGGTGCTTTTTCTAATTATACTTTGTGTAAACCTCTGTAGTACATTGTGTAGTGCATGTGTGCATGTGTTTTTGTGCGTGAATGCATGTCTGTGTGTGCACTCTGGTTGTGTAGGAGGGTTCACATGAGGCTGGCGGGGCCCTCCAATGCCAGTGTGTCTGAGTGGAAAACCCCAGCACAATGGGACCGCGGCCGGGACTTCAGACTGGCCCGCCGCCACCACTAACAGAGCAATGAGTGTGTGTGTGTGTGTGTGTGTGTGTGTGTGTGTGTGTGTGTGTGTGTCTGTGCGTGCGTGCGGGCATGCACGTATGTGAGTGTGATGAAAGAAAGCTGATCTCACTGTAAATCAATGGTAAAAGACTTAAATCTGTTTTTCTGTATATTCCTCTTTGATAAAGGTATGAGACCATTGAAAATAAGGGGGGCACACACAAGGGATTAACAACAAGCCTGATTCCAAAAAAAGGGTGGAACGCTGAGTAAAAAGTAAATAGAAACAAAATGCAATCATTTGCGAACGAACCGTGTTTACTGATAATGTTCTTACAAAGTGTTCCTGAGCCCATATAGTAACATCCTTTACACAATCACGTGTTCACAAAGTGATGAACCTCGCTCCATCCTCGCTTGTGTACGACTGAGCCTTTCCAGGATGCCCCTTTCATACCCAGTCATGACACTATCACCTGTTACCAATCAACCTGTTTACCTGTGGAATGTTCCAAACAGGTGTTTTTGGAGCATTCCACAACTTTCCCAGGCTTTTGTTGCTCCTGTCCCAACTTTTTTAAAACAAGTTGCTGCATCAAATTCCGAATAAGCAGATATTGACAAAAATCAATCAAGCTGATGAGGTCAAATATAAATATACTGTCTTTGTGCTGTTTTCAATTGTGTATATGTCAGAAAGGTTTAGCAAATTATCACATTCGGTTTTATTTATATGTTACACAGTCTCCAAACTTTTTGGAATTGACGTTGCAAAGGAGAGGATTTGTATTTAGCAAAATGCTGCCTTTACACTATCAACCCCTCAGAACGCCCGTTAATGGTGAAAAAACATTCAAAATATTTCTACAGGAGCCTCTGTAGCAGCAAACTAAACCCCCAAACTGAATTTGATTGCCTTCACTGAGGGCGCACACTTCGCCTCGACCACCCTGCTGACGGAGGTATGTCGCTGTCACTAGCACAACCTCACACTCCACAGGTTTACTGTGCCTCAGCGAAGCAGTCAAACAGTGCTTTTAAGCAGCTTTACCTGTCTTGCTGCCAGTAATAACCACCCATTCACCCAATCAGCTCTCATTTGAACACAGTCATGAGCACGACAATAATTTTAACTTCTGGTGGAAATATTCCAGCGTCCCTTGGCTTTGCGCATGGTACCAGCTCACCAACTCACTATGCAAGACAGACAAAGGAGACTTACAGAGATAATACGAACAATTCTTTGGCACCTTCGCCTGCTTTTGCATGCTCCGGGGAATCTGAACCGTGACCGGCCGCACTCGTAGCGTGCATCACTGCGCTCACCTTGAACACTTCAGGATACTGTTTCTCGTTTTCATCAGGGCCATTAGGCCTCACTCACTCCCTATTCCAACAGGCGAGTCAGCTCAGGCACAGTTGGGCAGCAAAAAAGGTCAAAACTCACCTTCCCTTGTCCCGTATCTAGTCTGCAGAGAGGAACAAATTTGCATCGGCACAAAATGACTCCCTCAGCCAACAGCACCAGACAAAACAGAACAAAAGCTCCTCGACTGCCTAAACAAACTTCCAAAACAAGTTCAAACACTGAACAATTTTATTTCAAGTTCATTCTAGAAGTCACCAACAGCTGCAGATATGAAGATATTGCTAAAATGGCAGTGACTGACATGTCAAATTGTTGTGTGTTGTACAATAAATTCACTCTGAAGAACAGATGGTGCCAATATGGGCTGGTCACAGTATATGGTACCAACTGTGCGTGATATGGGCTATGTGCTTTTTGAGCTTCAGCATCAGTGGTGTATACTGTGTGTGTGTGTGTGTGTGTGTGTGTGTGTGTGTGGTCTGGTCATGTGTTGTCAGTGTGTGTGCCTATCACAGGACACCTGCAGTTACTACGATAGGATCAGACCCCTTGTTGGGGCCCTGGTGTGTGTGTGTGTGTGTGTGTGTGTGCGTGCTTGCGAGTGCACGTGCACTCAGCTTAACACATGTTCCCCGTCTATCTGTCCATCTCATCTGGTTGTGCAGCAGCAAAAATGTGCTAGTTTCAACTCAACCCCACTTGGGTTGTTATGCTGCAGCCTCTTACTGTTACTGTAAGTCAGCTTCAGTTAAAGTAAACAGCAGTGCCCTGTCCTGCCTGGAGGATTCATAGCCCGGGGCCTGAGGGAAAAAAAAGAGTCTATAGCACACTCCAGCTGCCTATGTGTTGCAATAATTTGTACGTACCAATGCTGTAAAGGTTTACAGGATCGTGGACAAATGGAATTCATTATACATTAATATTCTGACTTGACAAAATGCAGATTTACTTTCAGTGCTCTGTTCTGAAAAGATGCAACCTACATGCACAAATTGCATGAAAGAGCTGTTTCACACCATCCCACCAACAGGCTGTTTTAAACTTGCGTGCTGTGTCACTAACACAACGGTAGCCTAGAGGTGACGGGGGCCGGTTTGTGATAAGTAGGGCTGTGGTTTAAATCCCAAAGAAAGGCATAATTTGGGTGGGGGAAAGTGAATGAGTAACACTTTCCCTCCTCTGGGCAAGGTGCTTCGCCCGCAGCTGCTGCAGAGGAGCGAAGCACAGTGGCAAGAAGTGTAGCTGCTGTGGTCGTACTGGGCAGCTTCTTAAGTGTGAATGTGTGTTACTGAATGAATGAGGAGAGCATGTGTTTCCAGTAAAAGCGCCTTGGATAGAGGTTTAAAAATGAAAAACAACCCTTTCTTTGGAATTAAAGACTAAAGCCTATTAGAAAAAAAACTTGAGTAAATGGTGGACATGAGTTCTTAATTAATAAGCAGGTCCTGACCTGGTTATAGTTAAAGTTTCCTTTAATATTTTCGACTAACTAACGCGACCAGAGCCTTAATCAAAGAGGCTTTGATATAATATTAATGAGGATCGTGACTCACATGGATCACTGTCTCTGGCTCCCAGCTGTTTGTGCGTGCACGTGTGCATATTTGAGTTTGAGAGAGTGTGTGTGTGTGTGTGTGTGTGTGTGTGTTCATGTGTGTAAGTATGTGTGCCTATTCTGGCTGGTACTATTTGCCTCCCTGTTTCCCTCCCTCCCAAAAGATTAATCACCCAGATGTTTCCTTGTTTTGCTGTTGGCTCTTTCTCACATTATATATCAAACAGAAACATCTCTCTCTCTCTCTCTCTCTCTCTCTCTCTATGTGTCTCTCTCTCAACCTCCCTCCCTTCCTCCCCCACCCATAAGGCAATGTGTTTTTTGTTAATGGGCATGTAGTAAGTGGAGGCGGACCAGCAAGGGTAGGATTTCTTTTCCACTTGCAGTTTGATTTCAAACAGACATGTCTAATGAAATTACAGTGCATTTGGGAAGATTTGTCCTTTACAAGGAGCTGGTGTGCAGAGCAGAAAGGCAGCTTGACTGTCACTTCGTTACTGTACGTGCTTTGATTTTGCAACATCGAGTCCTGGTTTCCATCGTCCAGTTCGCAGGTGTCTGATCTCGTGTATTGATTGGCTCTCAGATGAAGACAAGGGCTTTGGCAGCTGAAACATAAATCACAGCTCTCACAGCTCTCCCTCTCTCTCTCTCTCACACACACACACACACACACACACACACAAAACCCTTTTCCATACACATGTGCTGGCTCGGCTTGACTCGGTTTGACTCGGCGCAGCAGGGATTTGCATCTCCATTACAACAGCGCCCACTTAAAGGTGTGTCTTTAATTGATGACGCGCTTGTCTTGAGCCAATGACGTTTAAAAGGACAGCCTTCTTTACTGTTGTTTACCATTGCACGGCTGCTCGTGGCCAGCTACTTATCGTCATGGATTTTCAGGCTGTTCGGCGCTTGCCATTCTTTTTTCTCTTTGCTTTATTTGAGACGCAGTTGAAACTGATGAAGTTTCTGCTATGTCTGGCAATAGCAGCGGGGGCTGCTTCAAGACACTGAATCGTCCATGAATGATGACAAAGCCCATCTGATGTCAACTCGTTTGGACCAGAGATGGTCCATCTCAGGCGAGACTCGGCCCAACTGAGCACGTTTAAAGTGCCATGGTTTGGCTTGCTGTGACCAAATGGGCCCATGGAAAAGCCCTACTGGACTTCTGTACCAACACTGACATGCACTCCAGCCCCTCACCCTGACCCTGTCAATAATAGGTTCTGTTTTTTAAAAGACTTAATACAATCCTTATTGTATGTATATCCCCATAGGTACGTTGAAAGTGCTAACATCAATGCAAATATGAGGCTTCAACAGTCTGAATGAGCCAAATTTGTCCTGACAGTGTTTATTGCCAATTTCGTGTCATGACAGCAAACCCACATGTGACGAGCCAGGGGCTCAGCAAACGAACACTGGTTAAACACAAAGAAGGAATCTGTAAAAGACTGTAATTTTGGAAGATTTTTGTCTCAGCCCGCTGCATGGTTCACATGTACCAGTTATGTAATTGCAACAGACAGCCGTACACGTGTGCCTCCTAAAAGCTGAAACATCGTGGTTTGTTGATGATTGGCTCATAAAACCAACATACATACTGCAGAATGGCGACATGCAGCCCACGTGAAAGCTTTAACAGACATCACGGGCACGTTTTTCTGCATTCATCAACTCCACGCAGGGTCTTCCTGTGGGCTTGGGTATGCAAACGCGAGAGCGTGGTCTGCACAAGTTATGGACACATTAATTGCAGCAGACAGTCTGCTCACAGCTGCAGAGAAGATGGTACATGGTTTGGCGCAGGGACAATGGTGAGCCCTTAATTCACTGCACTTTAAGACGTATCAAGGACTGTGGTATTTTGTCTCCCAGTTTCTTAGAGTGTACGTGTATCCTATGATAAAAATACCAGAACCTAATTTTAATCTTTACTCAAATATGGAGTCTGAACCCTGAAACCCTTTGAAGCAGTGACGATGGACCAAAATGTTTTCCTAAAATAAGATCTAAAACTCAATTTGGTCCCCTCAAAGACAGACATACAACAGCACACACACACACACACACACACACACACACACACACACACACACACACACAGGTATAACTCGATCCTGTAACTTCATCCTGACCCCCTGACACTTGGGCCACCCTGTAACACTATCCAAACCTATATGCACATAACACACACACATGTACGGAGACACACGCGATTTGCACAGCATCTCTGCTAGTGGGCTCACAGCATATGCAGGGCTGGTGCTGTGAAGTGAACAGGCTCTTTTCCTATACAGCCACCGGCCATATGGTGGCCAGGGGCTGGCCTTGGTAATTGATGGTATCTGTCGGTCTGTCCATGGAGAGGGGCCCTGGGGCCCCGAGATGGCCGACCTAAAACATACAGAGATCCAGCATGGGTGGGTGGGTTAGTAAGAAGGGGGAGATGCTAGTGTTTCAGCCCTCCTCTTCTATTCATCCATTCATCTATACAAAGAGTTAACTCCCCCAACTCCCACACTGCACACCACAATTGTACTCGGGCTTGCTGATAAAGGCCCTTCTCTCACACTCACTCTCTCCCTCTCTCTGGCTCTGGCTGGTTGGCCCAGACCCCCTGTCTGTGGGCTAGGGTGAGGGGCTTCAAAGCCCCCTGGCCTGGGTCTGGTCTGGCTGCCTGGTTCTACCCCTCGCACCCTCCCCCATCGCTGTGCTGCTGCTAAGTTAACCCCCGAATGAGCTCTTTGATTGGGGCACAGCCAGCCAGATGGCACGCACTGGACGGGGATCACTGGGTACTGCCAGATTGAGACTGGGAGAAAAATACAACACTGGCAAGACTTCATGGGAGCCAGGGTGCTGCACCGGTTTACACCTTTTGACTTACAGACGATTTGATCATTGGACTTTTCACTTAAAGTTTGAAAAATGACCTTGCAGCCAGCGATGACTCAGAAAGGAGATGTCTGAGGAGATGCACATCATTGAAGGTGCGATTTTTTTGTTCTGGATTTGTGATGTAATGATTTTGTGACACTGGAAAGACTCCAGATAAGGCCAAAGTTAAGGTCACATCAGCTCTCGTAGGGTAACACAAAATCGCTAACACGACTATATGTCCCTCTTTGTGGTCGGCAGTATATATTGGGTATTTCTAATCATTTAAATGAGTTGACACCAGATATATTAAAATCTGCTGTAACTATCTAAAACAGAACATCAGTCTACTTCATGTTAGGCAGGGGCGTTAATAGACAGCAGCAGCAAGAATAACCATGAGCGAATATGGAAAAAAACAGCCACACGCGGATGCACACGCATGCAAAAACGTATATACACGTACAACCACACGCACATTCTTTTTCTCAGGGTCTGATGACCCTTACACATGTGTGTGCGAGTTTTTCCACGGCGCTGTTCACTACAAGCCACCTCCTCATCGACGGGGGTGAAGCAGAGGTACACAGGATGGGATGAGTGTGAAAGCGTGGGAGAGAGAGGAGAGAAGCTGGGCTTGTTCCCACAGGCCTGACTCACGGCTCCACGCTCACAACAAAGACCCCCGCACCGGGGCACGGCACCCGGGTGGGTGGGGCAGACACATGCACTAACACACATGAATACAAATACATACGGCAACACATGTGCACACACGCGGTCTAACACACACATCACACCAAAATATAGATGTTGTTTGCAGGTTTGTGAACAAATTCATCACTTCACAACATTAAGAAACAGTTAAAAAGGCAAAAATGGAGAATGTTGCCTGAACAAGCTTATTTTTAGTCATAAAAGAGGAAGTATGTACAAATACATGCTTTGCATTTTGTACTAATAATACTTTTGAAACTCTTATTTACATTTCTAATTACTAGCACAAGACATTTTAAGCTCCTCATTATACACTTTTTTTGCACTTTTTAAGTATCTGTTGTTCCCTCCTCCACCACATCTACACCCACACCAACGTGTCTCACACTTCTCTGCCTCATTCAAATGCGCCGAGCGTTTTTACGACCGCGAGAACATCCTGATGTTTTGTGCACTCGCACGTGAACTTTCAGGATCCTGGTGATGAACTTGAACTTCAAAAACACTGAGGGTGGGTCACGCATGGAAAAGACAGCCGCGCATGACGCAACGTCTCCGGCCATCTAGGAAAACAAACATCAACGGATGATGATGCATGAGAGAATGAACTTCAATCTAGAGTGTGGTAAGCTGAAAGCCAGATGCTTTAATGTCTGAGCAGTTCGTCCCTTTTTGAACGCCACTTTGCCTGCTACATTGCTTTATCATTTCCACTGAATTCCTCTCTGCTCAGACTCTAAACTGTGTTGGCTCTCAAAATATTAACAGCTATATGGAAGAAAATGTGGAGATTTGGAATTGCTATGGGGCCCTAAAGTAAAATAAAGGGGCCTTAAAAAAATCCTGGAAATAATTTTACATCATAATTATGGACGTGAGGTCAATCTTGTAGATTAAATGTACTCACAGAAGCATCAATCTTGTAAATATAACAAATACTGGCAAAGAAAATAACATTTTGCTATTGATAATCAAATACTGAGCTGTTTCAACTAATTCCCAGTATTAATGCAACTATGCCAACATCAAACAAACCCCTGCCAATAGCCCAGTTCATCTTCATCTACTTTTGCCAAAGAAAAAAGAAAAGTAAGAACCATCATTAATATTTTAGTGTGATAAAATGTGTCTTTAAATGTAGGAGAAAGTATTTGTGCTACCTGCAAATGTGCTAACATTTTGCTTGATCAACAAACCACTTAATGTCATTACATCTCTGGCTGCTGGCAAGATATTTGAAGAACGTTTAGAGCGGCTCACTATCAAAAACAGCAGCACTCCCTCTGCACTGATGTGGACAAAAGAATAAAACCCCAGTCACGGTGAAACTGCACCAAGGTGACTCAGTTTCAGTTGCCCTGGAGCGCAAATATTACCAGTCATCTGTACCTGATGGTTCCCGGCAAAGCAATCCAAATCGTACCACCCGCTGGCAAGCCGGTGAGCCGAGCCGGCAGCTGATTGCAGCGCTATCAGCAGCTGCCTGAACTGCTGCCTCTTTTTGATGCATTTTCTTATCACTGGAAAAAGTGCACGTGCTTAAAATGTGCCATCCATTTGAGCTATTTCTACTTTACACAACAAAAGTTAAATGAAGCTGCGGGGCCAAATGAACGGCTGTATAACACTGATATTACCGTTTGTTCTAATATGGGGATATTCATTGTTTGTTGTTTAGTCGCCTTAAATATCTAATTCCAGCAGTCTGTCATCAGTCCTTAACTTTAAAATAAAAATTCCTTGTAAGCAAACAAGATGAAATTCTCAGTGCTCTCCATTTGATGGCAGAGGCTATGGAGCTATGGAGCAGGATCCGGGTTAAAAATCAGTAAAACGGCCCTTCAGACGGTAACTGTGCTCTATGACAAGGAGAATATCAACAAAGAACTCAGGCAGCCACAGCATGGCCTTATGAAACTCTGGGCTGACTTCAATTCTAATTCTAATTTTGCGTTAATCTGATATGGTGCGTGTGGCAGCCGACACACGTAGCACAGACAAACAGGCTCCTGTGTTCCTGATTCCATATGGCACTGCACCGACTCTTTCTTTCATTTGGTGTTTCCTTCATTCTGTCATTCTTCCTTGTATTTTGTTCTGCCTGTAAGAGCTCCTGCCCCCTCCCATGTCTTTCTCTGTACGTTTCAGGTCTGTCTCTGGCCTTGGCAAACAAAGATGACTATAGTGAATGACTCGCTGCTTGGCTGAATGGCTGCTCTTATCTGCAGTATGCAGGCCACGGGATGGCAGCAGCACATGTGCTGATGACAGCCTCACATTGGACAGACTCTGGCGCCATACAATACCTCCCACTGTACACCTGTCCCCCGCTTAGAGGTCTGCAAGGTCTGGACTAATCCACAACAAATCCACGATGCTCTTTTAGCACGCACGTGTTTCAATCTGTGGTTTTTGGGTCATTTTTTGGGATGAGCAGAGTATGCGGACGCCGCAAGGTGAGCTCATCACATGTGCCTTGGTGAGATTTAGCGCCACTGACTATGGAGGTGTGAGGGATAACATCAGCCACCTGCCCACACCCCCTGACGGAGCCACTGCCATTGTTGAGCCACTGTTTGCCCTGAGCAGCCCTGGGTCAGACCTGTTTGCTCTCTGGGATGGAGAGAACGATAAAGGGATGGAGGGATGGAGAGGGATGGAGAGGCGAGGAGGCTCCTCATTTGTATAAGGTCTCTGGCACCATTCAGGCCTGTAGGCTTTGACAAATGGAGGCAATAAAGGGGCGAGGCCTGGCAGGGGCTCAATTAACCACTAGTGGGGCTGGAGAAGAGGGGGACACGGACCAGGACCCTCGCCTCTATAGAGAAGGAACAAGTGAACTGCAGGGAGGGGGAGGTCTGGCAATTTGTTCAGCTGTCTGTCTGTCTGTCGGAGCAGACCTGGCCAGTCTGTCTCACTGTCTTTCCATCTTTCTTTTGGATGTATTGACTTAGCTTTTGCACTTGAGGGCCAACTTGAACTTGTCTTATAGGGTCCCAGCAGTCACAGAAGAAGAGAAAGGCAAATAGCTTTAAGAATAAAAAAAAAGTATGAATGTCAAGTGGAGCAGCTTCGGGCTACTAATTATTTTTCCCCAAAACTCCCTCTCCATGTGTCCTATGGTGTAATGTGATGCTGCATCAGGGCAGGGAACAACAGAGCACCTCTCCATCAAAGCCAAAAAGAAATCCTCTTGACAAAATGTCCACCCCAAAACATCTCCCATTCAATCCCAATACTACTTCAGCCAAGCGTACATCAATATGGCGCTTATGCTAGTGCAAACACACCGTTACTTATGCAGAGCCAAAAAGCCAACAGTGCTTATTTAGGGGACAAGTTCACAATCCCTGTAGCGCTGCTATCCATTCCCAGTGACAGTCATTTGTGTACCTTACACTCTCAGCACCAGCTAGCTACCTCCATTCAAATTCAAATTGAATCCCAGTGGAGGACAATGGTTGGGGATTCGCTGAGAGCAATTAGTAGTGGACTCCTCCAGTGTCTGGCCCAAAGACTTTTAGCCCTGTGGTTCCATCATGCAGAGGCATTGACCCCTTTCAGATGCACGAAAAGGAGGAAGAGAAAGAGGGTGCCGAAAAAAGAGGGCTGCCTAGCGACGCCAAAACGAGAGGAGGGGAGTGGATTGGCAAAGTTAGAACTGTGTGTTGGTTTTCCTCTCCCGACTTTACACCAGGAGACAAGGGCTGGAGTGTGATGGAGGGGTGCATGGCTGTTGTGTAAACAGCCAATGCAATGAAGACAATATTATTGTCAAGCCAAGACATATCAAGCCACACTTAGTGCACAACAGGACAAATAAATGAGAAATCTTTAAAAAACTGTCAAGAAAATGAACTCCAGACATGTAAAACAGTTATATCACCATCTATCGTGTGTGGATTTAAATCAGGTTTCTATTTAGTGTGTGTTGCCTGAATGTGGGCTCCAAAAGCCAAATCAGTTTTTTTTTGTTTCATAAATGCATGATGATAGAAACACAGCAGATTCTCTAAATTCTGGAAAAGCTGAGAGATTAAAAAGAAAAAAAAAAAGCACAACTGACAGAACAAAGATTGTCTTATGTGGCAAATTGTTTTTGATGCTGGTGCTCGACCCCACCACAGCTATGCACTTCCTGTGTAAGAGAAGTCTGCAAAGGTGCTACAATCTGCTTATCTCCACAGCCGGCTGACATACATACTGTACACACACACACACACACACACACACACACACACACACACAGATGTAGAAACATACAACCACATCAACACAGATTATGAGCACATGCTCAAAGAAATAACAGCGAGATGTGCACATACACATACAAACAGTAACTCAGACACAACCACATCCAACATCCAGCTGGCTTTCTCACATATAATATGAAGTGAGGTGAAGAAGAAATAAGGGACCACTAAAAGAGAAGACAGAGCACAAGATAACGTGATGAAGCCAGAAGTGAGAGTTAGGATAGAACAGAGAAACAAAGACAGACTGGTGTGACTACACAACATATAGACAAGAATAAATCCTATATACATTTATAACACAATGAAGGAAGCGTTGAATGACAATTCAAATGGAAATGTATAAAGGAGACTTTAACATATAACTAGAGAGAGCGGAGAGATGTGGTGTAAAACTAAAACAGCTGCAAACAGCCACCTGTGGGCGTCAGCGGCTGCTGAGCACAGTTCATCTCTCACTGATTCGCCGTCACCTGACAGCCCTGAGCACGAGCTGATCAAAGGAGTACAACAGCTCACAGAACATCAAACGATACGCCGACCACGAACCTAACTGATCACAAAGGAAGGCCAATTAGCTCACATGTTAAGTGACGAGAACACCGCCGACACCAAAACCTCCCAGAGGCCGTGCACACGTATGTGAGTGTGTGTGTGTGTGTGAAGGTGAAGCTGACGAGTGCGTATCCATAAGCTCCTGCTGGGCGCCCAAATGACGCGACTGTAAATGTTTTCCACCCCCTCTGATTGACAGCGGGTCCGCCCTGCCCTCAGACGGATGTGGGATGTTTGTACAGTATGAGCGACGGTGCTGACCCGAGACCCGGGCACTGGTGTTTAATCTGTTCCAAAACCAGTGGAAATCAAACACGAGTGTTTCCCTCATGGAGGACTCGTGTGCGTGTGTGTGTGTGTGTCTATGCGTGGCCATGTATTCCTCATGTTGTGGGGACATAGATCTGTTTACGCAATGACATTATGGGAACAAAATGCAAGTCCCCATAATGTAAATCATTACATTTTAGGGTGAAGGCTTGGGTAAAGGTTACGGTTAGGGTTATGGTAAGGCAAGTTATGGCTGGTCTCTAGGAAATGAATGTCAGTCTATGTAATGTCCCCAAAAATGATGGAAACACAACTGTATGTGTGTGTTTCCTATATAGGCTACTTTCAGGGACAAAATTCAGACTAAAGACCAGTTAATTGGGGGCGGGTTGTCCAACTGGGTAGAAAAACCATGTCCTCAATTGAAAAACAGATGATTTTTGGGTCAGTGGTTAAGGTTAGGGTCAACCCGTCCTCACTTCCAATGCGTCGAACACGGACGCTTGGTCAGGACCCCTTGTGGTCACTTCTAAAGGCCCTGGGTAGGCCTTCAGCATCATTTTTCAAGCGTCAAGTGACATATAGCGAGACGTCCACATTGGAAGGAGGTTGGCCTTGTTGGATTGGTCAAGCACAGGTCTTTCAACCAGGAAACGGGAGTCCGTGTCCAGTGTGAATCAAAAAGTAAGGCTCGATTCCTTTTGTAAATGTAAACTTAACATACGCAACAGACGTACTTAATTTTAGCCAAACCATGAGCTTTTCCTAAACCTGTTTCACGTTAACCCCATGTTTATCATTGTCCTTAGCAAGGTTTATTTTAAAAGTGTAACTGAACATTGTATATTTATTATTGCCAACTTGACCATGGAGGCCTGTACTTTGAAAAGTGACGGTTAAGGGGTACGCAGTGCCTTAAAAAGTGACGCCAAGGGGTCCTGACTACACAACTGTATGTGATGAGTTAGGAGTGAGAATGTGTTGTTAGGGTTTGGCGAGCAGTGATTATGGTTAGGGTTAGTCTCCAGGTAATGAATGTAAGCCTATTTTATGTTCCCAAAAGTGTCCGAAGTCAATGTGTGTGTGTGTGTGTGCTGGGTGGGGCGGGTTTCTTGCCTATGGAGGAAAAACACTTTATAATGCTGGGGTTAGGCTGGGATCTGGGTAATTCATACTGACAAAAACATTAGAGGTTAAACCGATGACAGCTCAAATGATGAGTGATGAGGATGATAATGAGTATGTGCTGCTGTGAGGATGGTGGTAGCGATGCTGTGTGTACATACAGTGCTGGATGAGAAAGTTATGTCTTAATTAGACAGTTCTTGATTTAAAGCTGCAATCAAAGATTTTTGTTGGCCACTCTGGAGCTATGGAACAAGATGAAAAGTCAACATTGAAACATCATTGTCTTACACAGTCATTACGGTGAACATTTGCTGATTTACATACTAAACGGAGCCACGCTAGCATTCATTTGGAGTTTTGTTTCTGACCGCCTGATGAATTCAGTCCAATCCTTAAAGTTTTGTTCTCTGGACAGAAATATCTGGCTCATTAGTAACTAAATACTCCACTATGTTCACAAGCTATAATTGGGTTACAACTGGCTAAGAATGGGTTTATAAGGGTTTATATGAAAAAAGATGGTTGCTGCTGCTAAAAACAACTTTTTTTGAGAGCAGCTTGTGCGGCTGATGACCAAAACAATGCGCTAAAAGAAGCAAAAAATGTTCCAAAGTGGGTTTGTCACCATGACTGAGCCCTCTCATGTTACTTTTGAAATATTGTTCATTTAAAAATGTCCATTAGTACAGCTTTAATTAAACATTTTTGCCAATTTAAAACTATTTTATAAGACAAGACAAGACAGGATAAGATAAGATAAGAGAAGATAAGAGAAAAACAGCAACAGAGATAGAGAAATTTAAAAAAAAAAGGAAATACAAAATAAAAAAGTAGACTATATTTATATGTACATATTATACGACCAAGAAGAAATTTTTGACTATAAAAAGATATGTAGAAAAAAAACATGTATTGCCCCAATAACTGTGGAACAAAAACAATGTATGCTGCCTTTGGATTGAAAATAATAATAAATAGTGTCACTATTATTGCACAGAAAAATGAAATATACAAAAACAGTAAAAGATATGTAATATTGCACAAAATGTAAAGGAAATATGTATTATTGCACAAAATGTAAGGATATGAGCGTATATTGTCATAAATAAAGAGAATTCAGGCATATTTGACATTACACTGGTCTGGTTGCTCAGGTATTGTGTCAGCACTAGGATGAACAAATACATCATTAAAGAAGAACAGCTTACTTATGATTGTATATTCCGATATAGAAAATGCATGCAGTCACAATCAACTGATGCTGAAAGCCAATGCACTGTGTTCTGCATGATATGAGACCCAAAGAATTACATTTTACATACATGCTGGCTCAGCTCTAATATACTCTTAGTTAGTTGTGCACGTGAGCTGATGTTTGTCTATTTAAATCACTGTCATCTGACCTTGGACTTCCGAAACATTAGCCCAACCTGCTCTCCAGCTGCAGACATGGCGGAAACCCTGTCATGCTTAACTCGCATCCCTTCGTGATCCTCTCCCTCACCTCTCCTCTCTTCAGAAAAGAATAAACATTGTTGTCAGCTGCACATCTCTCCGTAGCTGTTGATGTTTACTTAAACTTAATCTGCTCGTCATAAGCCGTCAGCAGAGGAGGGTGTGTTGACACGTTGTAGATATTTCTTCATAGTATTCCCATTCACTCATCTGTGAAGTGTACGTGCATTGAGGTCTGTGTGTGTTGTATGTTTGACTGCGCGTCTGTGTGTCAGGGTTGTTTTCCCAGCTCCTCCTGAGTGATGAGCCTAATAGAAGCACCCGGGGGTGTGCGTTTCTGCCTCCACAGCTTCGACGAGGCCTCTTCAGCTGCATCTCTACCCTCCTGTGAGGTCAAACGCAGGTCGCGGCGATAAAGGCTGAACTCCTGACACCCGTCCCAAAGAATGAGACGGCTCATTGTGTAGCAACAGATAGCAGACACAATGAGCCCTAGTCTGGGTCCTGTTTTCGCCCGGCGCGGTGCTTCTTCTCCTGGCCTTGGCGACGGCGGCTTGTGGGGATTCTCCTTTATGGTTGGCTAGTGACCCCGTAATCACCCAGGGGTGTCCCCCCTTTATCGGATTTTTGTCCAAATTTCATATCAATGCAAATGAGGTTGGAGGGGAGTTCATCCTAGAACGCTTTGCAAGATGAGGATGAGATTTGTGTACAGGGTAGAGACAGGCAGGCTGATTCAGTCTCTGCTGAATGCATCATTCATTACAATGTGGAGCTACTCCACTTCGCTCTCTCTCGGCACTATTTTTCCAAAACAGCTCTAAGCCCTCTTGAGAATACTTGAGGTTTGGAAGAGTCAGATTTTGGCAGTGGCTTTGAGAAAAGTTGGACGTCACCCAAAGACAATATTTTTGATAAAAAGAGGACATAAGACAAACCATCTATACTTATTACATTTCTGTTTGATTCTCTGTGCTTGCGCTCCCTCGTGAAGACCACTTATATGGGTATCAAGTTATAGCTATTGTTTTGCTTTGCGATAAATCAACAAGAAAGCCTTTTCCAAAAACCTGAAAACAGAGGTTTTAAATTTTTCAGGCAGAGCTACAACCTGCTATTTGGATGAATTTTCAACACAGTGGTTTATGTTCCTTGTTTCGATTGCACAAGCTCAGTACTGTTAATGGTGAAATGTGATAATAACGAGTGTTTCCTTATGAATAATACTGAAGGTTTGCACAAAATTACACTGGCTAGAACAAAAGTGTCAGTACCATATTTACATTAAATTATTCTGTACACTAATGTAGCTGCAAAACAATGATTTGATTCATCATTCACTACAGTCATCATAAAACAAGCAAGTTTAGTAGAACACTGTGTATGCCTCCGTGTCAGATAAAGAAGAAGCAAGAACAGCTTGGCAATGATCCTTGATAAGAAAGCAGACTGCATGCACAGACCTCCATTTTCAAGGAAATTCAGAATATGCAGACTCAAAGTGCTTTCTCACTTTGCTGGGCTGCCAAAGGGAAGCTAAGCTAAAATATCCATTTTCCACTTTAGAAGACACTGATTTCGAGTAAACTTTTTACTGAAACCTTAAGATCTTCAGGCTTGGTTTTACTTTCCTGAGCCACTACGGGTTTTGAAAAGCTACCTTCTCATCAAAAAGGGATTGAAGTGTGTGTGCGTCTACTTGTGTCACAGCTTAGCTCTGGCAACCTTGGCCACAGAAGCTCAAATAGAGCTGAAGAAGCAGCAGGTGTGAACGCCTCTGGGGCTGTCACACGAGCTCACATACACAAACACACACCACTTGGACAGTATTTCAACTTGTTGGCTTGCTCATAATCACCACCCCTTCTTCTCGCTCACACCCTGCACTTTATCAAAAGGCCCTGGGGCTTTTCCCTCACCAAACCAGGTGGCCGTAAGGAAAGAAAAAAAACACTGTGTCAAATAAGAGCCCCCCCTGTCCCAACGCACACAACTCATCACTTTTGCCAGAGAGGAGGCCTGCCCAGCCCAGCTGTGGCTCTCGCCTTTACCATCTAATAACCATGACCTTCACGCTCTGCCTGTCAGACCTTTATTACTGCCTGCCACAGGGAGAGAGAGACAGACTCAGAGAAAGAAAGAGAGAGAGAGAAAAGCAATAAAAAGCCACAGATGGGTGTGGGACAACACAGCTGACGAACAGAGAAACAGAGAGCTTTTCTCATACCGTCACTGCTGATGATGACTTCAATGACCTGAGATTGGCTGACAGATGTCTGCGCCTTCAGAGATGCAGAATGTCAATGCTTGATCTTGCAGTAGCGCATTGCAGAGTTAAAAATGTCTGCTATTGTCAGGCCCTGCAGGTCTCTGAATCTGTGTACTCAAGGGGTTGTGTGTGTGTGCTCACTAAGAGGCAGTCAGCTCACATCCTAAATCAACACACACTGGGCCTTCGCTGACGGACTAAAAATAATATCTAGGTTACAATGCCCTGCCAAGCCCCAAACACAACAAAGTCTCAGGAAGCAGTCTTTTCAGCATGTTGCCATAGTGACTGACCACATGTGCAAGTCAGATAGGGGTGAGTGGTCAAACTAGCAGTCAGGCCGTGTTGTCTCCTTGACTATAATAGGCCTAAAATACAACCTTCATTTAACTAGGCACAGATGTGTTGAAGATAGCGGGTTTGCACTCACGGGTCACGCTGAGGGCATCTGATGAGCCCGGCACCAAAAGAATTGAGTTTTCACCAACAGTTGCAAAGGGCTGCGTCCATATTTCACACTCCGCCTTCAGCATGACACGAGTTGGAGCACTGCCAGGACATATCGGAAGCAATCTTCCCCTCCAGACATGTTTTAAAGAAAGCAAAACTACACAGCTATAACGAGCAACATTAACACGGTTTTCTCCCTCTCTGAGAAAATCCAGATCCAGGAATCACAGGCCTCACGTCCTGCCCATCACCGCAGGACAGCGAATGAGCGATGGCCATCATGACCGCGAGCATTAGAGGAAACATCAGAGAGATTCAGCCACACAGGTTTGAGCCTCAGTCAGGCCCAGACTCAGATGAGGAGTCTGTTGTGGTGACTCACAGATGTATTAGAAGTGTTATTAGCATCTTTTATTTGCTTATGTTGTTTAGCAGTGGCTAACACAGCGCTAGCGGTTCTGAAACATGTGATAATGTCACTTTTGTATTACCCAGCTACATCCCAGAGCAATAATCGGAGTTTGCAGGAGGGTATACTTAATCTGGCTGAGATTTACACTACATATATATGTTTATCTTGATAGCCAATCAAGTTTGCCTGGGAACTGGCTCATTGGCAGTAGCAGTCTTTGCATATTAGAGAGAGGTTGGCTTTTGAATTTCTGATATATCGACTCTAGATTGCCGGGGATACGTCTGATTCTCAGATTTTAGCGACGTGCACAGACATCTCCCCCTTCAGGAGAGGAATGTGAAAACACCTGTTTAGTAAGTAAACGTTTTAGGCATTTAAAAATTACTTAAAAAAACAGCACACAACATTTCCAATTAATCCCACAAATTGACAGATCGGGGCTAAAATTGGTGACTGTTATCAGCCATGCCTGCTTAGTGTCTGTCTGTTGTCCTCTTGTTAAGGATTGCTACCACAGGTGAGAGGAGGAGGGTCATACATCTTTCTGATGCTCACTGAAGCGGAGGTCAGCTGAGGATGATCCTTCCTTCAGAGGAGGGAAGGATCCAGAGGCAATGTCAACAGACAAACTGCCACTGGAGAGCCATCCACCATCGTCATTTTTCATTACAGTCAAGCTAATCCTTCAGGAATAAATGACTCCTGCAGGGGTACGACCCCTATTAGTCTCTCGTCATTTATTTAGCCTTCTGTCCATATTCCTTTACTATCACTGTTGTTGCTAAAGCATTTTTAAAACAAATGTAGCTAACTCAGAAGCTGGCTTGTGACCACTTGTCTGCAGGTGCGAATTCTGGACTAGGCCGGGAAGAACCTGAGAGGAAAAAGTGAATGTAGAGAAATGCTCTCCTCTACCTCAGCAACTACTGTGACACTACAGTCGGCAGCTGCCAACTAATCCAGAGAAAAGGCTCAGCGGCTAACAGTGCAGGACACACTGTACAGTTATGCTGGACAAATCCCCGGTGTGAAAATGTGTAAGTGTTAAAATACTGACCATGCATCTTATTAACTTGTTCTGGTATTTTCCAACTTCTGAAAGTGGGAAAGAAATTAGTGACACTTCGTCTAAAGGCTACTGCATGAAGAGCACACATGTAAAAGCTTTGGACAGTACTGGTGTTGGTATGCAGAGTCTTCACTTCAAGCACAAATATAAAGCAACGAGAGCCAACCTTTATTTAACCAAAGGCTTCGGTAAGTGCCTGTCATTGCAATGCTATATCGTTTGTACCATTCATCATAATGTAACAGTCTTTATTATATGCAATAAGATGGAAGATTGAATAAATCATATTAAAAACAAATGTGGGAAAGTAATGCACATGAAAGAAATATCTGTGCCGTTAAATAAAGTTCTCAGTTGCAGTCAGGCAATTAATGCATCCTCCCTCTGAAAGAGAGAAAAGCTGTGCAGTGAGCTAAGTGTCAATCGCTTCGGCCTTGGAAACTGCTCTCCTCTCCAGGTGGAGAGTTGAGCCAAGGTTGAGCTCGACTGAAACCTAACAGGTTAGAACACATGGTCTCTCTTTTTAATGGTTTCGTGCAGCTGCAGAGAAAACAGATTCCATTTGGCAATAGTCAAACTGAAAAATTCCCAATGGCACATTTACATAGACTTTGAGCAGAAAACAGCCGTCCACTACGTATTTTTTCTCTGCGAGCTGCTTGACAGGAAATAAAGGAAATAGCAGGAGAAGCAGAGAAAAAATGAAACTCTACGCTCTGCAGCAGGACTTGGATCCGTATGAACTCTGGGGATGTATTCACTCAAAACAGCGTATTAATAAATGCATACAAAGTGCAGTTATACTATATATGAAGCTGACACACAGTGACATCAGGCAATTCACCTTCTGCAAGAACTTCTGCTACAGTTACCCTTTCCTTAAGTGCTGGCACTTATTTCGGCAGGTACGTAGTGTATACAGTCTACTAGGTGAGTAAGCCGGCCAGTCAGCCAGCCAACCAGTCAGTCAGGGCTGGAGGCAGGGGCTCCCCAGCGAGCAGTGCAGCTGTGCTACTGACAGATCGGTGCAGGGCAGCGTGCAGCCGGCCTCTCCAGACCCTGGCACATCAAAGCTCCCGGCCCCATAGCTAGCCCCCCTGTAGCTCCCCAGCCGGCCACTTCAAAAGACTGTTGGGTGCATCACAAATTCCCATCAAAGGGCCTGGACGCAGCGCTCACCCACGCAAGCGAGCCAGCCAAGGAGATATGATTAAAAGCACATTATTGGGGGAAGGAGGGAGGACAGAGGAGAGGTTTAGCAGGAACGGAGCGGAGGAAAAAGAAGACTGGATATCAGGCCGAAGGGCTAATTCTTTACCTTTCTCACATATTCCCACTCATTCTTCATCCCTTTCCGAAAATAATGCAGCTCCTGCCAGTTTTTAAGACGATCAGAGCAAAGAGATGACAGAACTTGACACAACTGGAGCGCTGCCCCTCTTTCTCATAATCTCTTTCTTTTCCAAATGCCTACTCTTTTTCTCCCCCTCTCTCCCCTCCCTCTCTATCCTCTCTTACCCTTTGAGGTCACGTCTCAGGTCATTTAATATAAGCCACTGGCTACACAGCCAATTCACACCTGAAATTGCCAGTCGGTAGCAGCGAGTGGCCTTGAATGGTGGCATTGTTGTCTCTGTGGGGGGCTCAGACAGCAGCACACCAGCCAGTGGGCCACAATGGGAGCCTTAAGGCCTGGAATAATTTGACTAAACGCATGGGATTTGCAAGTGCGGATTATCACCGTTCAGCCACGCAACCAACCAACCAGCCAATCAACCCCCCGCCAATCTGACCAGTTAAAGCAGCATTGTTTTTGGGTGAGACTGCAACCACGTCAGCTAAGCTACATCAGACTCATTGTTTTACTTTGGTACAGTGGCGACAATTAACCACCAGCTGGAGCACACACGTTCAACATCCGCGATTGGTTTTCAGACCAGATTTATTTTTAGAAGCCCTCTGTGTCATAGCACGGGTATTTTTTGCGGTTCAGGCTGCACACGTGACGCTGTCAATACGCTTCTCTTTAGCCATCCAAGACGTGCATCTCAATTTCCATTCATTTCATGCTTTGCCCCATGTCTTCGTGTAACTTGCATATTGTTGTTGTTTAAAAAGTGTCTGCTGGCAGGGCCGGTGCGGCTGGGCCTTTTTTGCCTCTCATGATAGCTCCGCTGCCATTATCCCGCCTCATTAGAGTGGATGTCCAAAATGTCAGAAGAATGTTTTATGGACTGTTGAGAAATCACTCTCCAGCACAAGTCACCCAGTGTTCTGCCATGCAAGAGAGGGAGGGAGAGGAGAAGATAAGGGGTTTATATTCTTAAAGGGTGGGGTGGAGGGAACGGAGGGGGCAGCCTGCCTTTAGAAGAGCTTAGGGCCCAGTGTGGCGAATTAAATAGAATGCCCAGACAGAATTAGTTCCAAGGCAGACTGGGTCCCATTCTATGAAACTCAACAATTAGACGGATTAAACGTAATAACTCAGCCTGCACTGCCGCAGCTGCATTATGGTTACCCCGGCACCCAGGGGGTCGCTGTGTGTGTGCGTCTCCGTCTATGTGTGTGTGCCATAGGGGGATTTATGCTCATATATGAAAAGTGACAACTTGGAAAGAGAGTGTAATAAACTTTGGTCAAGAGACGTAAACACAGTCCCAAAAAATTTGGGAAGTGTGCTTTTCATTCCACAAAAGCAGCCAGTTGACATGCTGTTGTGATTTCGGTTGTGTATTATGATTTGACGGGGTGGACCGCTTGTGTCAAGGCCACGCTTGTTGATATTCCATTCAAAAACTGCAATCCGCAAGGCCGTGCATCGCAGGAGTATGATAGTGTGAGGGGTTCAAGATGTTCCAAAATGACGACGGTAATGATGATGAGGCATTTCAAGAAAATCCACACATTCACGGCCATTTGAGTGGAAGGAAAAGCTGTCAAGTCACACTCCGCCGGTCCAAACATCACACAGGGTGCAGCTGAAGTCGCGGCTGTCTGAGTGGCAGGTTGACTGATTAACTTACTGACTGGCTGGTTTGCTGACTGGCCGGGTTTTGGACTGACCGGCTGACTGCAACCCCCGCTCCCCCATCATCCACCTGTGTGTAAAAGGCTCTTTGTCAACGAGGCCTAATTTGATCTGACGCACCCTACACATGTGGAACAGCTCAGCAGCTCCACACACTTCTCGTCATTACACCGTGCGTGTGTGCATGTGTGTGTGTGTCAGGAGGAGAAGAGAAGACGCAGAGAGGGAGTCAGAGAGAAAGACGAAGTGCAAGAGCTTTGGTTCACCTCACACAAACTCTGGCCTTCACCACTTCTTCATTCTCTCACAGATCTAACGCCCTCATCAACTATTCTCTCGCAGAGCTGTCCAAAAACTAGATACGGCAACCCTAACTCACAACATACACACTCACACACGGAGAGAAAACTGTTCCTGCCTCAGCCGAGCTGAAGGAAAGCTCTGCTCGATTACGGGTTGTAAACAAGCAAACAGTGCAGCCACTTTGTTTGAAGGTAAAAACAGAAAGTGAGCGCCCCCGGGATGTGTAAAAAACATAAGTGCAACAGGTCAAAGCTGAACCTGTAAGACAGCCTGAAAATGGTGATGGATGTTTACAATCAACAACAATTTGAGAGATAATTTCACCATTTGTCTTCATTTTCTTGAGCGAGGTTTGTTTAAAATTTGCCTGATATGGCTGCTTGTGTTTCTTGTCTTCACTCTCTTTTTTGAGTCATGTTGCAATGTTCCCACATCTCAACGATAAATCTGAAGAGAATGATGTTACTTTACAGACAGGAATAACTGTGCAAACAAGAAAACAGAGCTTCCCTTTAAGGTCAATATTCCCTCTCAGCAGCAATGCGCAAATGCAGCAACAGCACTTGTGGAAAAAATGCATGTACACTACACTACACTAAGATTTCTATTTTTTCTGAACCGTACAAGCACTAGCAGAGTGACGGATGTGGTATCAGAACTTAAGCACACCCAAAAGCACGACCGCCTTTCACAGCCTCATTAGAAACAAGTCCTTCTCTTTCAGATACGTTGCAAACTATACCTCAACACCAACAACCCGATGAACTCTTTGCACCCAGTCAGTGTCTGAGCACCCGCCCTAATTTTAGGTGAAACAGAGCAGAGCCAGCAAAAACCCAGCAGCGGGGACAAGGCCTGTAGTGTAACAGAGCTAGTCCAGATCTGTATGAAACCCGATCGACAGACAGACCGGGCTCGAGGAGGCTGGGAGGGATCAGGACTGCTGTCAGTTCTGCCGCTGTCAGCCGCACGGACAGGTAAGTCTAGATGAACTGTAGCAATGAACGGTGACATGGATGGATTTAAGTAGCGCTAACAGGTTGAAAGAAGCACAGGGGAGAGACAGATGCATGAACGCGACGTGAACACTATCTGATTACAAATGACTAAAGATTCAAGACTTTATAGATGTTTCACAACACTACACGTCATTTCAAGAGTTATATACCAGCATTTTTTTCTCTTGCTCTGCTTATCTTTCACCTGTGGCACTCATAACGTGCTTTTACGTGTTGCTCAGGGAAAAAACACCAAAATTGTACACAATGTAGAATTAACTGTGGGGTGTTTCTCCTTCCTCCCATTTCACCTCTCCCTCTGTCTAAGTGCCTCTCTCCCTCTGTCTCTCTAGCCCCCTCCACACCTCTCGCCCTCCCACAGGTCAGCCCAGCTCTGGCCCTCTCCTGTGTATTTAAAGTAATTGCTCATGGCAGTCAAGGTGTCTGCATAAGGGCCTGTCATAAGCAATCCACTGGCATGAGTAGGGGCCTTGTGCATGAACCTAATCCAGTCAGTGAAGCCAAATGGACGGACGGAGGAGGTTAAGAAGTTGTTCAACAGGAACCTGAAAAAAAAGTAGGTTGTGTTGGCTTTTAATCCTCTCAAAGTAACATGAAAATGAAGCCAAGTTAAGATTTGTTATGCTGAAAATGATTATTCCTCTATGGCTACCCTCCATGTTTTTGCATAGGGGCCTGTAGCTTTGTTTTTGTTTTTCTATGCAAATTCAGCTGTTTTCACTTCTGCTTTGTCCTTTTTTGTCATGAGACTCTTCCATGACAAATTTACCGTGCACCCAAAAAGCAACACGCAATATTTTCTGGTGACTATCACCCGTCTTCCCCTTGTTCCACTTTGCACTTGCGTCTAATCAGTACACCGTCAGACGCTTTTTTGCACAAGAGAACAGGCCTCTGTATTTGCTTTCACACTATGAGGGCTGTTTGCTGAAGGCCTTCGACACACACAGAAATTCCTCACCCACTTAGGCCACCACCACGCCAACTTCTGTAGCATGTTCAGAGACAGACAGACAGACAGACAGACAGACAGACAGACAGACAGACAGACAGACAGGAACTGAGGGGCCAAGACGTCGACCCTCTCTGGGGCATGGCGACGCTGGTCAGACACAGCAATAAGAAGTGGAGCCCTGGCCCCTCCAGCCAGACTTGAGAGGAGACGACTTAAGGTCCTAAGTGTTTGGGAAACAGGCCCATCAATGTCAAAGCCTTTTATTGCTTTGGCTTCCTATTGCTTTTCCCTGCTTGGGGGTGTGTATGAATCTACTCCCAGCAAAGGCAGTGGGATGGGTTCATCTTTCATCAGTCATAACTTTGGCAATTAAGCAAGCACACATGAGGAATGACCCAAGATTAAAAGAAAAAAGGTTGCGGGTTGTGAGTGAAGCATTATTAGAGCAATAAAACTTTGTTATGAATACATAAAATCACCTAAATGTTTTCACTTCTTTTCTATTCTGAATTAACACTTAAATCTATAAATTGCTGGACAAGAGACAATTAACTGACTCGACTAGACTATAGACTATTAACTATTATTAGTAACTACCACACTTGTTAGTTTTTTCCGATCACTTAAATATGTAATTTTAATGAACTCTAAAGATGGACACCCGAAAAAACAGTTGACAATAAAGACATAACAAGAATTTCAATTAAAAACAAAAGTCTCAAATTGCACAATGGACAGAATGAATGCAGACTCGATGGCCGTTCCCACGGTGTGCATGAATGTTTTTTGCTGACTAAATGACATTTAGTTTCTTTTGCCAAGCTTTTACACAAAACTGTGAATGGAAACTCTTTCCAGATTCCGTGGAGCAAATTGACGATGATTAATGACGGTTTCATAAACAATTTTGTTGGAAACACTAAATTAATAACAACGTTATGGCTGTTTTGTTTCGATACAAAATACTTAGTGTTAAGCAACAAATGAGGACTTGATTTAGATTTCATAGCAAACAAATGACCAAATGCAAATGGCTCAAAAATGATGGAAACTCAGGGCTCATAAAGTCATATTTACTAATAAAATTTAGGCAAATAACAATGTCTGCTTTCTCATCCAAACAATGTTTTATGGAGCTACCGAGAAACACAGCACAACACCGAGGAATGGAAGAAAACGGGAATTGTTGGTCTTCACCCAAAACTAATAGTTTAGTTAGGCCTCACATTCTGCCCAAATTGTTTCAGTGTTTATATTCAGGATCTGCTCTTTTTTTTTACAGAATGTTGTCCCTCTGCTGCACAGAAATGTTCCTCTTTATCTATTTAACTATCCGGCTGCCCATCCGTCTATTTATCTAGACAAGGACACGCAAAAATCCATGTAGTTACACAACTCGGTCAGTCTGGATGAGGCACCCAGGATGGAGTAAGAGGACGGGCGCTGCCGGCTTTGGCGCTTGACAAACAGCTTGTTTTAATGCTCCTGACAGCCCTGTGAGATGAACCCCTTCTTAGAACAACACACCGTGCTCCTCTCGCCCTCGTCTTTCCCCTCCAGGTCTCGAACGCGAGGTGAATCCGTTCACCCTCTCCTTGCCTCGCACAGACATTCTCCCAAACCCCCCACCCTCCACTCCAATCTGCAGTGTGCACACAAATGACATGTTAAGGAGAAAGTTTGGGGATGGCAGTCAGTTGTATCAAACATTAGTAAGAGCTGGCTGCTGCAAGGTTATTCTGGTACGCTGCCCTAAATTTATTCTTTACATAACATCTCTCTTACATCTCTGTTACTTGTCTGACAAATGGTTTCTGTGGAAGGACAGATTGATCAGATTGCATCCTGTTCACTGCGGAGTGATTTCATGCATCTTAAATGGAACGTCTGAGGCCAACTTGTCATTTACTTCAAGCCAAGGCCAAGAATAAGTAGGTTAAATGTTTAAGGGAGCAAAGCATTTCAAGTTTGATTGCAAGTACATAGTTTAATACATGTAGCTTGAGATGATGTGCTTTGTGTAAATTATTTGCATTCAAACATCACTGTTTTCCTCTTTATGAAGCAGATTTTTATTCTGTTTCTATGGAACTACTCATCTCAGGAAACTGTCACTGAGTCCAATAATATTGCTTCCCTCATAGAAAGGGAGGCTGGCTATTGAGTCAGTTATCTGATGGGAGGCTAGGAGATTCTGTGTGCGTGTATGTGTGTGTGTGTGTGTGTGTGTGTGTGTGTGTGCGTGCGTGTGCGTGTGTGTGTGTGTGTGACAACGTAGGGGGTGCTGCCTGCTTGTCGCCGAGTCTGTCCTGAACCCACAGAGCCAAACTGCCGCAGGAAGAATCTGTGCCCCCGTGTACTACAATATCCTGTTTGGACTCAAGCTGCTTTCACGCACACACACACACACACACACACACACACCTACACACACACTTACGTGCACTTACCCTGCTCATACATCACACTCAAGCCCCCAGCCAAAAACATACGGCTTTGTTTTTGTTGCTTTTCTGTGCACACTCCTGCAGAACCACAAATCATGTGAGGCTGGTTCTATAGGCTTTTAATCTGATTCACTGTTTGGTGGGTGTAAAGAGGCAAGTGTGTGTGTGTGTGTGTGTGTGTGTGTGTGTGTGTGTGTGTGTGTGTGTGTGTGTGTGTGTGTGTGTGTGTGTAGCATGGTTGTGGGTGGTGGGGCGGGCTGAAGTTGCTGCTCAGCAGTAACAATATGCACCCCGTAGAAATCACAAGTCAAACAAAGTGTAAAAGCATTAGGGTTACTGGGAGGGAAGAACAGGGCCTGGTTGGAGTGTGTGTACATGTACAATAAGGGCTTACATGCATGAACACACGCACACACACACATACACACACTTTGTCATAAGACAATACGAGGGCAGGGGATCACAGTGCTGCATGCACCCCACCAGCTATCCATTTATTTGAATAGCTATCTATTCATCCAGCCAGTGTAAGTATCACTCTGCATAGAAAAACAGCAAGAGAAAAGAGGGCTGAGTGAACAGTCCTGTGTGCACGGAGGAGCTCTGCTTCCCGTAAGCAGCCGATAAAAATTACAAAAAAAAAAAAAAAAAAAAAAAAAAAAAAGGGGCGGCTGGCCCAGGGGCAGATACCTCACTTCCCAACAGAGCGCAGTGCATTTCCTGAAACTGACAACTGCGAGGACTTGTACTGAGGCCAGACCAAACGTGAAAGAGACAGACAGAAAGTGAGAGAGAGGGAGAGAGAGACAAAGAGAGAAAGTGGGTGACTTGACCTGCAGTACAGTCAGGAAGAATGTTGCAAATACTCGAGTGACACACCAAATGGAGCTTGCAAATTCAAAGAAACACATGCAAACACACACACTTGTAGCTTTTGATCAGCCCTTTGCTCCAACCAAGATAGCTCTATATTCAAAGATAAAAGTGTCTGCTCAGAGGCTTTATCTCAAACCATGCTGTTATCAACTGTTTTGGAACTGGCACACCACAGCTATTGTTCACAGCTAGACCAAAGGAGAAAGTCTGACCCAAAAAAAAAAAAAAAACACTGCTGGACCACAAAAAGACAAACTCTGATAGAGGAGGGAAAGTGTGGTTTTGTCAATTATTTTCATGCATCTCTTGTTTTCTCCTTTTCTCGCTCTGTAACGGAAAAGTGGGATAGCAACATAATGAGCTGCAGGCAGGAGGAGAGGTTGAACGGGGTAGCAGCGGTGATGGTGGTGGTGTTGATGGTCTTGGTAATGGGCACACCCCGGCTGCAGACACCAAACTCATGAAAACACCCCAACAAGGACGTTTCCACTTGAGCTCAACCCTACACTTACCATTTCCTCCTTACTCTCCGTGGAAATCCAGCAGAGGCAGAATTATTAGATCTAGACTGAAAAATCTGGACGAGAGAAAAAAAAAGAGTTCAATGATTGCAGCCTGCCTGTCACTGAGGAGAAGTGCAGGGAGTGGAGGAGTGGTGTTGCTACAGCACAGCCTGCTGGTCAGAGAGGGGAACTTCCCGACTCTTCCACTCAGCTCCCCTCCTCCACACACTGCAGCACTGCTGACGTTTGGCTTTTTTACGCTGCTGTTATTTCAGCATTTCACTCCGACATGACATCTTCATCACTCGCAAAACAAGCATAAACAAAAACATCTGCTTATGACAATACTAAACCATATATGAGCGTGCTAGTCTGCTTAGTTCTATTATATTTTCTAAAGGATCCATAAACACACTTGGTGTGCTTTAGAGTGTTGCAACAAGATTAAAGCCTCTTGTTAAAATGCTGTTGCACTTTTAAGTGATTTCAAATGTGATCTAATTTCACAGTTTTTCAAAGATTTTCCTCACCTTCAGGTACAAGGACTACTTTTATATTTATTCATATACAATCATTAAAACAAAACTAGATTTTTTTCATCCACACTGTTCTGAGGCCATTAGCAGGACTGTAGCTGCCTTTAAAGTTTTCTCTGATTTTTTATATTTCTTAGTTATACCAGAGGTGCATTTTAAATTCTACACTTAAATGATACACATGCTATTTTTTGTGTGTTACAAATATTTTTTTTTTAGATTTTGTAGCTTTGAATTAAAAGCAATAAGGGATTCATTATCTCACTGTTGCACTTTTATTCCTACCAGTGGCGGCTGAGCTGAAACATAATTTAAAGAAGCATGTCTTGAAAATCTGGGACACATTATTGCCTTTTAATGAATAATACAAATCACAGAAAATGTAATTAATCATTATTCAAATTAATTATAGAATTAGACCATTTTTAAGCAAATTAGTATTTAAGTGTTGCTGGACTACTGGTGATAAGTTCTTGCTTTTGTACCAGTTTTAATGTAATGATTTTTTAAAAGACAAATTCTATCCCGCTGACGTGCTCAGTGTGCATCAGGCTGTTTGATGTTTCAGTTTGTTCCATCCTCAGCCTCTGACTCAGTCTGTAACACTATCTGTACATGCAGCACCCTGCCCTGCTCTGCTCTGACAAACACCAGCGTGTTGTGTGGATATACAGTATTTCTATGAGCTGACTGTGGAACATCATCATCACTTCTGTTACCACTGAAGTATCTCTGATGAGATCACACACCGGTTTAGTGCCAGCCTCCTTTTCAAACACATGCTTTTGAAGCTCTTCTTCTATTTGCACTGCAGTCTGTATTTGTTTGATCATTTTTTTATTACGTGTAAATTTTGGTATATTGTGGCATCTGTGTCTCACCACGGGAATCTAAAACATCTAAAAACACAACAATGGTTTGGTATGTTTAATATCACAGTTCCTGCTCATCTTTGACTTGAGCTGAACATAATGTTTACATTTAAGGTTCAGGATATATTTGTTGTTTAGGATTTTAGTATCTTAAATTTATATTTTATTTCTAGCTACTTTTATTTGGATGTAACTTCTGCCCTCTCTTCATTACACAGTCAGCAGAGGCCTTCAGCAGCCAGTCACAAACACACAATGAACACTATCTGCACCATCTGCATATAAATACTTCTTATTCAAAGCCCAGAAATTCTGAATTTTACTGTCACTCTGATTTTATTGTATGACTTCGCCGATGACTCTTTACCGCGACACACGTCCTACATATAACACCCTTAATTGTTACAACTCAATTCTTAAAAAATGCAAAACCTCCACGATATTGAATGTAATTTTATGCATTTTTACTACTTCTCAGAGAGCTGGGAGGGCTTAAAGCACTTTGATCCAGAGACACCCTCTCTGACTTCCCTCCCAATTTCTCTGACAGGCTTTGAAAGAAAAGGATAAAACAGAGCCATAAAATTACAGTAGTAGGCTGGAAAAGACTTTACAGCACATATACACTTAGGAGTATAAAGAGACCGGCCTTTCAGCACTAGAAGAGACTTATTTAGAGGGTTATTAGTCCCTGCCTTGGCCCCTGGGGGGTCTTTCATTATGAACTGGGTTCTATATGGCTCCTATTAACAGCAGTGGAAAAAATACACTGGGGGTGTAGAAAGAAGTGTGTTTGTGTGTGTGCTGAGTTTGGGGAGTGGAGGTGACAGACACATGGCCAGGGCCTACCTGTTCCCCTTCCATGATTTATAGCTTTTCTTTCACTCCGCTGCTTTAAAACATCTGGCTCCAGAGGCATTTAAGGTCTTGACTGATAACCATGCGGCCTGCCTCTTAATCTCCAGCCGCAGTGAATATACGACGCAGAGCAACAAGAGAAGTCTTTTTCTCTCTTCGCTTTAATCCTTTACATTGCTTATCGTTTTCTTCGTACTGCCAAGATGTCATCTAGTCAGAAAATCCAACCACAGAAACACTGTGGTTGGATTTCTCTAAGAAGCAAAGAGCAGACCAAATTGCAGTATACTCACTGTGGTGAAGCTGCAAATGTGTGGCTGTGAGTGGCGCCTATAAAAAAAGCCTGGTGATGGTGCGATAGAGGCAACACTCGGGTAACTGACTCTAGCCCCCTGCTGTCTTTCACAGTGGTCGGAGTGATAACGAAAAGTTCTGAGGATTAGAGCTCCATTGAAAACACAGAAACGTTCCTTCAGAGAAAACACATTCGATTAAACTCTGCTACCAGGTAACACCACGAAGTTCAGGCTACTGGAACAGGCTGATTCTCAGAAAAGTAACACATGTTCAGCTTACTTTGAATTGTTGCTTTTGTTATTCATGGCATTCAGCAACAAGTGTAGGATAAGGATTTCTGCAGTGTGTAAATTAAATTTGAGACTTTTTACAACCTTTTTAACACCACATAGAAAGCAATTTAATACAGTTTTTTCAGTCATACAAAAATAGAAGTAGGAGAAGCAACTTATTAACTGCACAAACTCACTGACATTTATATCACATTTTTTCAGTACTTCCCAACTGTATATAACAATAACTTCTAGTAATATAATTAATTAACTAATGTGTTCTGGACAAAGTTGGTGGATAGATGAATTCCTTCTAGGCCTTTTTTTCCCCACAAAGAAAATAAATTAAATGCATTTTAAAAATTTTCATGGTGTATTAAGTGAAAACAAAGTGTTTAAATTCCTATATAGCACATCTAATATGAACCTGCAGTGAAGTTATTCACATTCAGGAGCTTTCCTTAAAGAACACTTTCCATGTCACTTTCAGAATTGGGTGTTAAATGCATATTTCAGTGCGATTCGGCCAAGCAAAATACATTTATGTCAATGTTATATAAATAACCCACCTCTCCTATCTAAAATAAAGGGAAGGGGCATTTTAGAACAATCTCACCTCCAAAGAAAATACACCCAAACCCTCCCACCTCATAATGTGATCGAAGGCTGCATGCTTGATTCGATGCCAGGTGGCCCATTTTAGCCAATTCAACCTCTGCTGACCCGGACTCAGCCTTAGTTCAAACACACAGAGAGGTGTTCATTCAGACAGGTGGGGCAGGCACTTAGCCGGGGTGGAAGCGCACGTACACATGGGGACGCGTGGACACACACAAATCCATATTATAAGTTTCCTGGGGGTCAAAGCATTGGCCAGAGTGTTGTAGCTCCCTTTCAGTCAACCCCTCTCAGGTAAACGCCCTGGCCTGTAGCATATCCCTGCTTCTGCGTGTAAGAGGGGAGAAACCACAGGGCCCCACAGACGAGCTCCATCAACAGGCCCTCTATTCATCTCCAGGCCCGGAACACTGGGCTCTCTGATGAAGCTCCGGCACCTGGCTGCGGATGGACGCAACATCAGAGGCTAGGTGGCGGCAGCACTGGTCGCCACACCTGAATAAACCCCCCCGGCCCACATCAAATGGCACTGCTGGCCTATTTGAAAACCTGAGAGCACGAGAGCTGAGCGAAAAAAAAAAGAAAAAAAAAGAAAAAAGGTGGCCAAGAGAGTTGTGGAAGGCTGTAGGACTGGCTGTACAAACAGGCCACTCAGGTGCTGCTGCAGACTACTGTTTTCATTAACGGGAGTGAAGAAGAAACTGAGCCCTGCACAGGAGGAGGAGGAGGAGGAGGAGGAGGAGGAGGAGGACGTGGAGAGAAACACACACAAAAGACGATAGAGTGTATTTATACAGGTGCCTCTAATATTGAAGTAGGGAGGGAGACACACCTCTAACAGACAGGCAAGCATCTATACCAAGTCTGGGAATCCTCCAAGTAAAGGACTGGGTGGGGCATTACTTTGATTTCTCTACAGTCAGAGCGGGAGTTGCCAGGATTAGGGCAAGCACAATCTAAATACACAGTCACACACTGATGACATGCTTTGAAATTAGGTGTGTAAATACATTTGTGAAGTGAAGTGGCAGATAAAAGTAAGCAATCATATTTCCTCCTCTTAGTGACTGGCATACTACTTCTACTACTACTACTACTTATACTACTGCTACTGCATCAGTGTGCTGGACCCTCTGCAGAAGATTCCAGTCAAGTAAAGAAAGAAGAGTGAGATATTAAATATCAAATATCAAGTATTGCATGATCCGGTTCCTTGCATACTGAGTTAATCGCTTCTTGCAGCAGAACTCGGCCTCTAAAGTTTTCCCAACAGCACAAAAAATAAAAAATCCTTGCAATAACATCTGCTCACAAAGCAAATGAGCCACTGTTTCTGTCAGGCATCTTTTTTTCTTTTATTAGATGTTATTTGTCATAATTGGTCCTTTCACTGAGTAAAAACTGCATTTATAATTTGTTTTTATGGGTTGTGCTGCAGAGTGACTCTTTTTTTCATAACATGCTGTTTTGTTTCCATATTTCTTTTAAAATGTGAAACAATATTTGGCTAAATTAAGTGACTTGCTCGCTACACATAACTAATAACTACCATTAATTCATCTACATTTTATTTGCATGGATCTCAGGAATAAAAGTCCTCTTCAGTTGTTTTTAGACTACTTACTTCCTCTTCAGTCATCAATGGAATTCTGCAATCGCTAATGAAGAAGAAAAACATTTCCAGATCATCTGGAGTTTATCATCAGTTTGTTTATGGCTGTGTTTGTGTGGAAATAAATATCCTCAAGCGACCTGATTTTGACTTCCATTAATACGGCCCAAATAATTTAATTTCGTGTAATTATGTTGCTTCATTAGTTTAATTTGTATATTTAACCTCAATGCTGCAATCCATTAGGACAAACATTGTTAAATAGCAACAATCCAAATAGCCGAACAATGTGCTGCATGGAGCGACGGAATTATAAAGGCAACTAACAAAAACACTAATTATCATTAATATTGTCCCATGAGTGTGTAATTGTTAACAGCACTCAGGTCTAATCAAAACAAACACTTTTCCAGTTTTTTGCCCTCAAACAAAAGATAGAGCAGCTATGACATCACAGAGCTGCTGGTGAGTCATGTTGTGAAAACAGCAATTTCCTGAGTTCATTTTCCTTTTCCATTATCTGTTTTTTTTTTTTTTTTTTCTTGTGGTGCATTTGTGGAGGTGAAGAGACTCCAATGCCAAAGATAAAGCAATGCAAGGCCACGCACACACACACAGACACACACACACATAAACCATGCACATGCAAAAACATACAGTACATTTCAGCTTCTTTTTTTTCTTGGTATATCAGGCAGCGTTAGGGTGATTGAATAAGTCATGATGTTTGAGCATATTTGCAGGAATGCTCCTCATTGTTAGAGTGAATAAAAGCTCCAGTTATGAGTATATTACGTGGTTATTAAAAACAGCAAGTGACTACGAGTCCAACAGTAAAATCAACATGAATTGCTAAATTGCTAGCATCCGAAGAAACCCTTGTTTTGTTTGAACTTTAGAGGAAAAGAAAGGAAAAACAGCCACGCACTTTTGTACAGTGTCACACACTCACAGATTAGAGAAAAACTAACAGGAGTGAACGCAACTCTTGTCTGTTTTTTGGCTTTGACTCAGTCTGGTTCATGGGTAGTTACTCATGCTGATTTTGGATTCAACCCTGATCCACCGCACCACACCAGGACACTCACTAAACCAGCATGCCGTGACAGGCTCGCTTCAATCTACCACCGCGTGCAATCCGGGTGGATTTAAGTGGAGCTAATAGAGCTGAAATATCATTTCCAGCCACTGCACACAGGCGAGTCAATAATACGGATGCAGCAGTTTGAGATCATGTCGGTGAGAGTATCTTTTTATTTGGCCCGGACGGGTTATTTATGCAGTACTTGCTTGCTGAGTCTCTGGATTTTTCAACCTGCGGTGAGAGGCCATAAAGCGGCCCATTCTCCCAGTCACTGATGGTCCCTCGCCATAAAACCCTCCCAGAACCACCAACACCACTGAAGGGGAGTAAACACTCTCAGTCCTTATGAGAGCAGCATGAGGGCCTTCATTAATGCGGGATGGCCAGTGTCAAGCCCGACTAAACGCACTCTTTAATTAAGTACTTCATGAAAATGCCTTTTATTGCCTTGGGTGTGACGTGTCCGTCATAAAAGATGGATTCTCTTTTTGGCCCCTGGTAGGAGAATTTGCTCCAGTTGCCAACGATTTCTCTCTGTGGAAGAACAGTAAAATTTTAAACACACGGCATCATCTATTCTCTGTAGTATACAGTGTGTGATTTAGATTAGCGTGCCCTGATCCAACCAGGAACTTGTTTTACAAGTAATGTAAAATTGTAGTTACTTTTTTAACACGTATCACATGTCTCCCATATAAGGAATCTACATTACACTCAAAAATAAATACTGTGTAGGAAAAAAAAAACTTGTGACTTTTATTGCAGTAGGCTGTAACATTGGATATTTTCCATGTTGTGCATGTGCAAGCTAAATCATGCAAGAAAAGTCCCATGTGGCCTGGTATGACGTATGGTGTGCTCCCTCAGTGTAAAACCGGATGAAACTTTCCCATCATTGTGTAGTTTTGCTCCAGCAGAATCAGATTTGAGGTGACAGATAACCCAGAATTTGTTGCAACTGCAGCTGCATTTGAAAAGGTTATTCAATTTCATTCTTCCTGACCAACCGACGCTTTGCAGGGCACAAACCATTATGTACTGCAGAAATGTGTGAAAGTGCACTGAAAATCTCAACTGCACAGTAGCACAATGGCATCCATTGTGAAATTGGAACAAGAAGAAGTAGTCTGTGGCTGCATTGTTGGTCACTGTTTAAGCTTCCAAGTTTAACTGCACATATAGAGATTTGCGGCTAAACGCACGACAAACTGCAAGTCATGACTTTCATTTGAATTCTGGAAAAAACATGTGGTTCTGTTTGACGCTGCCCCGTATGTGACAATGCAGGAGAGCAGGATACAGTTCTGTTTTTCAGCTTGACAACCCAAAGGGGCAGAGCTTTATAAGTCAAAGATCGCCACCAGGCATTAGTGGAAAGCACTGTTCTTCAATTTTAAATGGAAGTTGGTGACAGATGACACTTTAACTTGCGACAAATTTAGCATATTCAGAAAACTAGAATGACCGCATGCATTGCTAAAATGTTCTTGTGGCACTGATGGAGAAAAACCTAGGCAAATAGGAGCTAATTCAGGGGATGAATTTCTCTCCGAGCTGCATGTAATTGGATTTATCATTGTGTCGCAGTCCTTCCATCTATCCACAGTAGAAATAATACAAACAGTAACAGGTCAACTAGACACATCTACCTTAAGCTGACACATAAAAAATGTTCCATAAGGCCTGCACACACTGCAGCAATCAACCCCCTAACACCCCCAACCAACATACTGCCTGTAAGAACAAGCCAATTTCAATTTTTGACTTGAGTATGCTGCCAGCTTAACTGTAGCATTGATGCTGGTTGTATTTTGGAAAAGCGAGAGCAATTAAACTGATTCTAATACGTCCAAGTGAGTAAAGGTAGAGTGGAGGTCAGCAACCACATAAAAAACCCAGAGTCTGTAATGAGATTAACTACTGAATCCCTCCATGCACAGCTCTGCTGTCCAGAGAATATGAATCAGTGTGTGGCTGTTTTACTGCACCAAGACTATTTTCTGTCTTTTTTTATGCTCTCAAAATTGGCAGAAAGTCAAGAAACTGGGGCACAATTTGTTCTTTTCTTTCTTAGTTTCTTTCACTATCTTTTCATAAAGCTGCAGCACCCGGGCAGCTTTTCTTGCTGCAGGGCAGGAGGCCGCAGATCTTACCCCATCCGTTTGTCTGTGTGCATATGTGAGTGTGTGTATTTGTGTCTTGTGCATGTGCCCAAAGTGGGGCCCTTGCCTAGTCTAGTTTGTCATTCTAATACTTGGCAGTAAAGCCAAAAATATTAAGAGGATTTATTGGATATTTTCGCATTAGATTCACTGCTGAACCTTGCATAAAGCCCCATAAAATAACTTCTTGCTCAGCACATGTTTTGGAGCACAAAGTAGAGAGGGGGTGTATGCTGTCGGGGGGAACTTATATCACAAACATTTGTCAAAGTGACAATATTCAAGGTTTAAAAAGACTCCTGTGACAGAAACCATGAATACATGTTAGATTTTTCCTCTCGGCTTAACACCATATGTTCGAAACACCCCTCTGTGCCATCAATATCAGAGTACAGTGTAAAAGACAAGCATACAGAGGCCGCACAGACAAAAAGTCAATTTGTTCAGAGCTTTGCACAAAAGACGCCAGTTGCTCGGCAGAGAGAGGCCCCTACTTCAAGAGGACAGGCCGTGATGCATGTGTCTCTGCAGTCCCGCAGTCCCTCCTGTGGCGCTGCAGTGGCTTTTCATTGTTTATCTCCGGCTAGCTTGTAAGAGGGGAACTAATTAAGAGCTGCCTGCAGGTGGCTCATGCAGGCTTTTACAGGTCTGTGGGGAGACAAGGAGGAGGAGAAGGGCGGAGAGCCTGGCCACACCCATGGGAGGAAGGAGCAACTGCCTCAGGTCACAAGACGACAGACATTACTGCTCTGGTGCTGGTAGACCAGGAGAGAAGAACCAGGAGAGTTCTTTTCACTTTTGGGTATCTTGAGCCGCACAGGCAGCGAAATGATGCACTCATATACAGAACAGAGAGAAAAAAGGGAATTACAGGAGACGACATGCAGAGAGAGAGAGATAGGACACAATCACTGCAATCAGCTAAACAAGGCCTTCCTCTGTTTGCGGCCTAAGAAGTGCACTTGGAAACATTTACTCATTCTCCAAGAGGGTAAATGTCAATCTGCTTTGGGCTGGATTTAGGATCAGCAGCCCCGCTGGGGTTTGTTATGATTTCATTCAACAGTTAATCAGTAAATCTCAGAAATTTACATCCTCAACGTGTACTGCTTCACACACACACACACACACACACACACACACACACACACACACACACACACACACACACACAGACACACACACACACACTGTATAATAACAGAATCATAACAAAATCAAGCCTCATTTACACAGGGCCAAGTAAACAAATAGTGAAGGAGAAGTGTTTACAGTCAAAAGGGAAGTACTATGTTGATGGTTGTGGAACAAGTGTCTGAGCTTTTTGTTTTGTTTTGTTTTTTTCTATTTGAGATTTTAGATGAAATCCAACAAATCACTGTAAGCTGGTTTTACACAAACAAACAAAGCAATAATAAGGATTTATCTTCTGAGAGGGGAAAAAGTATGCTTGTCTGTTTGTGTAGGTGGGTGTGTGTGTGTATGTTTTGGGTTCAGAGGGGCAAAAGACATGATTGCGTGCGGACGCTTCCCTGCACCACTTCCTCTTCAGAAGTCCAGAGACATCACAGGCAGCTGTATTGATGTCTCTCACATGTGAACTACTGTAACACACACACACACACTCAATTTGGGGGTAGTCTGCTTCCGCAAAGCCAAACAAACAGCGGAACGTTCCAGTCAGTGCGGTTGCAGAGAAATAAGAGTGATAGAGGCACCAGAGATGTAGAATAAACGCTGTCTGAACAAGCACCAAGCTAAACCGGAGCAAAGCGCCAGCTCATGTCAAATTAACATTAAGGCTGGAAGGTGTGGAAACAGAACAGAACAGAAAACCGATACAGTGTGTGTGCATGCAAGCCGCCTCAGGCAGTGGGGGTGGATGCAGTAGCCAGATAAGGATGCCAAATCACAGTGCTGTCCTCAGTGGCGTGACACCAGGGGCAAAACAAACCAGCTGTTATGGGAATGTGCCCAGCATGGCCCAAATCTGAGCTTGGCTGTTACAGCTGAGTTATGGGCACAGAGGCCCTGCAATGGATACAAATAGACACTGTCTGTCTGCAGCTGGAAGACTCGCTCTCTCACACACTCAGTCACTAACATCCAGTGGTCCCACGCCCACATGCACACGCAAACAGTCAGACAAACACACAAAAAAAGGTAATTAAAAGAACATGTGCACGTATCCAGGCCATGAGATGACACATGCTGAATTTTCCTTGACAGATTACCATGAAAGTCATTTTAATAAAGGATGTCATCTGCAAGAATGCTCAGATGATTCCTACATCTGTTCAAGGGATGTTGATTATCAATCAACTGGCAGAAAATCTGACGGCATGCTTATGCTGTAATTGAGTGTGTAAGATCCAATTGTGACATAAAAAGTTCTAAAATAGTTCACCACACAGCTGACTGGAACAAAGGTTGTACTAACGATGCAATGAGCAAACAGGGCTCCTAAAACAACAGGCCATAGGCTTCTTTATGGCATATTATACCAGCATGTTGCTTGCATACTATAAAAGAGTTGCACCGCCGCTTGTTAGGAGAACAAGGGCTAGATTACTATTAGACGTGACACTCTGCATCTTTTCACAGAGAACTTAGTTAGAAGCACTTCGGGCTTCAGTGTCTGCCACTTTGACAGTAATAAGCAAATTTGATAAACAGGTTAAAAAGCTATGCAAGACAGTAAAATAACTGTTTTAGAAAATAAGGACATTGCCTACTCCTTAAGGCATGGCACACCTGTTACATCACTACAAAAACCAGCACTGAAAGTAATGGATGAAAAACAAATGAAACGGCACAACTGTATCATTCCCAAACCTCTAATTCTTTGTGCACATGTCACAAAAACAAACACCAACAGAACTGCCACTATAGGGGTCAGCAGGTGGTGACGGCAGGGTGGCACAATTCAAAACTACTTTCAGTCAGTCATCTTTGTTAGTGAAAATAAATATTTGAAATGTCCTACCAAAGCAAAAATGAAAACATGAGCTGATCTGAGAACGTTTGATGAAAACATGAAACACTGGCTCAAACAAAACCACCAATCATGCACTTGTGCACATACTTACTTACAGAGGAACACATACACATACATACACACTCATTAAGACTTTGTGCATGCATGCACATACACCCATAAACTCTATGCACATACGCATTTATTGCCATGAATTAGGCAACATACTCACATGCACACATAAATAGCACATGTAAATGTCACTATTTATTATGTATTCAGTTCGACTAATGTACTCTTGGTAATGATGATATGTTAGAAGAAGAAAAGCCAAACCAGGGACAGGGCTCGCAAATTAGCCTTGGCTAAAAATCCCATATGCAATACATCTGTATCATTTTATTGTAATCTGCTACAATTTTTTATGAATAAACTAATAAACAAACAATATTAATCCATCTCATTTCTTAACTCTGTCAATAATTTTACGATATACAGTACGATGGTGACAATGGCATCTTCCTTCATACAAGGATGGGCACTATATGCTCAGATATTAATAAAGAATAAATAAAGTATAGACACTACACGTGAGGGCAAATGTTTGGCTATGGCAGAAACTTTCAAGCATGAACCAGACTCTTGTTAAGCACCAATAAAAAAGCAATAGATTCCATTTAAAAAAGAAAAAACAGCCCAGACAATAAAATCTGAGAAACTGTAATCAGGTTTTCCAGAAGTTGTGCACATATTACATTTTAAATGACTAATAAGAGTTTGGGTAGTGGCCAGTCATGGTTTCTATGATGTGTCACAGATGACGTTTTCCGTAGATTCCCTTTGACCAGTAGATAAGATCAGGGTGGATGGAGAGGTGGAGAAAAGGGAAAAAAGGAGAAAAGAAAAAGAACAGTGGTAGGGCCAGTACTGCAACTTGTGGAATTCAAGTGCTGTGTGGAGAGAGCGTCCTGGACCAATGCCACAAATGGGCAGGTCAAAAGACTGCAAGAGAGAGAGGAAGCCATCTGATGCTCATAACCACTGCTCCACTGCTAAAGTTTGTTTTGTTAATCTTTTACTTGAATTAAGGATCGGATGATCCTCCGTGGGCGGAGAACTAAAACTGGAAATTGGGGGAAACTGTATATAGGTGTACACTCTATAGGGTAGCGACCCTGTGTTCCTCTGCACAAAAGGTGCACTAAACTTTTTGTGTTCAAGAGGGCGCAGAGAGGAGATGTAGAATGAATAAGAAAAGGCAAAAGGCCAGAGATGGAGCTGAGCAGCGGAGGTGGCTGTAGATTTGCTGAGGCCAAACGGATGGAGTACAGTGCCTGCAGTTATGAACAACATCTGCTGGCACACATCTACAGAACGAGGATAAACGCACACTTACATACTGAAGAATAAGTAAAAAAAAAAAAAGATTACAAATAAAATACCAGAAAGGTGGTCTCATGTTAACACAGTCACTGTTGCTTTTAAGACATTAGCTTCTCTCTGTCCAGCACTTTAGAAAGGACCACACTGTGCAGCTATTACACCAAGCCCAATTCTGTCCATTTGAAAACTTATGTTCAGTACGCTGCAGTTCAGAATGTCCCATAAATACCCACTGAGACTGGTCAGACAGTGGAACCACAAAAATGACATAAATGACTGTGAGAAAAAAAAAGTTTCGGACCAAAACCAACACCTGGGAGACATTATAGGTCAAACCAAGCAAACAAACTCTCTGTAAACCTAAATTAACAGTTCACACATGTGCTGCCACCTGAGGCATTAAAGAGCATTGCAGCTCACTGTGATGGATGCACACTATGATTTAACCATATCTATAATTAATGAAAGGGAACAACCACATGTACACAACATAAACTACAACTCTGTGTAGCATCCAAACTTTTTAAAGCCCATAATCTACTGAAACCTCGAACCATCTGCATTTAGTCTTATTGGACTTGGTATCACCTGCCTGCTCAGTATGTAATCACCAAATCTGGATGCAATAATGCAACATGAGTCGGTCCCAGTGGGAAAGGCACTCCAGCAGTCTCCCACTACTGGGATTAAGCCAAACAATAGTGTTGACATGTTGTCTGTGCAAAGTCTTTCCACTTTGCTTCAATGTGAACACTTGTAGTTACTGTTGTTAGTGTAAACTTTGCAAAACCCCGTGTGGGAGCGCTGGTTTGTTGATGCTGGTGAAAAGACAGGAGTTGGTGGAGAAATAATGGGAAGTGAATTGTTTTTGTAGCTGTCATTAACATGCGCTGCGGCAGCACGTTAACACAGGAAGCAAAGAAAATCTAATTACATCAGAATCGCATTTTGGTTCACATTTAGGAAACTCATTTGAATGAGCGGGTCAGCGGGAGGAAGGAACACCATCGAAGCACATTCACAATTCACACAGCGGCGGACAGCAGTGACGTCTCAATCCTATGAGGGCATGTGGTGACAAGCCATCCACTACCTTAACATGTCCTACAACCTATTGAGAGGGATTTCTTTGACATTTCCCTCAAGACTAAAGGGATAATCCCCTTTATAACTCGATGTACCTGATATGGCCTTGGTCCTCAACAGTCTATTTAACCCTCAAGAGAGTTCAACAAAACAACTTCATTTAGAGAGCAGCTAGAGGGGCTCTCCAGTCTGACAAAAGGCCTTTACGTACTACGACGAGTCAGGAAATCAGTATTATATGTGTCAAAGAAAGGAGGTCAGCGCATGGGTGATGGATCGGAGGGAGATGAGGGCTCCACAGAAGAGCAGAGGGGACATTTTTTGGGACTTACTGAGTTTTGTTAGTCACCACGGGCATGGAAATGTCCTCGCTCATGTAGTCCAGCTCATCAGTTAAGCTGTTGGCGCGGGAGATGTTGATGGAGGTGCTGTTACTGTGATTCTTCTTTACTGCAAAGAGCAGAGAGGACAGACTTGACTTCAAGTGCACTCATATGGGGCTGCTAAACTGCATGCAAGTTTAAATCTGCTTAATTTATACTGGGGAGTTTTTATTATTCATTCATTTTGATTGGAAAGAAAAAAATGCTACAGTTACATAACTTTGCAGTTAACAGATACCAAATAGAAGTTCAATTAAATATTGATGAACATAATTTTGCTTCCCTAAGGAGCTATTTCACATCACAGAAAAATGAATTTCTTTTATTAAGCTGAAAAGTAGTTTTTTAAATTTCAAGACAAAGACAAAGTCGAGGTGCAAGGCAAAATGAGAAGTGCAGATATGTATTTAACTGTGAGCTCGTGTGAAAAACAGGCACAGTGAAACAGAAAAATACCTGGAGAGGCAGGGCAGCTCAGAGTGAAAGACGACCAAGAATGATGAGGAGGGCCTGATGGCAAGAAAATAAGATGAAGTAGGAAAAAAGAAAAACAGGCAAAGGAATAAAGTTGAAACAAACATTACATTAACATTTAAGAGGTTTTTAAGAGGATGCAATGCTTCTATATCTGAGGAATGACTTAAGGGTGGAATTATCTTATGTCTGCTGGGATAAAGCATTTAAATTGCATATTTTTGAAGTATTTATATGTGGAAACTGAAATTGCAGTGCTCCAGTTCAACAGTGCAGTCAGCTGGCTGCTGGCTCGGCTAAAAACAACAGCAAAGAACAACATGTGTAGCTGGGTCTTGACCTGCAGTCAGACGGTCAGACGTGAGTTTGACAAGCCTCTCCTCCAAACCACCAGGCCTCCATTGTGATAAAGAATGGAGGCAAATCTGTGCCCAAGAACAGAATGACCATTCCAATTCAAGCAAAATCCATTCAGCCTCTCTTGCACTCCATCATCGAGTTTGTTTAACATTGTCCAATCCGGAAGCAGAGACAGCAATTGAGAGAGAGAGAAGAAGAGAAAAGAGAGAAAGAGAGAGGGGGGGGGGTAACCAGAGCTAACAAGAGCCACCTTTAGCCTCAACTTCAGCTCACCAAAGGATACGTGAACTGGCTTATCGGCTACACAAACAGGATAAGGGTTTATTAACATGTAGTTTATCTGGCCCATCAGTGCAAACGTGTTTGGTTGGGAGAGTATGAGCAAAGAGCAGGAGAGGTGGAAAGAATAAGTGCAGAGCAAAGGGACAGACAGAGAGAGAGAGAGAGAATGGGAGAGAGAGAGAGAGAGGGAGGAAGAGAGAGAGAGAGGGAGAGAGGAGGAGGGAGGGAGAGAGAGAGAGACAGGGAGAAAGGGGGAGAGAGAGAGAGGGAGAGTGACAGAAGGGGAGGGAGAGAGTTGAAGTGAGAAAGAGGGGGAGAGGGAGAGGGAGAGGGAGAGGGGGGAGAGAGAGAGAGAGTTGGAGTGAGACAGAGAGAGGGGGAGAGAGAGAGTGAGAGAGGTAAAGACAGGGGGGGGGGAAAGGTACAGACAGAGAGAGAGGGGGAAGGAGGGAAAGGGGAAAAGAGAGAGGGGGGAGAGAGAGAGAGAGAGAGCGAGCGAAAGGTACAGACAGAGAGAGAGGGGGAAGGAGGGAAAGGGGAAAAGAGAGAGGGGGGAGAGAGAGAGAAAGGTACAGACAGAGAGAGAGGGGAAGGGAGGGAAAGGGGAAGAGAGAGAGGGGGGAGGAACAGACAGACAGAGAGAGAGAGAGAGAGAGAGAGAGAGAGGGCGCTCCATTGAGAGACTCTCACAGACAGGGAGGTGGGTGCGGCCAGACAGATAAGTGAAGCGATAAGCCGGACACTGACTAAATCAAACAATGACCAGTTTATTTCTGACCACTGGAGCTCCACAATGGCCGCTTATCAACTCCACACCCCCTCACTTTGGTGTCCCAGTCTAGGTCCCCACAGTCCCCTGGGCCCCTGTCCATTCCTAGCCGGGCCAGCCCTGTTCCTCACCCGTGGTGTTGGCAGGGCACCCAGTAAAGAAAACAGGCCAGGTCAACTCAGGACCAGTGTCTGACTCTCTCTGCTTGGCTCTGGTTTGGTCCGGTTGGGGACAAAGGCCCAGCCAGCCAGCGAGTCTAATTAAAATACTGTCTGGGCCACATTAAAAAGGCAGGCTAGCTAATGATTAACACAGAGGAGTTTTTAATAGGAGAAAAAGAAGTACTTAACCAGCGAATGGGGCCACTTGTTTGACAGTGCAGTGAACACATATACACTACATACTCACCCTTTGAGTTTGTAGTTTTGACAAAGAATAACACGAATATAAAAGAGTCTTTATTGCCGTTTTCTTGTCATCTGGATTTTGGGACGATTAATCCCTTTAACAGGTTTATGAAATGGAAACTTGAGGGAGCTGCCATGAGACCAAGCGTGCATTGAGATATTGTGATGTAACAAAATGTCAGATGGGGGGGGTTAGGAGGAGTTAGGAGGACTCACCTGGTTGTCTGATCATTCTGATGACTCCTGCAAAGAAAGGAGGAAATGTGGTTAATATGGGACTGCTGGTGCGTGCAACAGTTTGAGCAGAAATGACACATCCTTCCAACTAATGTAATCAGCGATCTAGCTCTATCAGCTCCTGCTTTGCAACACAACAGCATTTCTGCACAATCATTTCCTCCTTCATTGACAGGGACCATACGTTTGATGTCTGTCATCAGCATGTAGCAGCTAGAGAGCCTGGTACTTCCAACAGGAACCAGTGGAGACCAAAAGCAGAGCTAAAATAGAGTCAATATTGGACTTACATTTGCTAGGTGGCCAGAAAAACAACTCTAAATGAATGCTAATGTTGCTAACTTAAATGTGATAATATGTCAACGCTAAGTCCACAACTATCCATTGCTCCCAAGTGGAAAAATCAGGTATTTCGGGTTTGAAAAGGAAGAGATAATACCAGTGACAACAGCAAAAAGCACCCAAACTGCATTACCAAGCAACTTATACTGGTCGACTCATAAACTCCAACAAATCTAAATCAATCTAGCATGTATTTCATAAAACTACTAACAAAACATTTGCATCTCTTTGCTCATTTTTAATGAATCCAGCAGCCCAGCACCACGTTGGAACTGTGACGTTAACACAATAAATAAAATAGCAGCAGCAGCCCTGTTAACATTGCAGATGTCTACTTTATGGATGGCTCTGAAGCGGAGATCATACAGTCCCACGCTGTTTCAACTCGACACATTATCATTAATGACAGCAGGCTGTAGGCTTCTTTACATGGTTGTATGCCATCCACAGCTTGGCTAATTATTTTTTCCACTCCATAGTCACAGCACAAGTACTTATTTATTAGTGTTTATTTACTGAATATACAAGCAAAACATTAAAATCATTAGAGCACACACTGCATGCATGCTGACATGTGTAAATAAGAGAATGAATACTGGATAAAATGTGGGATAAAAGTGCTTTGACTTTGATTTGATTGCTTTTTCCACATGAACTTGAGACATGTGTTCTCCTTCATTATCTAAGATCCACCCAATTAAGCAGGAAACTAAACAACTTTTCCCCTCATAAGTGGTTGTTCTTCTAGTGATGGGCTCCCTTTATGTCAAGTTTATGCCACTCCAGCTCCTTTTATGATTCTACGCTTTGACAGGAAAAACTCATAAAGTGCATTTATTAACCTGGAGTCTGGGTCAATTCATTTGGCGGGGATGTCTTTTAACGCAGGAAGTAAACCACCGCCCCCTTGACCAACCAGCCATTAATCATATACTGTGTGTATAGACGTGCATTGAAAAAAACAAAATACAGTTTATATTGTGATGTACGAGTGCTGACAACAATTAGGAACCACTAAATTATTTGAAATCAACACCATCATTTTGCTTTTTCAGCCTGATGACGAAAAGAAAACACAACTTTGGAAGCTTTGGAGTGACTGCAGCAATATTGGTAAACTGCAAGTGGCATGACAAGAAGTTCCCACTTGTAACCTTGACAAGCCCGTATTTTAAAGTTTTTCCACTTAGGCCCAGTGTGAGTGTCTGTGGCCAGCAAAGGGGACAAGTGAAGCAGTAAAGAGCTTGTAACCATGACCTCTAATCACCACTGAGACTGTAATAGCTTCCATCTGGCCTACTGAAGACACCTGGCAGCCATCTTGGGTCTAAGGGGATCAGGATAGGACCTCTGTTTACTGTGTGAAAATGAGAAACCAGCACATAACAACTCCTCCCATAACATGTAATGGTCTCCACTGTTTGTATGAACTGAGAGAACCGAACTGCAAGAGGTTAGGTCTAAAAGCCACATTAGGCTTGTCTGTTCTGTGATTACTTTTTACTTCAAGTTGGAACAACAGTGCCAAAATGACAATGACAGAATGTTGAATATGAGTAAGAGTCTACAGCCTTGCTCGCCGCCCTGTGAGGCTGCACTTATACTAATTAGCACCAAACACAAAGAACAGCTGACGACAATGCCATTGGATTTACAGGTATTTGGTCGCTAACCTGGACAAATTTTGACCTGATGGTGGCGCTAAATGGAAACTTGAAGACCCCTCCAATGAAAATCAAGTTTTTCACCATGTCGGCTGTCCATGTGGTGTTTTTTAAAATGCTACAGGACATATCAGAAGCAAAATAAGTGGTCAATGCCATAGCTGAGCAAAAACAAAAATGTGGATTCAGACAGCCACAGTATCATAAGCACCCAATCCTGTCGAATTGTGGCGCTTTATATATCAATAGTATAATCCTACATCAGCGGGCACCCAACAGAGTACAGAGTGACCACACTTTCAAGAAGCCACCATTCTGGGTTCACCGTCTTTAGTCATTCATTGCCATCAGATCTATGTGAGACAGTAAAAATTCTAGTTTCTAGCTTTGACTCTACTAGTCTTAATGTGTAAAAATATGTAAGCACAGTATTAGATTTGTTAAGCTGGCGACAGAATTATCTTAGTTTTATCTATCTCAGTTTATCTACAGTATTTATTTTCACAGCCATTCAAAAAAAGGATGACAAACTCGTGCCAACACAAAAGTACAAGCTGACAGCTAATATTTATAAAGCAAGAGCCATAAAAATAATCATGGAGGGGTTTTTTCTGGCCAATTAAATGCACTGAATGCAAAAACACATCAAACTTTTACTGAAATAATGGACTTCCAAGGCCTTTAAGGCAGCATGACATCATTTCAGGGCCCTCAACGCACATTATTTCATCTAACAAAATTGTATTAACAGGAACAGAAAAAAAGTCAGTTTCATTACTGCAGTAATTCACTTCGTCAAACGTCCTCCGCATGACACAGGCTTCACTGCCAGCTGGCCTCCAACGGTATTAAAATGGCAAAGATAACTTCACAGCGATATTCAGCGCAATTCAAAAACACCTTCTTCAAAGAGCAGGGCATTCTGAGGTGTCAAGCTTTGAATTAAAAAAATCTGTTATTAGGAGCTCCAAAATGAAGTCAGTTTAATCAAGCAGTAATAAAACAGGGCTCAGTGCTTTCATGTGTAATCCTGGCTAGTTGACTTGCCTGGGACGGACTTGTTGGAAGAAAGGCAATTTATCGAGGTTAGCTGAGTTTCTTTGAAAAACATGCACTAAAATTAGCAAGCGGCACTAAGCCTTGATATGTACTCGATAACAGTTTTGACACCGTACATAACAGTAACATATGAGCAGTGCTCGTTCCAGTATATTACCTTCTGTTCGCTCTTCCTGGAAAAACGAGACGTCCTTCTTCTCCACAGAGTCATCAATGTGATCGTAGGTGATCTGGGGGATCGATAAAGCCCTCTCTGAGGCCACAACCATAGAGCCATTACCTCTGGCCTTCAACCTCCTCTTGGGCCCCCTTTTCTGCCGGAGGAAACATCAACCCAGTTAATAAGGAAGAAGTGTTTCACTGTTGTTATGACAGACTCTAATCACAATTAGTAGGGTCTTCAAAGAGCCACTATGATTTGCAGAGTTGAACCAATTCTGCAAACCAAATGTTTGCCAGCAAGCTTCTGTCACAGTTCTGGATCCAGGCGGGGTCTCCCTTTCCAAATCCATAAAGTCTTAGAAAGGCTCTTTTTTTTTTGGCCCCTCAGAGGCAAAAGTATTTTAGGAGATGCAACAAAAAAGCTGCATGAGTCACAGGAGCATGCAAGCCCCTCTACCACAATAACAAGGTTTGTAGTTCGTCAGTGACTCGATCTGTAAGGCCTCAGAAAACGAGCCATTCCTGTTCGGATTAAGTGTTGCCTATAATATTTGCTTCTGGTGTTTCTTTGTATATTATTTGACAGGCTCCTCATGTTTCAGCCAATAGTATTGTAGAGGCATGATCAACCAGCAAAAGCATTTAAAACAGGCCGAAGACACATTTTTGTAACCTGAAGCTAATGCATGTTGTGCACATCAATGAAAAATGCTGGTTAGTTAAGTTTTTCTGCTGCTCACAATTTGGCTCACTTCCAATGGTGTATGCTTGCGGTTTGGGATTAAATCATTTACACTCTATTTAAAATGCACATCTTTCGTATTAATCTAAGGTTGCAACGTTAGAGCTATAGCTGTTCAAAGCGCTGGCCAGTTAGAGATATAATACACTTGAATATGTTTCAGTTGTTCAACATTGTCCAGTAAATTAAATAAATATTTTCTGAACACTAAGTTAACTTATCCAGCCGTTTGAGGCAGCTGTTAAAAAGACATGCTATGCCAAAAAACACTGAAATGCCAAAACACATGATTTTCTCTTTGAACCTGTGGAGATCACATGTTGTTATACATCATAATCCCACCAAATTTTGTGATTGCATGCTGGTGATGTCAGATGTTTAATCTCAGTTTCTTTGAGTGAGCTCATAGCTATGTGCTCTATGAGTCAGTGGGTTTCTGAGGACCTGAATGGTGCCTCCAGTCCAATCCTTAGACCCACTGACCCACGCCAACGTCATGGACGTGGCCTTTATAGAAACTCAATTATTTGGACTCAGTGGATCAGACTTTGGCATTGACAATTGGCCAGCAGTTCAATCCAAATACCCAAGGTCTGAATGACTCATTAGCAGAGAGAGTGAGAGAGGGTGGTGGTGGTGGGTGTCATAAGGCTGACAGAGGGAAAAGAGAGAAAGACGGAAGGACGGGGGAAAAAACTGTAACAGACACTAAGTTTAATAGAGAGGAAGATAAAGAAACAGAGACTGATGGAGTTAGATATAAAGAGGAGAGGGAGAAAAAACGCCATGAACGAGAATGACGAGGGCACAGAGGGGCAGAGGAAAAGTGTTGTTGAAGAAGAACGAAGAATGAAATGAAGTCCGTTAAACAGAGAAGAAACGGGAGAGGAATTGCGAACGACAGGGGGAAGAAAGGGGCGACAGAGGAAAGTCAGAGGAGAAAAGTCACATGCTGAAAAGAGCGGAAGCTGCCTCCATTCTCCCCAATACATGTGGGTTCAATGCTACACAAAGATTTTTTTGTTGTTGTTCTACTAGACAAAGGTTTACTCCCATGAGAAAGGCGGCAGTGACATCATCTCAACTGACTGAGTCTTTGTCCGGCGGAGACAAAGGCCTCGAGTCATCCTGGTGGAGTCAGGCCTTGGGGGAGGGAGGGGGGGTGGGGTTCTGCCGTGTGTGCGCGCATTTGTGTGTTTTGTGTGTCCTTCCACGTGCGTGTGTATGTTTGTGGGAACTTAACTTGCCCTTTTATGCTGTATGGCCTTGGCACAACATAGCTAATATTGTTGTGAAAGGTGAACTGCACAAGGAGACAATACAGCGTGGGCCGGACTTATGCAAATCCGCCCCGCGGTATCACAGTCCGACGGCTTTCTCTGACAACGCTCTTTTGTAGACTTGTTGATGTTCCGCATCTCAAGTTCAAAGAAGTCTTTCAAATGTCAACCGAAAAAGACAATGTTGCTCTCGTACACGAAAAATACCACATATGCGTGTTGTCATTTCAAAATGAGTCATCTGAGTCAGGAGAAAATTAGCAAATAAACGGTCACAGGAGCAAAGTGTTTAAAAACTGGGTGGTGATATTTTTCTGGATGGGGTTTCACCTTTACTGGATAGATCAAAGTAAAGAGACAATAAACAGTGGAAGATTAAGAGAGATTCGGGAAAATGTCCCTGAATGAATCAAAACCCAAAACATCAAAGACACACTTCATATTTTAGGGATGTAAAACAGCGTCAAAAGGAAACTGAGGTCAAATTTATTGCAACTAAAAACTACACAAAACATGAACTTGGCTTTGAATTTACGTTGAACTGGATAATTACCGATATGTTCAGTTTCCGGATGTTAGGGCTGAAGTTGTCAGATTCCACCACGGTGACAGCCTCTGGAGTTAGAACATACATTTTCCACGTAGCAGCACAGCCGCCTGGTTTCTCTGCTGCATAGCACCTCCAGAGCGTCTGAGGAGGAGATCCACATAACCTGTCATAATTGTCCCATTTTTCTGTATACAAACTGTGGTTGGCAAATAAATCATTTTTCCATAATATCTCTATATATGTGCTTCCTTCTAATTGTATTAGTTTCTATTTGTACTAGTATAGTCACATGTAAAGCATTTTGAATTGCACTAACTCGTGACAGGTGTGATACAAATCAAGCTGATTGATTGATATTCAAAAATACTTTATTCTTTATGCAGGCGGTTCCGCTCTCTTCATGGTATCGTCACACCAAGCGGATATTTGCAGTATTTTGTCATTGTGTTGTCACAGGTGTCTGCCCTGTGCTTGTGTCTCACTGTGTTCAGCGTAATTGTAATCCTTGTAATGGTTAGCTTTTGGCACAACATGGCTGCTTGTTCATCTACCATTTCACTCTTGGCAAGTGGGACGCAGCTCACCTTTTCCATGGCTCAGTAGGAATTTGCAGACAACAAATACTGTTACTTATTTTCTCTGTTCAGGTTCCAGTGTTTCCTGAAGCTTACACTGGCGGGATGTGGAAAGTGCACGTTTGCACCTTGAAAAAATAAGGATCAGACTGAGGAGATTTTGCAACCATGTTCACAGTCCTGTACAAACTGTGGTATAGAGGTCATGTGTCGTCTGTTCAATAATTGATGGACTGTGTTTGACCTGGTTTTTCACGTATACCTTCTGAATTACTACACCACATATTTCAAAGCCAAGATGCGTCCACTCGATGCTGGAGTGTACCTGGATGAGGCAGGCTGCAGCAGGGATCTGTCTGTTGAAGTGCTTCTGTCTCTGCTTCTGTTGGACTTTCAGGGCAAACCCAGAGCCCAGGATACCCTGATCGGAAAGAATTAGGTTGGCCTGTATCTGTATCTATATTAAAGCTGGAACACTTAGATGAAGATGCAGAATAAATTCTAATTTCTTACCATTATTTTGGTAAGTATGACAAAAAATAACAAGTAAGACAAAAATAAGTCTAACTGTGCTTCACCACACAGGGTAATGTCTAAACGGAAAATTGAAAACAGGAGTCAAACATGTTGTAATAAGATTGGGAGTAAATGACACAAAATAAGCTTACTAAGTCCTGACAGCTCGGAAATTTCAGATGAAAATAATATTTACAGCAGGCAGAGCGAAGAAGGAGATGGCGAAGACGCTGAAGCAGGAGGCGATGGCCTTGCCGATCCACGTTTGAGGGATTTTGTCTCCATAGCCGATAGTGGTGACAGTCACCTGAAGACAGAGAGTGGATGAAGTTCCTCTTATTATAAGAAGATTGCAAATACATGTGTTACAGCTCTCTGAAACAAGCAAACACAGCACCTTCACTGATTCAAGAGAGCTCAGAACATCTGGGCCTGGTGTGATTTTAGCCAAATTAAAGATACACAAATTGCAGGTTGAGGCAGGAAACTAGAGGGCGTCTGTTCTTTATGTCTCTCAAAAATAAGTCTGCTCATGAAATTCAGTGTTAAAGCAATAATTGACAAAGTCAGCCAAGTAACGAGAAACTCTTTTATTACCCAGGTGAACCTCACTAATACAATTTAATATAAATGCACAGTTTTACAAGTAAACCTTTATTCAGAGAGATATCAAAAATCCCTCTCATTTTCATCGAGCTGCAGATGTAATGAATATGTCAGTCAGTGCAGCACTCTCTAAGCTTTACCACAGCAGTCTATAACAGGAGTCAGACAATAAAGACAAAGTTCATCAGCAGTTCTGGCCTTGCTCCACAACTGTCAGCGATGGCAGGAGCGTTTTGAGGTTCTTGCTCCTCAAAGGGAGTAAGATTCCCGCCACTAATCCTCAGTGAGTGTAGGAATTTGCCGGGGTGAGGGGGGGGGAAACAAATACCTCTTGCATTTGCATGTACACCCACTCTGAAAGCCGAGCCAATTCTGACACATTCAGAACACACTTGGCTTACTGTGGGTGTCTATGGAGTATCGCCGCGTGAGCCGCCGCCGAGCGCTAACACAAAGCGGCTGATGTAAGGTGAGATACTTAAAAGGGCTTTTGGAGCAAAAAAGAAGGAGCAGGGGCGGGAAGGGCGGGTGGGTGTATGTTGGGGGTGGGTGGAGTGGTGGGGGGATTAATCCCTCATCCACAAATCCGATGACTAAACAATGTCCTCCTGACCATCAGAGGGGAATGGTCTACTGAAAAACACTCCTCTCATTCAGATTGTAGGGTGTGTGGCAAAAACCTCCTCATGTCTACACAAAGGTCACAAGCCTGGACTTTGAATATGTGTAAGTGTGTGTGTGTGCATGTATATCTGTTTATATGCAGACTAATCTGCATTCATATGTACTGTATGTGTGAGTACAGCCAATTTAAATTGTGCATAAGCACCACAACTACAAAATGGCAAGTTTAGCACCATCAGCTTTCATTTTCTCAGTCACACTGAGTCCTAGTTAAAGCTAGAAAAGGTTGTTAAAATCAAAAAGCCAATACCTAACCATCAGCAACTGGCAAATGAAGGAGAGATGCGGGAAAGGTAAGACAGAGAGAAAGAAAGAGAGAGAGAGAGAGAAGGGGATATGAATCATGGCATTGGCTTGTCCTCCAGCTGTGCCCTGCACCTGCACATCCGAATGTGGAAATCATGCCAAGAAAAGGAATACACGCTGGGAGAGCTTAGCATTCTCCAATCAGCACAATCTCATTTCAATAGGCACACACACACACACACACACACAAACACGCTAACACTCACAAACCTGACCAAACCTATTGTAACCGCATATCAGGACTCTCAAGTTTACAGTCTCAGAAAAACAAAAAGGTGCAAATCCCCAGCCGTGATTCTCTTCTCAACATTGTGAACAGAGCAACACAAATAACAGCTTTTCTTCAACTTTCCAAAGAGCAGTGAGGAGCAATGTGACCCCTCCAACCCTCGTTACATAAAGGTAGTAATCCCACAATTAAAGTTTTAATTAAGGGAACTGACACTTTATATTGGTGCTCTAAAAGTTCTTTGAGCCAAAGAGCCCAGAGGTGAATGGTTTATTACCGTCTCTTTGTGGCACGCTGATCCCCTGCACAAGGCTGCCATAGGTTTCTCATTACTCTGCGCTTTCAATTCAAATGTTTAATTAACTGCTCTGGAAACCTGAGCCTCCGTACAGAGGGAAATAAGCAAAACCAGCTTTGCGCACGGAAAACATCAACACACCTGCCACTGTGTTAAGTGTCGCTGCAACACATGCATGCTACACGAGGAGGTGATGAGGAGAATAAAAACACAAGGAGGTTAATAATTGGTCTAACCAGGGTGGCCAGCCATCTCCATATCTGGTTAAGACCCCACTTGTGAGAGCATTGTGCAGATTATTTGTAACAGCTCTTTAGAGAGAAAAAGCCTTTTTCATGTACATGTGATGTGGCCTTTCAGGTATGTAAGCTATGTTGGGAAATTCATTCAAGGAGCCAAGTAATATATGCATTGCAAAAAAAAAACAAAATTAGAAAACGTTCTCGTGCAAACATGCAGAGACGAGTACAAAAACATCAGTGAAGGGCTTGCTTCTCTTGTATAATGTGCTTCTATTGTCTAGTTCAGCTGCCTTACCACGCCCCACCACAGGGCATCGGCGTAGCTGGAGAAGCCCGTCTTGCCCTCCTCATCCACAGCATCCTTCTCCGCCAAGTAGACAAAGTAGGAGGAAAAGATCAGGCCCAGGAAGCCGATGTACAGAGTGGTGATCAGCTCCTAAAAAACACATCAAGTCGACCAAAGATGATACCATGAAAATACTGAATGGAAGACTATACACAGATCATACCTGACCATTTGTATCACTATTCACTATTTTATGGCCATAAATGGCTTTGTCCAATGATTCAGCCCCATGTTGCAGCAGACCCATGTCTTTCAATGCTGATTGTGCCTCACTACATACTTTTTCCTGTATATGGGACATATTGATGGAAACCAAGACTAAATCTGGGCTGCAAAAATGTTGAAAATATTTGCTTCATAAGGGCATTAACATCATGGCCTAATTCTTGAATTTTGCGTTAGGGAGCTAGGATGGAGACATCAGCATTACTCCAAACTACATCTACTGTGTGTTTTAAATCAACACACAGACACCAACCTTCCTCCTACTGTATAACATAAGAGGTGTCAACTTTATTGAGCCTAAACCATTTTGATTCTCAATACAATACAACAGGTGCAAGTTTCAATTTTGGTCCTCAAAGGGAAGCGTGTTAGAGGTTGATGTGAAATAGGACCATAGTTAGACATACTGTAAATGATGAGAAATTGTTTACAGAGTCTTTTACAGGGTCAGCCCCATATTGTTTAACAGGCAGATTACTTAGCAGAGGTCAATAAATGCAAAAGTAAATGAAGAAAATGTGAAAAGAATGAGTGTCTAAACCTACAGAGCTTTATTAGAGAACTTCACCTTCATTCATAAAACCAGAGTTACAATGTGTAACCATCGTCTTGTATGTGATATTATGTATTTTACTGTATATACAGGTAAAATGTTTCCTCCTTCAAATGTTTTGACCAAGCATGTTAGTACCTTCGTTTACATGCAAATGTCAATACTGCTAAATGAAGCATTGAAAGGAAATGCTATTCTGAGCACACTTAGTTTTAGTCGGTTCCTTTCCACCGACTTACTGACACTGAAGGCAAGATCTTAAAGGCAATATATTCCACTAAACAGAGCATGTCATCTGATAAAGTGGTCATCTGACAGCAGGGAGATGGCAACAAATCAAATCAGGCGCATCTTGGTTTCATCTTACGTTTATTTGCTTGACCTTTGCACACAATCCTCACTGATCAGTCCTGTTCTTCTTATGCATCAAAGAGACGTGAATGTCAGGTTTGACTATAGCCAAAGAACAGGAATTCAGAACAGGGATTAAGAAAAGAACATTACATCCTCTGACTTCATTGTGTAGCAGCCTGAGAAAATGCTAAAACGAGTGTACAAGGATACAGTGAACAAAAGTCAAGGCAACCTAGACAATCCCTCTTCTTCTCCTTATAAAGCCAGGTCTGCTGTGGCTTCTGTGTGCACGCGTGTATGTATTTCTGACTTGGATTTGTTGTAATAAGTAGTAAATCACAGCAGGACCAAGAAGGCGGACACAGGAGCCGTTTTTCTTTACTCTTCTAATCTAATATGTGATAAAAAATAGTTATATATAAGTATAGTTATAATAGTTATATACAGATTAGCAGACAGATAACCAAGATTCTCAGGGTTTGCATAAAAACCCTCAATTAACAGCTTTCACCTGAACACTTTCAACCTACCTGCCGATGAATAAAGACTACAGATCCCAGCAGCCTCCACGTCCCCCCCTGTCGATCCACATGGAGCATTCGCAGGATTTGGAGGAAACGGATGCCCCTGTGACACACAACACCCCCCCATCCGTCTCATTATCTTCCAAGCCCTGTCCGGCTATTAGCAAATAATAAAATGCAAAACAAAAGAGTCCCTCTACCTGATGGCTGATGTGGCAAACACTTGGCCATTGGACCCTACACCGAGCACAATGATTGAGGCGATAACCACTATCAAATCTGTGAGAAAGAGAGACAGAGTTAGAAAATCAGGGTTACAATCACATCAGTTTCAGTGAAACCTTGTACTAAAGTGAAGCATGACATTGATGTAAGTTGTTTATCTACAAGAACAATCATGACATCCGTTGTATTAAATAGGAGCAAAGGAAAATGCCAGGTGCACCTATGATTGATATGGGCTTCCTGATAAAGCGGAGGCGTCCTTTGATGCCTGCATATTTGCTGCGACAGCCTGCAGACCACAGCCGGACCACATACTCCGTGCCAAAGAACAGCACCAGCACAATCTCCTGTGGGGCACAATGCAAACACAGAGCAAGGGTTACATTAATCCACTGCTCCACAGACAGTAATTGTGAAACACACACAGGACGAGAGGATGTGACAGGAGATAAGGTATCATTTCCAAACGCATTGATAACACAGTGCCGCGCATTAGGACTAATCTAAAAGCATTAAGGCCATTATAATCAATCACCAAGATTTAAGATATGATATGAGTGGGTAACGACAGGTGTGTGAGACAGAGAAAGAGAGACACCGAGGTGGTCTAATAGTGCTGAGATCACCGAACCACCCAGGTGGAAAGATGGAGGTTGATAACATGGCTGATGACAGCTCATATTGAGACAGGGTCAATGGCTAAGTGATTGAAGCCACAGGATGAAATGCCATCACACTGCTGCCTGACAGATAAGAAGGCTAAATAATCAACTTTAGATCTTGTTACAATTATAAACCCTTCTGCAAAACTGAAAAAGACCGTTTACAAAACTTATTATGAAAAAATTAAAAACAAGGGCTTGATTTGGAGTTATAATTATATGCACCTGCATATCTGCTGAGGTTGCTGCTTTTAAATTGTGTTCCAATATGTGCATATGTGCATTTGTTTTTCCATTATGTGCATACATGTGTGCCTCTGTGAATTAATTAAGCCTGTCTGACGGAGATCGTTTTCCTGGCCACCGTGCATGCATAATATTTAGCCACCGTACTGTCTGTTAAAACCTAAGGCCATGTGGGTGGCCATCTCATTGATTGCTTGAACTGGCTGCTCCCTGGCCACCCCTTGTATGAAACTTAATACCACGAGCCCTGCTGCAATAACACAGCACCACAGAGCCCCAAAACAATGACCTGCCAGTCAAAGCAGACACTATTCTGGAGGGCAAAAGTGTCGCTCTACTATCAGCACATCAAGAAAAAGCACTGATGTGTGCATTTAGTGATACTTTTGCAACAGTACTGTGGAAAAGAACTTTAATTCCAACCACAGGCCTCCATCAGGGTCACGCTAGTGATGGGGCAGACAAATGGAGAGGTCCTTTTTGCTGCTGTCGGAATTTTCACTTTGCCCATTTTCATTAATTAACCATGTTTACATCTTTAGATTTTGCGCTTGAGTCGTCCCGCCTGGGATTCCTATACCCCTTATTCATCTCCATGAATTGCTCATTTTCTGTCACTGAGTTAAAGACAAAGAGAGCGAAAGATAAAGAGGCAGAAGTGAAGACAGAGACAGGCAGAAATGGTTCAGTAAGTCTCTATATCGTAGCCTGATAATTAGGCCAAATTACCATTTGGTTTCAGTTCATTCATTCAGATTTGAATCACTGAACAAATCAAAGATCTGGGCAGGCATTCAGAGGTCTGGGACCACGCTACCTATAACATCCATTTCAGTTGAACTTGACCAGTCAGCCATAGCCTTATTGTTTGTGTAGGAAAGTAAAAGACTATGTTTAAAGTTCCTGTTGCTTTGTCTATATAACGCTGTGTAATCCATGGACAGTTCTGACTGAAAGATGCTAACTTTGCTAGCACATGATCTTATATCAGCACATATATTTCATGTTCTTTGTATTATGAATTATACTGAGTTCAGTATATTACTGACAAACAAGTTAGTAATTCTGACATCTGGGTAACATTTGAAAGTCAAAGGTACTCATGATTTTGGGGAATTTGAAGGGATTAGTCATAATAATTCCATAAAATGGGTCACCCAGATGTTGGGGTGTTTTGAATGTGTATCAGAAACTGGCAACTACGTGTTTACTGAAAACAGCCTGCGCTGCGATAATCTCGTCAAGCCAGACGAGGATGAAGCTCATTGAAAGAGCCGTTTGGGAATTACAGTATCAGACGAAAATGTGATTAGATTGCTTCATCTGTGTGCCCCACTACAAGGGAGGTGCACGCATGCACACTCAAACACACACACACACACACACAGACACACACACACACATAACCATTACCACTACTTTTGTAACACTAACCCTTAGCCTAACTTGACCTACATCTAACTTTACCCCAACCTTAACCCAAGTCTTCTCCCTAAAATTGAATGATTTACATTATATGGACACGCACGCACACACACACACACACGCACGCACACACACACACACACACACAAAGTCACACTTTTCCAACTCATGTGTGGTATACAGTACAAAGTAACAGCCATGTTATTCCAGGTAATAATGTCAGTCCCATTTAAACTACACATGCTAAACTACACATTCACAGAGGTGAATTATTTATGGATGATTTAAAGATATGAGCGAGCATCGAATCACATGACTGAAGTATTGCATCTCAACAACCAGTTTAGTCCCTGTGAGGTCCTTTTCATGTGGTTTTGTTATGGACATTATGGTGAACTGTAAACATCAGCACACTGTTGTTTCATTAATTTTGCATCACTGGCATAATGACTGTAAACAAATAAATCACTTGTAGGAGCAAAAACAGCTGTTACTGCTCCCACAGGTGTCACTCAAAATGAGATTTGCCATAAAACTTTTTACACTCTCTCGCCAACCCTCGCATTAGATTGCAATGTTTCTCGTAGTGGACATGGTCTGATGGTGCCACTCCATAAAAGGTCAGAAGGTCACCAAAACCTCTTGATTTGATAAATAAATGCAGTAAATTTCATCGATATCCAACCACTTCATCCACAGTCCTTACGGCACTGGGTCACTCATTCACCACTCTATATATACAGGACACTCAATAGTGAGCAGCAAATTCAGATATCCGGGACTTATCGTGACGCACCACCACAGACAGCTGTTGAGCTGTAATTTAAATAAATCTATAAAATCCGCAACAGCAACAGTACTTTTTCAGGGCACTATTTTACGGATAAATTTACACACTCAGAATACAGCAAATGTAATGCACTTTATAGTCAACAGGGAGTGATTTCAGACACAGCCCAAGAAAATATTAAAAGGCAGCTGTTATCTACTGATTAAATGCCCGTTATTGGAGCATTTTCTGTAAAGATTCTTCATAGAATATAGTTTTTCTTTGATCAGCTTACTGTTAACCAAGCTAGCTTCTTTGCAGGAAATCTATACTTTTGTGAATTCGGGTCTATTGTTACTGTACTCATTCAAAATGTTACAAAGTGTACAGTGACTGTGGTCTAACTTTGGTCTATGGAACGTCGTCTTTTTCTCATTTGCAATTACTATCATTATTATTTTTTTTGTTTGTTTGTTTGTTCAAAGCTGTTTTCACACTTTCACAACTGCATCCAGTAAAATCCCCACAGGCTGGGAGTGTGTGTTTAGCTGCACAGCTGTACACCGACACACATATTGAAGGCAGAGGAATAGCTGTGAAATACATATTGAAATTTTAAAATATGTGATAAACAAGAGCTGAGCACAAGAGAGGGTGAAGAGGAGATTTATACGACGTGTGTGTGTGTGTGTGTGTGTGTGCGCACATGCTTCTGTGCCTCCAGCTCAGGCTGGCCAGCTTTACTTTGGCAGCTGCCCTGAAGGCCAAATATCCTCAAGGACTAATGTCCCCTCTGCCTTCCAAAACAAGCAGCCTGTGATTCACGGATGTCAGCTAACCCTGAACTTTCTAAGTATAGCTACTACCACCACTATATGCCACCATGACACCGCTTACAGAGCTCCACCCCCTCAAACACACGTACGCACACACACACTGGCACAAGTGCACGTATGCATACACACACAAGATAAGGTATTATCTTATCTCACAATTAATATTGAACTAAAACCATGCATTACAAATACACACACAAACAGACACACACACACACACACACACACAACCAGGTGTACAAATAGGCCAGGTTCAACATTTCAAGACTAAAGACTAACAATAATTTGTGTGAAGAATTTTTTTTATTTCTCTCTTTGTCTTTATGGGGCTGATTCCCGCTGGTTTCTTGAGTAATGAAGCAACAGAAAAAACTGTGGAAGGAGGAGAGAGAGGCAGAAAAAGAGGCCGACAGAGAGGGAAAGAGAGTTAGGGATAATGATAGAGAGTATTTGGCTCTTCCTGCGTAAAAATAAATGAATAACCGCGATAGTAGGTCTTCAAAGGGCACTGGCCAAAAGTTTACAGAACACAGTGTCCACTCTGTCCTCTGTTTACCCCCGGGACTCAGGAGGTGGTACATGTGTGTAGTTTGCGATTGTGTGCGCCTGTGTATGTCTGCGTACGTGCAGCCTTTGTGTAAATGTCTGTGCAAACTGTGTGCGAGTTCGCAGTAGCTACATGTGTATTTATATTCACAGTGTGCGAGCGAGAGACGGATGATGCAAGCTCTTTGTAGAGTTTCCAAACTGCAGCCATAATTTTCTCTACCTGTTGTAAGCCCTGGATTTATTGCATCACTTAGGAGTCTTAATAGCCTAATAAGCCACAAAAAAGTCAATTTACCAGCAAGTATCAGCAAGCACAGTCTGTGTGGAGCCAAATGATTCTGCACAACTGGTGTCATCACAATAGGTTAAAATACACTGGCTCCTGACCATTCCCATGCAAACAATGTGCAGCATGTACATGTTGCGGACTGTAAAGGGCTTTGGATGAATGCAACACAAGCTGGCAGGTGTTTTGTGGGATTTGCAATAACAGAGAGAGATTATTCTTTTAGAGCTTTGCAGTATCTTTGGACTGAGGTGTAAGATGGCGGGTAAAATCCCTCCCAGCCAAGATCTTCTGTCTCCATCATGTGGATACAGGAGGGTACTGCAGCGAAGCTATAATACTTTTAGGCAAGCCACCTGTCACTCTTCTGTTCCCTCTCTCAAAGAAAACATGTATCAGTTTTATTAATGAGAAAAAAAGGTTTGTTCCACAAGAAAACTGAACCACTAAAATTCTAAACAATTTAACAATTTATGCTGAAATAAATCAGAAAAAAGTTTTGTTTTTTTTGCTTGATAATTAACTTTACATTCAATCTATTATTATATTTGCACATTTTATGCCGATTAACTAACTGGCTAACCAATTAATTGATCAATTTTGTCAACGACTACAATCACACATGTGTTTTTAAAGGCCCTACACATCGATGGTCCAGTCACACAGGTATTTGGCTGTCTTGCATGATAGCTCACTGCCATCAGTGTGTGAGTGTGTGAGCGTCAATGAGAGGAAAGTTATAAAGCGCTTTGGTTAAAAGCCTCTAAAACACTGACAACATCTATTTCGGTAGAACCATGGTTAATATGAGCAGCCCCTTAAAGCTGATACAACTTTAAATCTACAATCCACGTGAGGGAGTTCTGAAGATACTTCTGGATGTCGCCTATTTGTGGAGTTCTGTGGAAGGTGTGAAAGTTTTCTGTTTGATGTAGCTCACCATCCAGAAGAGGGTTCCCGTGGCAAAGTCTGCATATTGCTCTATGGTGGACAGGACACTGAAGATGAGACACACCAGGACCATGAGGAAGCTGTAGGGAGAGAAAACATGTTTTCTAGTCAGTCATCATCATATATCACTGTTTCAGTAGACAATAAGAAAACATTATAACTTTATATGACCATTGCTTTAAGAATCTGACCTTCACTCAAGTACAACCCTGAAACTAACTGTGTTTACCAACAACTGTTTTATGAAGTGTTCCTGACCCCATGTAGTAACATCCTTTATTCAATCATGTGTTCACAAAGAGTTGAACCACGCTCCATCCTTGCTTGTGAACGACTGAGCCTTTCCAAGATGCTCCTTTCATACCCAATCATGATGCTATCACCTGTTACCAATCAACCTGTTTACCTGTGGAATGTTCCAAACAGGTGTTTTTTGGAGCATTCTACAACTTTCCCAGTCTTTTGTTGCTCCTGTCCCAACTTGTTTGCAACGTGTTGCTGCATCAAATTCAGAATAAGCAGATATTTACAAAAATCAGTGAAGTTCAATCATTAAAAACATTGTCTTTGTACTGTTTTCAATTCAGTAGATGTCAAAAAGGATTAGCAAATTATCAAATTCTGTTCTGTTTAACACAGCTTGCAAACTTTTTTTGGAATCAGGGTTGTATGTACAGTATCTTTCTAATTACCTTTAATTCACATCTAATACATTTTGAAACCAGCAATCACTTTATTTGTCGCCCAGATATTAACTGGTTGTACAGCACACCAGTAAAAGGGAAAGCTATACAAATTAATGAAAGGACAAAGCGCTTAAACGACATTTTCCTGGCGGAGGTCCTGTTTGTTTTGGTTAATGAGGCTCTAAAAAGGGAACCAGGAGGCAAGATGTGAACTCTAGTGAAGCCTTCATTTATAATATTCTACAAAATAAAATAAACAAGCTGTTAAATAGCCAGTTGTCCTACAAAGATTTCAAGGCAAAGTCTCTCTGTTTCTCTTTTTGTCATCAATCTGCTTGTATTAACAGCTGACAGGATGTTTCCACGTCTCCTAGCAATAGAGAAACATTCCAACGAGACGGTCCATCTGTCAGTGTATATACATAGACTACAAATATAGCCTTGTGGGTTGAACATCCACTACAAGCACACCTAAATGAAGGTAAAGAAAGAAGAAGGGGAAGGAGGGAGAGGTGAATAGAGGGGAAGATGGGATTAAAGCGATAGTGAAGGCGGAGACCAAACGATGGAGGTAGGCTGCACCTTACAATTACTTTCATGATCAAGTCATCGCACCATTATTTCCTCTATTCATTGATTTATCCGTTTTTATAATAAAATGTCAGAAAAATGCTCCTTATGTCATCCCTGAGTCTACGGTGACAAATTTGCTTTGTAAATTTGCTTTTTCTGTCTGACCAACAGCTCAAAAACATTTAGTTTACTTTCATAGATGACAAAGAAAATCCCTACAAATCCTTACATTGGAGATTCAGATGCAGATTAATAATCTATCAATCATCTTGTTTCAGATCAGGGGAAAAATAGAGACTATAGCAAAGGAGAAGAAGTAAAGTGAATTAAAAAAATACGAATATCTTGCTGATTATGGGCCATATAATTCTCCAAAAATTACTGAATTTGGTTATTAAAAATATAGCGTAATAATGATGAGTCCTAATACAGTATAATTAAACTGCCTTTAATGAATGTAAGGTTGTAATGTTGCTATGTCTTTCATTCATTTATTTTATTCATGGTGCCTCAAAATGGAAAATTTAAACCCTTGATTCAGTTTTTATTGGGTATCTATAACATTCACATGGGACATTTTCCAAGTTATATAAAAACTATATTTACTTCTCAAGCCGCTGCGCCGTCCATCTACTCATTCATTTATTCACTCTAAATTTTCAAAGAGGGGCTTTGCTCGGTCTTTCCTGACTCGACAGGATTATGAGTCAATTGTGTGCATTTCCACCATACCGGAAATAATCCTTGGAACACATCTTTAAAGTGCTTTTACATGACACACTCAGTGTTTGCATGCAGCACCATCATGTTGGAGCTCACTTTCAAAACACACAGCAGTGGGTGCATTATGATGCTGTGTACCACAAGCAGGATTACATGCCATATGCTGGAAGGGTTATGTAAGTATCTGTTGTTTATCATTATTCATCTAACATAGAAAATAATGCGGAAATGTATATAATCCCACACAAAAGACCTGCAAAGGCTGCACTGACTGAGGCCACCGTTCATTTTTCCTTTTTTTCCTTGTTTTTTGAGTTTTCCCAAGAGAGAAGCATGTTACCATATCAGACCTGCCACACCTGTATACTGGACACCCATGTGACCCAGCTCATTTCCAGAGAGAGGTAGAAGGTGTGCTTTACTTAAAAGATCATGCTCATTTCCGTCCTCTCAGGTGGTAGAATGAGACACAAGGCAGAGTGGGGTGATGGAGGGTGAGTTTCCTAAAGGAGGATTCCCCTTGTGCACAGACTATGACACATTGGCCAGATGGGGCAGTGATTTTAGTCTCTGAGGATTACTGCTCAACACACACACACACACACACACACAAACACACACACACACTTGGACTCCTGGACTCTGCTTAAAATACAAATACATGTTTTTTTTAAGTCCTTTAAGTACTTTTTTAAGAAAAAAAGTTCCATGTCTCTGCAAAACTGTCTATTTTGGGTTCGACTAGGACTCTGAGTTGTTGGACTATTTAATGGACTATTTATACATTTATAACAGCTAAACGCCCACCCTCTTCGGAAGAATGGACCACAACAATGGCACAACCTGCTTGTGAGCTTGTCTATTGGGCTAACTCGATCACTTTATGTTTACCTGGGGTCTTTTCACTGGCTGGCCATAAGTAACTTAGAGGTCAGTGTAGTACAACTGTACATAACCCTGGAGAGGATTTGAGTGTGTGATATAGAAAAATGTACATTAAAAAACACAGAAAAGCAAGGCACTGGAACATAATGTTTTGAGTGCATTCCTGTACCCATAAGGGAACCAACATCATCATCATCATCATCATCGACAGGGGATTGCTTTTGTTGTGAATTCTACTGTATTAGTGTTATTATTGAAATTCAGGACATTTGTGAAATAATAAATATTTTGTTCAACCAACAAAATCCTTCTGTTTTCATTCCTTTAAGTCTCATTGCAACTGATCCAATGTGTGCAGTGATTGGCTGATGGGAATAATACTGGTGACAAAAAGAGAAACAGAGACACAGAGACACACAGAGACGCCCTGAAATCTTTGTAGGACAACTGGCTATTTAACAGCTTGTTTATTTTATTTTGTAGTAAATATTAGAAATTCTTTATTACATCTACTCAATTGAAAACAGTACAAAGACAATATATTTAATGTTTGAACTCATCAGCTTCATTGATTTTTGTAAATATCTGCTTATTCTGAGTTTGAGGCAGCAACATGTTTCAAACAAGTTTGGACAGGAGCAACAACAGACTGGGAAAGATGTGGAACGCTCCAAAAACACCTGTTTGGAACACTCCACAGGTAAACAGGTTGATTGGTAAGGTGATAGTATGTATGTTGTTGCCAGGCCCTCAGGCACTGGCATTACCAGCGTTTTGGGAAGGAACAGACCAGAAGTCAGCGCAGGTTAAGACGAGGGCAGGTAAACACTCAAAACCAGGACATCATCTTATACGGATAAACATAAATATGGTGTCACAGTCATGTAGGCCGCTGACGAGGTCATGTAATCTGTGTGTCGACGATGACATTTGTTGTGTATTGGAAGGATAAAAGAGCAATGCGATTTTCACGGCACTCCACATACTGCACTGGAATTCACTAGACAGGCCATCTAGCACAAGGCTGCCGCTCATTTTAGACCTGCAGACCATTTCTTCCCATTTTGAATGGCTTGAAAGCGAGAGCAAGATCAACAAGAATGGAGAAAATTTTAGAATCACATATTAAAAAAATATGGAGTCTGTACGGGATTGCAGACTCAGGGATGTCCCAAGCTCATCATCAGGATCAGGCTGATCAAAGACTTTTTTATTTAATCATGCCAAATGTCATAAAGTCAAATTTTCATTCATTTATACACTGTGTTCTGTGTAAATCGCTATTAAAATGTGCCACTGTGCTCTGTTACACGTCTTAACCCTCTGACACGCATGCTCGATATTAGAGAAAACAATACAGCACAGTAGATTAAATATATTATAGGAAACCATTAATGTAGATTAGATGGTAGATGGTAGAAATCGTTGATTAAATTGGACATGAATATTTACTTTATACTTTAGTTATAGTCTACCACACTACAACACACAACACTCTACAACATTATGCACTGTTCTAATAAAGTTAGGAGGTTGGAGCTTAAACAGTAGTTGAAGCTGTCGTGGTTTCAAATTTTGCACCAATTTCTCTTGTGCATATCTGTAGTGTGTGTCCTGCGTCATGTTTAAGGCAGAGAGACCCCGAGCACAAGGATTTCTTTCATTTCTAATACACACGACAATAAAGCTGAACTTGAACTGCAGCGTTTTGAGGCGGTGCATTTATTCAGGGTGTGTACCGACAGTAGCTAGACGGAGTGATTTAGCACTTTCCTAATGTCGTATCCTAAACCTTTCTGCACTGACACCACAGGGAGGTGTTTGCTGCAGACATGACTGGGTCACTCCCAACCATTAGCCAACCTTATTTAGCCAGGCCAAAACCCCTGGGATCTGATTAAAACAAAACAGCTGGGGCTTTAGCGAGTATTATTGACTGCAGATCCGTCCAGATTCACTAAAATGAGTACAGTGTCGAGCCACAGCAAACCCTCCACTCAATCAACTGTGAAACTAGCGCAATATAAGCTTAGGAACTACAGACCACAGGCACAATGTCATCTCAAAAGTGTGGCTGACAAGAATGCTTGCATGTATGCAAATGCACTCTCTACTCTGGTAGACACACACACACACGCACGCACACACACTTTATGAAGTTTTCCAACATTAGCCTGATTGATCCGCTTTTCTGCTGATCAAATAATCACTCCATTGACTAATCGTTACACCTTTACTTGATTTTTTTTTTTTCCACTCTGGGGTGTCTGAGATGACCCAGACGGGAGATATTGTGGTTTAGAACAAGTCTGACAAGGGTCATATGACTAATGAAGCCAACCAACAGTAGCAAGGGCATGCTAATATTACACCTGTGGCTTTTGGGCCAACATTGGCTGGTTGTGTTTAAATCTAATTTATCAATACGGACGGTGCGATGTGCCAAAGGCTGGGTGAGGATTCCCTCCATACACACATAACCAAAACCTCTCTGAACCTCATTCAGCTCAGCAGTGAATATCATCTTGTACCATCTGAAATCTACCTCTGAATCTTTGATACCTTTATCCCTGCAAAGAATAGAGAGTCAGCTCAGCAAGCCTCATATCAACACTGCATCCACTTAGGCTGAGCTACATTTGGCTGGTGCCACAGTCTTAATAGAGAGCCATGGCCAGATCAGGTGTCCAGCCAACAGAGTTTGTCTAGATCCACTGCGAACTGGAGCTGAACTCAACACCGCTGGCATCAAAAGCTTTTAATGATGGAGAGAGTGAAAACAGTGAGAAGTATAATATGCCTACATCTGCCGTGAGCCTCTCTATTATAAAGATGAGTGTATGAACGAGGTAAATAGGCGGCTACTTCTCCTTGAGCTGGACCATTCTGGCATACCACCAAACCTCTGCACCTGCAACCACACACCCAAAACTGCCCTCTAAAGCAAATACTGACTAGAATTGTGCATCAAACAACTCTTTGAAACCTGAAATACCTCTTTATGACTCACCAAAGCACACTACCTCCAACATCCAATAATAGAGACATACACGTATCTAACGTCACCAAGCATATGTACACTTTTACTCTTGATACGTAGCAACAAAACTTAACAGAAATGTTATTATCACAGTAGTTTTCACTACCTGGACCAGCTCACACTTGCAAACCAACAAACAAGCTGCCTCTACAACATCTGAAGTCATTGTAACTCTTTAAGATCCTACATCTACTTACCTTTAACCAAATCACCCACTTTCTTCTCCAACAAACAGCAAGTTTAAAGCTATGCCGTAAATACAAAGCCAAAGCCTCTCCCAGCTTCCCAACTGGCCTCGATTCACCAGCATCAAAGGATTTTCTCATGAGTGTATTAATAAAACTAATTCTCCACATTGAAAAAGATATTTTCCAATAAACGTGTCTGTTTAACATGATAATTCTGTGCCTATAATGTACTGCTCCTCAGTTTAGCAGTTTTGAGCTGATATCACTGCCATTGCTGCTCATATAACACTTTAGCACAGCATCCACCTGTAAGCACTGGGTGCAAATCCAGGTATTAACTTTGCACATACAGTCTGCCTCCCTGTGACTGACTTAACTCCAATAATCTTTACATATTTGAAAACACTGCGTTTTGGGCCTCTCTATTCGGATGGACATGACATGAAAAAAAAGAGCGTGACTCTAAAAAGCACAAACTTCAAGCCGAGAGCACACAAATTGCCCTGACCATCACTGTTAGCCAGCCTGGTCAGAAACAGAACTGCCCTCCACAACCCTCTTTACTGACCCCCTCCTCCCCATCCCATCCATGTAGGAGCTTAGGGTGGATTACACCACATCAGCCACCGGTCACAAACATGGATATTCCATCCTGGCTTAACTATCATCTTGTCCCCCAAATACTTGGAAAATACATGTAAATCTCCTTACAGGTTGGAGGGCAAGATGAATGACAAGAGAAATAGTTAGGAGGGGTATCATCATTCATAACCAGTAAGTTCACCAAGAACATGCCAGATTCAGCATCAGCAACACGCGAAGCCAAAGGCCAAAACCCTCAGCTTCTCGGATAAATTCAGTACATTTACACACCTTTGCAAGCATTTAAGATACTGTTACAATAGGCCAAACAAGGCCAAGACAATGTGAAGTGATGCTGGGGTTGCATAATCTGCTGCCGTGAGGGTCAAGAGGATCAAGTTTAAAAATGCTGTGCTGCTTCATTATTGGAAAGGTTACAGAGCAGTAAATTAAATTACTGTCACGGTAAATGACACTTTGACATAGTGTTAAAGCTTAATGTATTTATTAAATGCTTTACTTATTCACACATGTTTCTGAAGCAAAAGCAATATTCCTAATTTATATTTTTTGGCAGGTGAATAACTGATGTTCAGGTTCGGCTGAACAAAGATATCAGAATGAGCAAAACTATTCCTTTAACTCAAAGTTTGAATTCAACATCTAGAGATTAAATTGGCTCATAACAGAATTCTACTTTGAAAAGCGATAGATCCGAATAAAAGGTCCAATGTCTAAGATTTATGGAGATCTATTGGCAGAATATGACAGAAATTGAATAGAATATTTGTGAGTATGTTTTCAGGAGTTCATAATCATATGAAAATCATCCTTGTGGTTTCGTCACCTTAGAATGAGCTCTTTATATCTAGAGAGGGAGCGGGTCCTCCTCCATGGAGTCCACCATATTGCATTGCCGTGTTTCTGCAGTAGCCCAGAACAGACCATCCAACACTGACTCTAGAGAGCTCCTTTTCGTTATTCGCAGCCACTATAATGGAGCGGGAGGTGAGGGGTGTTCAGTTCGTTGCAATCTGCAACCTCACCACTAGATGCCACTAAGTCCGACACACTGGACCTTTTGAATTTAGCAGCGGCAGTTTGCTTTGTGGGCTGCTTATCATTATTTCTTTTGCTATCATATCCTAGGCATCGCTTTTTCATTCATTGCAACATGTTGGACCAGTTTTGGAACCAGTGTCTTCAACTGGAGAAAAACAGCATTACAGAATCTTTCCGAGGCACGTAACTTGCTACTGAGAAACGGAAGTGACCCATACAGTACACTTCATTCAGTCAGTAATCTCTTGTAAGCAGATATCCAACAGGAGGTTTCCTTTCTGCCCTTTCCGCATAGATGGAGGGGATTCACTATAGCCATTTCAATAATCTGTCCCGATATAAAAACACATGACAGAACCAAGGATTCCAGACAACATCTGGCCTGCTGCATTTTCACGAGGATAAGCAGGTGCAATGCTTCTTCCACTGCAAACTGGATGTGGTTGAATGATGCTAGAGGAAAAAAAGTGACCTTTAGCAGATAATGACATTTTGATTTCAAACACTCTGAAAGAAAAAAATAAGGATTGTGTTTCATAGTAAGTTGGTCTCTCTCCTGCTGTTGCAGCTCAAACTTTCCATCTCAAATGAATTTGTATGTTTTACGTCTGAAAGAAGCTGGACTGTTAGATTTGGTCAATAAGAGGGTCAAGAGGTATGGTTGTAATCTGCTTGCAGTATGAGAAGGGCATTTGGGAATCATGAGGACATACATACATGTTCATTCCTTTCGGTTATGTAAAAGACTCAGAGGGAGTGGCCCAACCGTGAAGCGGATCATTGCCACAGGTTGTCTGTGTGCTGGTGAGTCTGCATGACATTGCATAAGACTCTTTTCGGACACTCTTTTCGTATGTTGTCTCGCGTCCAAGGGATTTCTACCCACTATGATTAACTCTGTCATCATTAGCGTGGCCTGTGCATGCATTAGTGTTCCTCTCCGTCCACTCTGGGGTTGGACAGACATGGTATTTAACATATTATACATTAATTTTGTTTAAATGTGTTTCTATTAACAATTCATTGTTTTCCAGCGTCAAGAGCAGACAGAATGTTCCCTGGTTACGAAGTCCGTAACTGAAACTGCTTCAATTACATTCAATTATTTATCTTTTAATTAGTTTTATGTGATGAATTCCTCATGAAATAATTATGACGATTTAGCTAAAGAATCTATCTAAAAACAAAGTTAATAAAGTAATTTAGAAAATAGGAAAAATTAATTAATAAAGGCTTAATATTTTCCCTCAGCTGAACTGCTGACACTGGCTCTGTGCCAAAGTTAATGTAAACCAACATGACAGAATTTCATCCATCTTTCAAACGAGTACTATACAAAGAAATAAAGCCTCAGCAAATCACCAACTCGTTCAATTTCTTTCCACAATAATTAAATATTAGTACAAAATTCCAGTTATTAGCAAGTTTAATTTAAAATCACGCAACAGCTTTCAGAAACCAATCGGTCAAATCAATCCACTGTAACAGAAAAGGTCTATTTAGCGGTTGTATGCTCATTAATACACACATTCAGTGCACATGTGTATATTGTGCAAGCATGTGTCTGTGTCATCTGTGTCATGCCTGTACGCTACCTGTTGATTGGACAGATGTTCTGAAATAGCCAGATGGAGTGTTGATGAGTGCATTTTCTGATATACATAAGCCTGTGTGAGCCAGTATGTCTGTGTTTTTCCCTTCATTGTATTGTACTGCAGTCCAGCCACATTTGCACATCTGTGTGTGCGTGTGTGTTTTGGTAGATGCATGCTTGTGTCTGCATGCAAACATGCACTTGTCTATCTGTGCTGAATTGCTGGCAGTTGTGGAGATGTTGTTTATCCTGGCTTTAACACAATAAAAGCAGCGATGAATTGAGCAACCACCTGTGTGTGTGTGTGTTGTTGTTTGTGTGTGTCTAATGTAGAGCAGGTCTATTAGAGCAGGCCAATTAGGGCTGTCATGAGTGCTGCATACGGCCCTTTATGCCTCCCTTCTCCTCTGCCAACCTCTAAAGAGGCCATGAGAATAGATGGCCACCAGCGATAGCCATTGACAAGTAAGAGTTACTTAAAGGAGTGCTAGCGGGGATCAGTCCGAAGGGTTTAATATTAAATGAAGGCTCAGGTTCTCTCTCCTCTGTGGGGGGAGAACATCAGAGCCTCAATTACTGCTGGGATGGATTATCAGCAGTGCAGGGCGCACAAAACACACACTGTACATACGGTACAGCGGCGAATCTCAGCAGTGTTTCCATTCATCTTTGACTGACGAAAGTAATATCTTAATGAGACTAACTCTACTTCTCTTCAAGCACAATTTCAAACAGACAGAGGGCCACAACTATGTTTAAACAATTAGGTCGTTTGAAGGCAGCTAAGCTAAAGCACCGTAGAGGGGGTAAATGTGGTGGGATAATGGATGATTTGGGAGGAACAGGAACTTCCTTCTTCAGATCTCTGAGATTGTAGGCAGAAGTTGCATAGCAAACACTCCTGGTTATTCTTGGTCACAGCTGCCGAACTGCTGAGTCATGACTACAAATGTGAGATGCTGTGTTATACGTTGTGAACATGTGAGCACAAAAAATGCTGACAATTAAATGCTGCGTGTGCTGTGTGTGTGTGTGTGTGTGTGTGTGTGTGTGTGTGTGTGTAAAGTAACCTGTCTCATCATTACTGTGTTTCTTGGAAAAGATTCATAGCTTTTACAAGCTCTTACAACTTGAGTTTCTGAAATTCTTTATCGACTTCAGACTTTGCAGGCTTATTCCTTAGTTGCAGTTTTTGAGAAAATAATTGGTTTCTTTGTATGCATATGGGACCACAACGGATGTGTTTCTCTATTTAAGTGCAAACAGGATGCAAAACAATATCACAGTCAAACCTGTGCTCTTGCAAAAGGTCACATATGTGCACACCTTATTGGCAAAAATGTCCAAATAGAGCACATCTTAAAAATCAGGTTTTAACATTTACCTTTACTGGTGGAAACAATCTGTTCCTTATGAACCTACACTATGGGGTTAGCCATAATATCTTATAGGACAATAAATGGGTAACTAATGTGGAAAACCACACATGTGGATACTACTCTGCTGTAGTGGCTACTGTGATGTTATTTCTATTTGTTCATGCATATAAAATCCTTTTTCTAGCAACACATAACAATGTGAACTTAATAAAAATCATTTGACCGAGTATGTTAAAGTCCCTTTGGTCCTCAGGACAATTTTTTTTTTTTTTAACTACACAGTGCTCTGGTTTACCTGACCTGGGCCCAGGTCTGCTTAGACACAACATGGTGTATGACAGGTGCCTTTCAGCCAATTAATGATCCAGTTCAGGATGCATGTGTAACTATAGCAGCAGAAGCAGCAGCTAATCCTCCAAACATCCTTTCAAAGTGAGTGGGTAACAAACAGAGCAGGATGCTGTATTAGTCCGTTTTTACTGTACCTACACAACACATAAGCAGGAGGAAAATGAAACAGTAAAATGCAGTCCACTGTGGCTGCAGGGGTGCTCAATGCCTTAATACACAGAACGTTGAAGCATCCGTGCTGTCATTGTTACCCGATGTATAATTCAGCCGAATGTGGAAGAGTTCAGAAGAGGCATTTCAACTGAACTTCTATTATTATCATGCATATTTTCATCTAATCTGGTCTAAATCCATGGGCTCAGGGCTTACTGTGATGTCTGGGACTAAATTGTGGGATACTTCAGAGATCACAGAAGATCCTTTAGTCACATGTTAGGAGGGTATTCTTGGCCATGAAATTGATTTTTAAGAGTTTTACGTTCACTTCAGCTGAACACTACAATGTACTTATCACTACACTAATTGTTTTTCATTCAAACTGACAACTTCTTGAATTTGGAAACTTATAATGATAAAATTAAAAATGTTTTGAATCTAATGTACACAGGCTAGAATTTAAAATTATTAGTGAAATATGAAGCACATGCTAGCCAAGTTTTTTTTTTAACCATGTATTCTTATATTATTTCACTACTTCTTTAACATATTTATATTACATCTTCAGTCTATTTTCCAGGATATTTGAATGGGGTAAAACAAAACATGGGGTCAAAATTAGACTTTTTCAACTGGTGATACAATACAGTATCAACCACATTCTGGAAGTGACACCAAAACATATTCCCGAATGCAAATTCTGCAGCACAGCCTTTTTTCCGCTCATTAGACCATGCTAAAACACTCCAACTTCATCACAGCCCAAGCATATTTTTACCAACAACGGAGCGACAGTGTTCCTAAGTGTCACCAAAAAAATGACTCACGTAATTATCATCAGCTTTGTTTTAACTGTGGGTCGGTGTGCTCATGCATGAGGCTGCTGATTTGTTTGGAGGTGCAGAATATAACGAGGTCATCAGCGCCAGAGGTGTGGTTGACCAGATGACACTGACCTGCTTCTGTTGGGCTATCTTAAAACAAGCACAGACGGCCAGCAGGCCACAGACACCTCTCTTTTTGTTACTGGGAACCAGAACCTAATACTGGAAGGAGCAGCACTAGATGTAATTAACGAGAGAGGGGCTGGAGCTGATGAAGGGAAACCCACAGAGATGTGTGGCAGAACTGTGTTAAACTAGACTGTTTACTGAATTTTAAAGAGCTTTTAGCCCTGATATTAAAAGTTTTTACACTGAGTATTAAAGCCTTATCATGGTTGTACTGAAATCAGTATACGCAGAACTAGACGGGTACTCACACGAGGAAGTGGTAGAGGAAGCATTTCAGTCCAGCAGGTCTCTCTAGGAAGTTGTAAACATCGCCCTGCATGCTAGTCTTGATGTAAGGGCTATGGAAATCCTTTTGATGGTGATGCAGCCAGCTCGAACGAGGGAGAGGTGGAGGGACAGAGGTGATAGAGGGCTGGCTGTGTATGGCCGTCAGCGCCGGGTCCTTTGTGTCCGTTGGCGGACAGCAGGGAATGCCTGATCCATTATTCACAGCTGCGGGGTCCAGTTCCAGTGAAACAGGAGAGTAGTGGCCTCTGTCAGGTGCAGGAGCCCGTAGGGCAGAGCTAGGAGTTGTAGTGCCCGTGGAGGCTGCAGGGTCAGCATCCATCTGCTGGTCCAGGCTGAGGCGTGCGCTGGCATATCCATTGGGCCTGCAACTTATGAAGGAGCTCGCCATCCTGCTGCCATAGTCGCGCTGCACGTGGCACGTCATGTGAAAGGAGTGCGTCCGCCTTTCACCCATGTTGCCCCGCAGGATGGTCCCGTCCAGAGGGCCAAGGGGGACTTAGAAGTCCTGGAGGTTTTAACCAAGGTTCAGCTAAAAGGGAACAACCCAACAGGATAAGACACCTAGCTGGGCATGGCTAGCTACCCGCTGCAGACAAGAGGACCCTCTGCTGTACTGCATGTGTATCCATACCTGCAGTGGAAGAAGTGACATGAGTCATGGAGATAGTATGACTGAAAGTAAGCCTCGCCCTCTACCTGCTATGACCTTGTTAATTTAGCATCTGTCATGAAAAATACAAGACGAGTAAAGCTCAGTTTGCTGAACCAGCGAAAAAATAATTTCAGTTCTTGGCTGCTATGTAAACATCTGCTCATGTAGCTGCTACAGATTCAAGCATAGAAGAAACATATGCCTACTCCAAAAATATCATCACATTAGAATCTTGCAGGTACTGAAGGTCTTTCCCGTCATCATGTTACTTCTGAACTGCACATTAGAGGCCCATCGTGCTCAGGGCACTGATGCCGATTAAGGCTTGTCATTGTGTAACAGTCCTACTTCTTGCTCTAAGATATATCTACAGGATGTACAGTGGCATGTGTGTTCCATGAAGTGAAAAAGAGAAGGAAGAGCGAGGGACGGCCATTAATGAGTAAGAAATCAGCAACATTTCCTCTGAACTTTTGCAACTGGTTATAGTGGTAGGCCATTATACTGTGGCTAATACACGCGCTACAGGCATTAATATTCCACAAACGGCATCATACACGTAGTTAATGTGGCGGCGACAGATCAACATCCTGTTGCATTGCCATTGATGGATGTCAAAACCAGTCTAGTTTCCCATCTGGGAGGGTAAATCAAATGCTCAGCATGCACTCTGCTAACATTTAGAGAAAACAATCCAGCCTACGACACATTTTAAGCCACAATAGCTACAACGTGACCTTCCCGAACAGTTACACAGAACATCACATAAGCTAAATCAACATGCAGGCAGATGAAAATTAGACTGATTTAAGATGGAGGTAGATGGAGCCACGTGAATGATTGTGTTGCAGCTTGTCTTTCACCATTTTCTCTGTTTTTTTAGTTTCAGTCACTGTCAGATTAAGGTAAAAGTCAAGTACACTATTTAAGGATACACGCTAATTCAAGTGAGCCCAAATCCTCCACTGCTTGCCTTTGAAAATCGATGTAATGAAGGAAACTAATTATGTGAGTCCAGGTAAGTAGTTCACTGTGTGAATTAGGTAATGGGAGCAGCAAATCAGGAGCACATCCTAAATATTGACTCAAATATATAAATTCCTAATGCCTGCAAATGTCAGTGAACCTGTAACTAAGTCTGGGCAGGATGACACCTTGACAAAAACCCTTTCCACCTGCAAAGTGAAAGCAAGCTATACTGACAATTAATTAGTGGGAGGTGGTTTAGTATCTTCTCTGGAAAGACACTGAACCAGGCAGTGTGATAGATGACCGGATGTTGCCTAAAAGGATCGGAAAAAGTCTCATAGAACAAGAGAGGGAGACTAATTGGAGGCGGCCACCCCACTTCATGTCTGTCCTCAGCTAAGGATGAACTGATGACAGGAGCCACATGCTGCTGTCTCCCTGTAGATAGAGTTTCTACCTTTAAAACTACACAGTCATGAGAGACACAATGAACTGTCAGACATGCACAGACTGCTGTGGGACTCAGTTACAGAGCATTGTGTGACTTTCCATTAAACTGAACCGAGCCCGGCATGAGACCTGTAACGCAAATTACATGACAGAATGTGGGTTAAAATAAGTGAAGAAGATTTGCATTTATTTCCCTAAAAACCTATGTTTTCTTCTGTTCATCTGCTCAACTAACCTCCTGAAAGCAGTCCAAAAAAAGCCAAGGTCTGTTTAATGTAGCTGCATATTCCAGCAGATGTTCAGTCAATGTTTACGTTTCTTAATGCTACACGTTACTGCTACCCTTCCGCGAATTAAACTGCAAAACGATATGTCAAACCCAATGAGTGAAATCTTACCTTTAACTGCAGAAACACACCTCAAGTTGTACCCGGTGGTAAATAACGTGGAATTATTATTACTTTTTTAGTTCTGTTTTTTGTTTTTACAATTAAAAACAAGCTCCAGTCGTAAAATAACTTAATAATATAGGCTAGAACTTACAAAAAAAGCAAATCCTAACATCGAAAAAGCAGTGAAAGCACAAGCCTCTGATCGGCTGCTGCCTGCAGGACTCGTCCCTTTGAAGTGCATCGCAGCTTGTGCATGGATGAACGCCTCGTTCAAGGGTTAGGGGAAATCTCGAAACCACAACTTGAGTGAGTAAAGATAACTCTGGTAACACCTTGCTAATAAGTAGCCACAATGCAAAATGAGGTAGAAATGTCGTATGTTTGAAGAAAATAAATGTTTTAAAGCAAAAACTTAATTATAATATAATATGCAAAGGCATAATTATTTATGATATCTTAGCCACACGTGCCAATGTATTGGTTCAGAATGTGAATTTGTGTTAATTTGATGTTATGTACATGAATATATTAATAATATAAATTAATCTGACCGTGCACTTTAGCATTCTTTCCTCAGTGAAGATCAATCTGGGTTATACAGTATATCCATGTCATGTAACAGCATGAAACGTAGTTTTCCACTAGAAGAGCAAAAAACTTGCACTTGTCTTCAAAGTACAAAGGAGAGTAAAAAAATACCAGTGAGTTTTATCCCCCATCTGAAATTAGCTGGTTTTGTACAATTTGGCTGTTGGCTAACCACAACGCAAACAAATGACACAACCTGAATCATATGCAGGTACTTCTCACTTTTTGCTAGCTACAGTTAACGCCATCTTATCTCTGTAAATGTTTACACATACTGTCCAACCCTGCCGCTTTGGGCTACTCAATACGCTGTTAATGTAATAACAACACAAACTTACACATTTTAAGTGTGCAGAAGCTGGCTCTAACCGAAGGCAAATCCTTACTCATACCTCACTCTTAAGTTAACGCTGGTGTGTTTACATGGAGTGCAGCCACAGGTCCATTTTTACGGTTCGCTAAGACAGAACTCGGACTTTTACGGGGGCATTTAAACGCACCACAGATTTCAAACAGCAGCTGGCGCAGGAGCAGCCGCTGGTCACACGAAGAAGGCAGCGCGCGCACATATAGTGCGAGTGAAGAAGAGCTGTTGCAATTAATATGAAACAATTTATTAAGCTTATTTATTAAAGTCGTTCTTCTGCATGAATTTAGTCAAGTTATACACATGAGCTGTGATACGACTCGAATTCACCTGTAGGAGGCACTAAACACTCGCTCGAAGCCAATTTAAACGTTTCGCAATTCACGTGGTTTGTCCCTTGCTAGTTTCCGTAGTCATTGGGAAAACATGGCTTCACACACAAGCAAGGCATTTCTGTCCCTAGGTCGAATAAATGTTTCTGGTCTTGCAATTCAGAAGTCAGTGAGCAGGGCCACATACGCGACTGGGTTGTCTGTAAATTCTTCGAACGGAAATAAAGGTGAGTTTCACTGTCGCCGTAAAGAAGTTTACGCTGATTCAGAAACGTAGCTGCACGCTAAGCTAACTGCTTCAAGTGCAGGTACCAAGGCTAGGGTGGTTAGGGTGCCTCCTGCCCCTTGACGGTGTACTTCAGAGTGCATAAACTTTACGTATAAATTTGACGGATGAGTAAGCAGTTACATGTAGAAACTGATCGATAACTGTAGTAATTGTATGTTCTTCCAGCTACGTGGGGGCTCCTGTGTCTATTTTACTGGTTTATTATGTCACTACCCGGATGACGTTTTCTGTTTTCCCATCATAATCTACCCACCAGGACCCACAGTACAATCAGACGAGAGATTAAAATTCAATAAAAGAACGGGATGGACGGGATGTTTTCCTGTTATTTCCTGAATATTGACAAATTGATCAATAAATCAACGAATTATTTAAAGACAAAGTCAATTTTCAGCTACAGCAAAAAAAAAAAACATGAAAAATGAAACGGATACATTACTCATTATACCGTACGTACTAAAAAAATTTGAATTAAAAAATTAGGCATATGTGGTCGGTGAATTGTCTTGTATCTGCAGATAGCAGTGTTGATAGCAGTGCAGAAGTGTTACTGCATATATTTTGGACATTTTCACATTAAGTGTGTGTGTTTGTCTGTTTTTCTAAACTTGAAATGTGATAAATTTTAGGCCTCCCTGATAGAAATGGGAGAGGATCTGGCAAACGACCCAGGAGGGATGTAAGTGTGCAGCTTTAATGTCTTTGTTTTCCTGAAGGTGCACATACTTCAAATGAAATAGGATGTTGAATATGACATTTCTTTTTGAACATACTGGTACTGATGATTGTGATTTGAAAAAAAATATGAAAGTTGTCCTGATTCTGCAACAAACGCTCATGGATTTTCTCACTGGCTTCCTTTATTGTCTGTGTTTTGTATCAGGCTGGGGACCCCAGGACAGAAAAGATGCCCGTGGATCAGGACTGGACTGCAGTTTATCCAGCAGCAACCACCTTCAGACCGAGCTCCGTCCCCCTTCCTGTGAGAATGGGCTACCCTGTGAGAGGAGGCGTTCCTCCAGAGAAGAAGGGCAACTTGGAGCTAATCAAGGTCAGACCTCATTACTTACATGGGACCACAGCATAAGGACAAATTTGGTTGCAGTTTTGAAATTAAATTAGAAAATAGTGAATACCTTCCAACGCAACCTAAAGAAATAGATCAAGAAGGACTACAAATAAGTTGTAGGACTGTTTGCACATGGTTAAAAAAAATTAAGACCTTATACAAGCAAAGTTTAGCCACATGCAACTTTGTGGGCTGTATGTGTCTGTATCCTATATGTCAGTGTTCATTGTGACTAGTTGAGGTAATTGCTGGCTGATGCTCTTGCAGCACAGATAGAGTGCTTTTTGCTATGCTGCATGGCTCTGATAACTCTGTGTTTGTGCCTGGATTACTGAGCTGCTGTGTCCAGACACCAGCTGCTCCATCTGGACTCGAGCCACTTGCAGATCCGCTACTCTCGCCTGTCACAGCTGGAGCTCCGCCGTGCAGCCCAGCAATATTGATTTCAGCCTCTTTCAGGGGTGAAGCTGCTATGCACCGCTTATGTTTGATGCCTGGAATTTTTTATCACAACTCATAGGTGATGTGTTTTTGTCCAAACACAAGCCAATAACGTGACCTGTCGGTTATCAATATACAATATATATTATGATTGTATGTGTTTATATACAATTCTTTAGTTAAAGGAGGGAGAGGATAGATGCATATTTCCACTGTGTTTACATCCTCTTTAAAACAAGTGTATTCTGAAATCAGTCCTGTATAAATTCTGTGTCTGTGATGTGATTGTTTGACACTTTTCTGGTATGTAGATATTAAGACTGCTGGACATTTTCAGACAGTTGCACACAGGTTCACATAATCTGTCACGCATCTCTTTCAGGTACCTAATTTTCTGCATTTGACACCGGCGGCCATCAAGAAGCACTGTGAAGCTCTGAAACGTAATGTCTCTCTTTAATTGGAAAATTGTACATTTCTTATTTTGTAGTGGTGTTTCGCAGCAAATTGTTCACTTTGACGCACATATCCAGGTTTTTTTTAGTGTATGTGAAAATGTGTTTTCTCTGCTGTCAGCATTCTGTACAGAGTGGCCCTCTGCCTTGGACACTGATGCCAAATGTGACGAGCACTTCCCCATCAAAGTAGAGAGCACAGACTACGTGTCTGCGGGGCCGTCTCTCAGAAACCCTTCAGCTCGTATTGTTCATCTCAGAGTAGGTTTCCCCGCTATTCTACTTTTTCTTTTACAGCTTCCATAAAAAGGATGTGACCTGATGATCTTGGCTTTAAGTGGGTTTCATCAATGTACAGAAAGCCAAGTGTGGGAAATGCGACATGTAAAATGAGATTAGAGATTTACAGGGATGCATAATCACCCGCTGACATCCCTATGACTTATCTACAGAGACGTTCATTGTCCAGTGACCTCAAACCGAAGAAATCATGCCATTAAGTCTACAGAGAGATTACAGCCCTAGAGAATTAGTTTACATTGAAGCAAGTGCTGAAGCTCTCTTGTTGTTCTTGTATTGGTTTTTGGAATTGTGTTTGTATTTTAACAGCTTCATACATTCATAGAAAAAAGTTACAAAACATTTAATCGTTGAAATATTTGTTGGGACATTTTGATATTCCTCTTAATCCCCAACCCGCAACACTAATCCATCAGTATGCAATCCTCCTCACAGACCAGAACCATACATGAAAAACCAAGAAACAACCACAATCCATGAAAAAGAAGATTCACACTGAAGGCTCCATTACGCCACTACGTTTCAGCAACCAGGCTTCATTTGCTCCACTTCAGCTCCACACACACCCCCGCTTTCTTGCCCATTTTTGGATTAGCCGGGAGTTTGGTGGAGTCGGTCACTGCCAAGATGACGGTGACCGAAGCCACTGTCACTGAGCCTCACAAAGCTCTTCAGAAACCTATGGGTGACATCATGGAGGCTGCATCCATGTTTTATAAAGTCTATGAGTAAAATACAGTTTTCTTTGCAGCTGAAAAGTCCCCCATCTGGCTGAACTATTATGAAGAAAACTGTTATTATTCAGCTCTTTGCAGCTTATATTGTTCTCCACATGTAATTAATAATACTGTTCTGCTCTGCAAAACCTCGTTTTGTTTCTTGGATGAGGCTTCTTGTTTAAACAAGTTAATCATACCAGCAGTTTCACTCTGAAACATGACAAAAGAAATCCTGCTTTGCAGCACAGATACTCAGGAATTTAAACTACCTCTGACCAATTTGTAACTTCCCAGGTGGAGATGTGTCATTTCTCCCATTAATCACCAGCCATCTGCTCCACTGACACTTTGCCTTAGATTATAACATCATGGCGGGAATTATTCAGAAATTAATCCAGGTGGATTAGGCAGAGAGAGAGACTGAGAGCAAATCTCACACAGTTTGGGTTCCGAGCAAGTGGACCAAGATCCCAATTTCAGTTGAACAAAAATTCATTCAGTCTTTGAGTGATGCACATATGTGGTAGGGTTATTTGTTGTTTATAAGGTAAGGTGAAAGGAGTGGAAACACTCCCAGAAACAAACTCTTTGGCATTGATTGATCCCCACCAGACATAAATGTAGCCACTTTACCATCTCTGTGCACATCAATCCAGCCACCTCTAAGTGACCTCACCTTTGTGTCATGAGCGCATGAGGTTGAACATACAGAATCCATGTTCACATGTACCTCGTATATGTCCTATAAATGCATTTTTGTTGCATTGTTCAAATCATATAAGTCAGAGCCATGCAAAACAGTGTAATCAAGGAATAATCTCTGTTTTCTCTCTATCCATTGTGCAAGGGGCTTAGGGGTTATTCTTGGCCACCGCATAAAGGCTGTGATTTCATCTGTAAAAAGTATAGTATTTTAATCAACACAGTCAAAGCTCTGTATTGGTTAAAAAACAAACATTGTTCTTAGTTTGTGTTGTGGTTTATTTTATCTAAAGAGATAAGGCCGGGGATACAGCACATAATGAAATCACAACTGCATCGCAGAGCTTTATGTGGTAAAACCAGGACGTGAACGATTACGCTTCTTTTGTGGTAACATCATTGTGTCATTGCCCTCGCAGATAAAGCTGTCCAGTTTGAATCTGGACGACCATGCATGCAAGAAAATGCACAAACTTGCAGGGGAGCGATACTGCAAAGAAACTGATACCCTCACCATCACAACTGACAGGTAAACACTCCCTGCTTCTCGTATAACATACCTAATGATGAAGTGAGGAAATAAAACAAATGCAGTTAACTCTCCTCACTCTCCCCCCCCTTCCTCTACCAGCTGCCCTTTGAGGCGGCAGAATCAGGACTATGCCATGTACCTGCTCACTGTCCTCTACCACGAGTCTTGGGTGAGTTGAGTGTTTTTTCTCTACTCAGCTGTGTCCACTGTGATTAATGGAGTATTAACGAAGTGCCTGTTTAGTCTGACTGTCAGACCCTTTCAGCCTTGCCATTCAAAGACCTCTTCAGCCCCTCAGGTAATCCTAACAGACTCAGCCAGGGCTTACTGAGACACCTTGCCTTCTCTCAGTCCACTCTCGTCACACGTCTCCTGTGACTCTGTCCTTCTCCTCAGTCTCTCTCTCTCTCTCTTTTGTTTACTGACCTTTTTGTCGTCAGACATTCATTTAAAGGCTGGTGGCTCTCTAGCATTGCTCATATTGATGACCTGCTGTCACTTCAGTGTGTTTACCCTTTTCAGAGGTTTTGTTTGAGATGGCATGAGCGATAACATTTGAACATGCATTATAAGAAGGCATCAAAGCATTAACAGCACCCTCACTTGATTTATGACATGGCATACGGTAACTCACTCATATCAGTGTAAAGCTCCTGTTATCAAAGTTACTACCTAAAATAAACATAGTGAGGCTGGAGATTACTTTTGGGCTGAGGAGTACTAACTTTTTACTTTTTTTTTTTTTTTTTTTTTTTTTTTTAGATATTTACATTTATTTGTTCTTGCATTACCTTTTTCACGTGTTTTTTTTACGTTTAAAGTGTGCTTTTAGTTGTGCGATTGCTTTTTTTCTTCTTCTCTTTTGTTTGTTTAGCAATCATTTGAGGTAGCAAACTGTTGCATATCTTTGTCCGTACACGGATAAATAAAGTTGCATTCAGTTAAATGGTCGAGCCCTAACTTTACAGGTTGAAGAACAATTGAGCATCTACAACAAAAGCTTTAAAAAATGTATTAGAAAATGTCTTCGGTGACATTTCCTTATGGCTGGCGACATGGCACAGTACCTCTTTACCAGGGGAATTCTTGTCCATCTTGCTCTGCCATCTGAGAGACTAAACCCATTAGGGAGGTATCAGACTTGAATGGGCAGCAGGATGGCAAACAGCAGCATTGTCCAGTTGACATTTCTCCACGGATGGGGGGAAAACAGACTCCCCTATCAGGTGTTGACTCTGATACTCATTCACATTAAGCCAACCAAGCCACATCAGAGAAGTCTGCACAAGGTGCCAGCCACATAAAAGAAAATGACCACCCCTTATTGCACAACCTTTGCCTTTAGGAGCTTTTCCCGTCAAGGCTTAGCCACATTTAAAAAAAAAGATCTCTCAGTTGGGAAAGGTGTCAGAGGAAGCAGAACACTGTCCGCTGCCCTTTTGGACGCACAATGGAAGGCACAGTGCTTGTCCAGCAGGCTGGTGGAAGCTGTGAGAGTGGCGTAGCGTTTAGGTTGTAACGCTAGCCCACAAAGAGGCCAATTGTTAGCAGCCATGGTGGTGATTTTATCTCCCCACTCAGGGAGACGAACCTTCCCTGCTAATTCCAGTGTGTGCTAATCCAGGCCAGCGTTGGGGCTTACTGTGCGAAGCTGGCTCCAACGCTGAGGGAAGTGTACCACTAGAGGCACTCCATCTGCGTTTGTGCTTTCATGCCCAACACCTGTCCTTTCCCCTAACTGACAGTATAAATGTTGTCCAGCAGCAGGCACTTAAACATTCGGCCCGTTGACCAAACAGACATGCTGAAGCTGCTTTAATTTTGCAAATTGTAGTAAACCCTCAGCAGCATCAGGAAGGAGTTTGGAGCTTTACAGTAACACAAAGCTTAAACTGTCAGTACAGTCAGCGTTTAGGTTAAGTATGACTGAACTGCCCCTCTTAAAATCAGATGTTATCCCCAGAACATATGACGATAATCTGCAGATCCTTGTTTGTGGCAGCGAGGCACACTGCTGAAAACATTTTGATCCATGCCATTCATCTATTCCCAAGTATCTAGTGATCCTCACTCCCAGGGGCCTGGACTTGTTCCAGATGGGACGTTGCATGGATCAGATCTGTACAGTGATAATGATGGTCATTAACCTCAAACACCTGGACAGCAGCAGAGCTGAGGCTCTGTCGCCGCCCTGCTTTAAGCTGCTGCACAATGGGGCGTATTGTTCACTAGGCAACGTGATGACACCTAGACAGGCAGCGGACGGAGCGCTACATCTGGAGAAATACTATCTCTGTGAGAGGAGCATCAAAGAAGGGGTGACCGAGGAACCCCCTCCTCCACCCCATTTTACATCTGTTGCCAGACTGTGTTCCAAACTAGAGACTGAGCCAGATCCTTTAAAAAAATATATGCTTTTTTGCTACCCCACAACTATGTTCTCAGATTAATGTGACGTTATTGCTGTACAACAGATTTTACCACTCAAATCTAATGCTGCAGAAAAGTCAGGTTGCATAAATCTCCCACTCGCAGTCTGCATTTAAAAGTTAACAGTTGTTTTTCTCATTTATAGAAAACGGAGGACTGGGAGGCTGAGAAGACTCTGGCGGACATGGAGGAGTACAGCTGGGAGGACAGCCCGTCCCAAAGGAATATCTTGGATGTGCTAGCACGCATGAAAGTGGCCGGGGAGGGAGAAGGCGAGGAGGTCCGGGAGCAGCTGCTGGGAAGGAAGGAGGTGCAGGAGTATAAGGACTGCGTCACAAGGATGAAGAATGAAGGAGAGAGCGAGAGCATCATGCTGCAGTACAAAGAGGCTGTCAAGAAAGTGCTCAACCTGTGACGCATGAAGGTGGCGATCGAGAGCAGCAGGGACCTGTAATAGGGTCCAAACATTTTTAAATAGTTGTGGACTTGTGGGAAGTCAATCATTCATTGACTTCATGTACGTACCAGTAACACAAACAAGGTTTACTGTCGATGATTACTGCTCCAACATACATGAGGATATTCCAGCCACAACAGTCTCAACTAATGTATTTATTTTCCAAAATAAGTTTACTGTCACAAGTGAATGATGCTGTCTTTAATACAAAAATAAAAGCCTGATATCTGCTGTTATACGCTGGAAAGTTGTGTGAAGTCGTGTGCATGATGGTTAAAGCTTTTATGCAATAAAAGCCCCTTTCAGTAAGCTTCTAGCCAAACTTCAGATCTCTTCCCACTCTCGTCCCTGTCAGGTCGAGGAGTGGCGCTCCAGTGAAAGGATGCTTTCAGCAGCAGGTTGTTGAAAAGTACCTCACCCTTCTTAAGGAGTTTTGGTCTGTGGTCCGTGCACTTTTAGGTCAGGAGAAACCCAATGCACTGTAGAGATATGCTGCACTGCAGGAGGGTTAAACACTGAAGGCCACAAGGCAAAAAGTGGTCCATCATCGCGTAATGTTGACGATCTGAACAACCCTTTAATTGTAGCTGTCTTTTTTTTTTTTTTTCTTGGAAGCGCCCATTAAGTCCCACTTAAGACCAGCGAAGACGACGATCCAAAGTTCTTGAGGTTTGGCGTCAACATCAGTTTAAACTTACATCAAAATGTCATTCAGCCAAACGGACATCATATCGTCTTTCTTCAGGCAAATTGCTGCGGTCAAATGCATTGGCTGAGTTCGGGTCTTCTGTCCAAAGCCGTTGCGTCACAAGCGAGACCAAAATCATGGCAGCTATGTATTTGGAAATCTCATCTAAGCCATAAAATGCCTCTCTCTGTTCAGTTTAAATATACGGAATTGTAACCTCAACGACTAACTACATTTTCATCTCAGTCTTCTTTAAGCATCATCCTTGCTATTAGCATAATCCAATATGTGAAAACTATTGCTTTACAGAAATCTAACACTACACATTCTAATTTATGTCTCTTCATCCTGGATTCCTTCATTAAAAACATCACTGTAAACAAAGGACAAATGTCTTTTATCCCCACTTTCAGGTGTTTTCTCTGACCAGCACATACTTTATCAGACGCATGGAGCCTGTTTTCCCTCTCCATGACGTTCGGTAGCGTCCCATCCTCTTCCTCTGACCTCTCCAGCTCACGACCAGCAGAACGGAGCAACAGCAGCTCAGCAGCACTGTGATGCAGATGGCCACTGCAACCAGCAAGGTGTGAGCGGCTACGTGCCACCCAGGTCCCAAGCCGCCGAAGGTGTCCCCTTCGCTGACATCCTGGCCTCCCTCACTGCCAGCAGTGTGGTTCCTCCCCAGGTTCCCCTTGGTGTCATTGGGGTATTGCTTGCTGCTCTCTGTATGGCTCATAACGGCTGTGGAAGCTGAAGGGCTGGTGGCCACCTGAGAGGAGGTGGTGCGATGATGGGTAGGGGATGTGGAGGGCTGTGCAGTTGTGGTATAAAAGGCTGGAGTGGTCTCGAGCTGGTAATCGCTCAGGGTGGTTGCTGTGGTGGATGAAGGAGGTGTAGTAAAGCTGGGTGCAAAAGAAGTGACAGAGGTGGTTGGGGTCGTTTGTGCATGGCTCCCTGAAGTTAGTGGAGTCTGTGGAGTGGAGGATAAGGCAGCTGTAGTTGTGGGAACTGTTGAAGGCTGACTGGTGCTCTGCAGTGTAGTGGAGGTAGTGGTAGTGGTGGTGGTGGTGGCAGTGAGCACTCTGCTTGCTGTGGTAGGAGGTATAACTGTGGGTGCAGAGGTCAGGGGTGGTGCAGCAGCTGGAGGTGGATGAATGAACTGCCGTTTGTCTGAGGGCAGCGGCTCCGAGGCGTTGACTCGGCTGTAGTGGTGGGGCAACACACGCACATTGGAGGTGAAGTATTTTCCAAACACCAACAGGTCAGGATCCACACCTATGAAAAGAAATTACAGAGTTATGACTCACCTTTGTTGACACTTAAACTGTAAATATTCAGTGAAAGAATTATTTTATTAACATTAATTTAACTATTGTTATTTTTAAGAGCCTTTTTAAGTAAAAGAAGCATTACAACACTCCTTTACAAGTAAAAGTCAAGCATTTAAGACCATAAGTCAATGACATTAAAAGCAAAATTAGTTTTAGTATATATATATATGATGTTTTATGTGTGAGCATTTCATTGCTTTACCTGTGTGTACTTATGCAATTTTACATGTGTTTTGTATGCAAAATAGCGGATGACTATTGCTATCAAATATATGTATTGGAGTAAAATGTACATGATTTCCCTCTGAAATGCAGGAGGGTAGACTTTCATGTGGCAGAAAATGGTAATACTCAAGCAAAATACTTCAAAATAAGTACTCGAGTAAATGCGCTGCTTATTTAATTTCCATAACAAATTGGTCTGGTAGTAGAAATGCAGCATTTGTATGTTTGTTATAGTGAAAACGGATTAAAAGGTATTTGTTGAGAATGTAACTTCACTCACCCTTTGTGATATTGTACAGAACAACGTTGCCTCTGTGGCTGAGAATGCAGCTCTCCAGTGTTGGACAGTGCAGATGGAAGCAGTTCAGGTGTTCTTGAGTGGTGTCATAGTGAAAAATGGCCAGATTGCAGGAAACTATAAGAGGAAAGGCGATAAATCAGGATGGGGTGCGTGTTTGGAGGCATAATGCACTATTCCAAATGAATGGAAAGCAAAAAAAAAAAAAAAAAAAATGCCACCACATACTGCAGTATACGTGCTTCCTTTACGCTGATTTAGAAACATTACTCACAATTTCTGGTAAGGCAACAGGTGCGGCTGCATTTGAGCGCCGTCTCCTCCTGGTAAGACTTCAGAAGCTGCGCTCCTCTCCTCTGAGACTCCTCGATATCGATGAAAATCCCAGGAAAGCGTCGAATCCAGCAGTTCTTATAGTAAGAGGTCGGTGAGCACCTCGACTCGGTGTGGCACACCAGACTCAAAACCGTCAGCAAGCCCCATGTGACATTCATTGCGCGTAATGTAAATCAGACCATGTTAAATTGCAACCTCGGTAGAGCACCGACATATCCGGGACGCTGATTACTTGGAGTTGACAGGCTTGAAGCGGAGCCAGTGGTCTGCTTTTACTGGTGCCAGTACCTCTCCAGGTGTGTCACAGCTACGCACCTGGAGGAGGTGGAGACCCAGCCGTGCGTAAGGTGTCCAGACTGTGCCCAGGCAGCTAGAATAATAGAGGCTACTTTTCGGGCAGGATGGTAACAACTAATTTGGATTTTTACACTTTAAAAGGACACTGTAACAAATAACACAATAAATCTGCAAAGATTTAATTCTAATGCAAGTCAGTCATGTTCATAAACAGTAAGATATAACATAATCAAACACCTCTCAAACATCACTGCAAGAAATACCTTTGTGAGGTTGATCACACAGCCTTCCTGAGAGCTGCCCAGTTGTCATGAAATGTAGATGTTCAAATTTTCATGTCTGCTTTAAGGACTTCTTGTCCATGTTGGCTTGAAATTTAAGTCTTTACCTTGAAAACATCAGTTGACAAGAGAGATTTTCAACTCTCAACGTTGAAAAGAGACTTTCAGCCTCATTCTTTGTAAATATGGTGTTCCTGTTGTTTTGTCCACCCCTGCGTATGTGTATGGGAGTGTTTCAGTCAGTTTTCTCAGTTTTTTTCTTTAGACTGTTGAGCTGTAAACCTGTGGGATAAAGTTGTAACTCAGTCATTGTTTCGACCTGTGGTGCTCATGTTGGCTGGGTTCGGATGAATCTCCACACTGCAGCTATGCCTTCAACACAAAGCGCTCGCTGCAAAGTAAATACTGCTCTGGCTTTAGCAGGAACCAGGCTGACAATTCCAGTAACCTCTGTTCTCTTTGTGACCAAACAAGCGGCCTGTTTTCAGCGGGGTCAGACATCTGAGAGTGGGATTGTCATTAATTGTAGCAATCTGCCTAAATTCTTTCAAATGGGATTATCAGAATAAGCCTTTTGCTCCCTCGCTTTTGGATTTGCTGCACCTGTTAGGCTGTTCCTCTCACCTTTTGTGAGCTTGTCTCTCCATCACAGTGCCACGTTCTCAGTTTACACCTGGGGGTTGAAAGCACCTTTTTGGATAAAGAGCTTCTGGAGTGCAGGGCGTATAGGCTACAATCTAAGGGGGAACTATTCTGCAGAAATGTTTTGAAGTAGAAATCAATAGTACTGCTCAAAATGAGAGGATAGTATTGAATTTAAGAAGCCTCAGCTGACATAACAACATAATTTTGGTGTCTGATTCCATGTGTAAACCTCTTTAAAATGTATGTTCTCTAATTCTGTAGCCAAAAAGGTGATACAATATGCTAATACATCTTCATAATTCTACCAGACTGGTGTGGTTGTAGTGACTGAGAGAAGCAGCTAATGAGGCTCACCAGTGTACAGTGACCTGTGCCCCAGCATAGCAGTGGGAACTTTACACTGATTCTTTGGTTTGGACCAAACACCGATGGATTATAAAGGAACTGACCTCCAAAAAAGCCTTTAGTTTATATGTTAAACTCAAATAACGAGCCTGAGCATCAGATCATTGAACCCAGTCTAATAGTGTCACCATCATAAAGTGTAATGATGTCTCATCACCACCAGATGGCAACAGTCATTTCCTTTATAATAACTGTACTCCAGTTCCATACTACACACTAATAGTTTACAGTGTGTACTACACTTATGTTAATATTTTTTGCACTCATGGTAATCTACTTTTGTACTAATTGTTATTAAAATAATAGGCACACATGGACGTCAATCATACTGCCACTCCGGAACGACATGAGTAGAATGGCTACTTTTCTTTTTTTATCATTGTAAACTGAATATCTTTAAGCAATCTGAAGAACTTGCAGACATTTTCCACAATTGTTTTACTTTGTACAGCCTAAAAAAATGTCGAAAAATAATCAACAAATTAATCAATGCTGAAAATAATAGTAATCTGCAGCTTTAGATACTTACTTTTTTGTTTTATGATGTCATCCAGGAGCTGTATCACCACCATGCACGGTAAGTTTTCATTTTTTGCACCTGCAAGGAGCTCCTCCATTTCCTTTGTCCAATAGTGCCCATCAACAGTATGCTCAAAAACCAATCTTCAATCAAGACTGAAATCTTAAAATACATTTACTTTTGTCTGTGAAGCACAACATACTGAGAAACCTGCTTAGAATTAGTATGTAGTGTAAAATTAGGACATAACATGATCCATTTTGTCTGATTTTCCGTATGTGAAACTGCTAATACAGGCTGTATTTCTCCTTATGCATTCAATTTATTATTTCTAACGTAAGCCACAGGCAGTTGCAACACTTTGCACAGAATGCAACAAACTCAGGAGTTATGTAAGAAACACTTGTATTTTCATCTGACGCTTCAGGGCAAGTTACAGTCAACTTCTGTAATCAGCTTACAGATCTAAACCTGGTTCAAGTTAGCAGTGTTATTATGTGCCTTTTGTTGTAGTCAGATCATTTTCAATCAAAAACAGTAAGACAATACAAGAAACATTTAACATTAAACATCAAACAAAGTGAATACAATAGCTCTTTTAAATCATTTTAGCCTCTTATCTTTGTAACTCTGTTTAGAGAAGATGATGCAGCACTGTACATAATTACTCAAATGCTCAAATAACACAAAAAAAGATTGGCACCAAAAACAGTGATATTTTATGGATGTGCAAAGGAGGGACTCTCAGTCTACTTTCATTATTTTTTCCCCATGGTTATTTATATTTAAGTCACTAGGTGGCACTCTGAGGCAGCTGAACTCCTCTTTAACATCCCCTGCACATGCACATGTGGAAAAGAATCTAAATCAAAAACAAGCACTAGTAAAACGAGATGAAAAACACCACCACTGACAACCTTCTCATGCAGGTCTTGTTGGCAAGGTTTGGCTCCTTTGGTATAGAGACCACAGTGTATCATGGTCCTCTTCTTCCTTTTCTTTTTTTCTTGCCACTTTTCACACAAAGCCTGTTTCAGCTTCCACAATCCCAAATCCACCTCTTCCTCAGGAGCAGTAGTAATAGTAGCGTTCCTGGGCATGCTAACAAAACGAGTGTTTTTCTGGGCTCCTTACGGAGTTGTGTGGGTTCAGCTTTAAGCTTACGGAGGAAGTAGTCCATTGTTTAATGTTGTTGCTCACTGAGGCGCTACAATGGGTCAAGAGCAGTTCCAACTGTGTGACTGTGTCAGTCTTTGACTAGCCTGTAAATATGATGCTGTGCTCCGTGCTCACTGGTGGACACCTCGAAGACATAAGCTATGCACAGGAGGGTCTCCAGTGTGTCCCTGTTAGTCACCACCTGTGGACAAACACAGAAGGGCTTGTTCAGTCATGCAGTAGTAGAGGATGGAAAGCCACCTGACCCCGGTTTCACATGTTATGTCAAGTAAAGTCGAATCTCTTCACAATCTCCTAGTTTGCAGAGAAGTTTTCAGTCCTTTGCAGAGTGGAGGATTCTTCATGCAGACAATCTTAAGACTCTACTGAAATCCATAAAGACTTTACTGGGATCTAGTGAGATAGATTGCTCCATCAAATTAAAAGACACAGAGTAAAAGATGATCATTTAAACTATCAAATGAATGAAAAAGAGTGGTAAAGAAATAGAGCGACTACATGTTTTACACGCTGCTTTTACGTGCTGTATTTCACTTTGAGGGTCGAACTCCATCATAAAGGCAGTGGATGATATGATTGACCAACATCTGGTCGTTAGTAAATCTTCATATCAGCCCAACATACCTTGCTTAAATCTAAGTGATTTCATTTATTTTAGTTAGTTAAAAAGGGGGTTCACAAGGAATTTCTTGATAAAAAAAATAAAGTTTAACCTTGTGCACAACTCTTTATATGCCACTGTTTGTGGTTTTGGTAGAGCCATGGCCTTTAAAATGTGTTCAAACATGAAAAACAATGATTATCATACAAAAATAGTATGTTAACATCATTAAAATGTGATGACAGTAGCTTCTTTGCTCTCAGACATGCAGCTGCCTCTTTAACAGCAACTCTTATATGGAATTATCTTTTACTTTGAAGATAATTTTTCCTCTTAAACAGTCATTGCATGATCATTGTTTCAACATACCTGTTCCCTATTTATATGACCACAGTTTGCCTTATGAAACACATTAAACAAATCTATGCACACAATGACAAAATGATTATTAACACTATAAGTAACACTGATATAGTAGATAGAGATTTCAAATCTACTTAAACACAGCATTTTATAGTTCAAATTAATATTCAATAATAAATTATACACAATCTCTTTGGTAAAAATGTAGTATGCTGTGTACAAGACTAATTTGTATCTGCAAATACAGCAGGGGGAGTGTGGCAACAAGCACAAAACAAGCACACAACTTCGGCAATTCATTATACTCAATTGTGTCGCACTGAACACAGCACTTGTTACATGAGGCATATCGATCCATTGTGCTCAGCCTTGCAATGTGGAATCTGTGAGTGCACGCATCTGTTGTCTATATGTGTGTGTGCATGTCTCTGTGTGTGCACGCCTGTTAATGAGCTGTTCATGGTTAATATGAGCTAAATCAGCCCATTGAGAAACCTAATGACATGCTGCCATGTAGTCGTCAGTGTGGGCTCAATATGGTCATTGTCCCTTGGCAAGTAGGAATGCAGCCTCCAATGGAAGGGACACCAATGTCTTTGAACCCTGGTGTTGAGGACCACTTTGTTACTATGGTGATACACTCCACTCTATACACTTCCCTCTCTGTGTTCGCTCTCGGAGGAGCACACCGGCTCATTCAGAAAAGTCCAACGTACAGTGGAATGGGTGAAATGTTTTAACTCTGCGAGACATTGTAAATAATGCTTCAGCGGTCAAAACGCAGTGAAAAACTGCTAATGGTCAGTGACATCATGGCACAAGTACATTCATTTAGAGACCAAACAGCTTTCCTGTCTCGCACCCTTCATGGCAGTGGGATTCCTGCAGAAAGCTCTCTGAAAATGAAAGAAAGTGTCTGCACACGTACTGAACGTCCATGTGGCCCTGTGTGCTTCATCGCCTCTGAATGCCATGAATGAAACTACAAGAATGATGAAGGACGATGAGTGAGTTTCAGTGCATCAGTGTGTTGCAGACAATGACTCATATCTAAATCCATTTTAAGTAAGAATAAGCTGTTTATGCCTCTTTGTATCTACACCACAGGCAACATTTTCAGAGCAGGGCTATGGCGACAGGGCAATAGAGTCTGCAGTGAGCAGGAAAAACACTCATTAGTTTATATACAACACTTGTGTATCATATTTTTTTTTTTTTCAAAATATGATATTAAGCTTAAAATTGTTCTTAAAACAATTTTGGAAACTATGTTCATTTGCTTTCTTACTAATAGTTAGATCATGAGATCAAATTGTATGCTAAAGATGAAGCTACCACCAGCAGCTGGTTAGCTTAGCTTAGCATAAAGACAGAAAACCGCTAGCCTAGCTCTCTCTGAAAGTTGAAAAAAAAAATGTTGGCAGAACTTTTGGAACATGAATACCTCCTGACGTCAGAGTTTCCACACATTATTCCGAGACGGTTTCCACACGACTAAGCTTGTAGTCATGCCAGATAAATATCCTAAATTAGCTTCTTTGTTGCGTTATATGTATGACGGCCATGTCTCTGCAGCCATGTTGCCAGTTTGTTGGTATTTCTGTAATTACTAAACAGAGGCTGACGTGAATGTTTTGTCACCAATCAGAGCCTGGCAATCTCACGTTGACAGCAAAACTCGAAAGGCGTCTTGTCTTGCTCATACCTGCTGCAAAACCACAAGATCTTGTTTTTACACTTCAGTGTTTGTGCATGTTGAACAAATGAGATACAAAATGTTAACTGGAGAGTTTAAGAGGTGATGCTAGGTAGATTTCTACCTTTGGGCAGGGCAAGTCTGGCTATTTCCCAATGTTTTCAGTCTTTATTCTAGGCTAAGCTAACTAGCAGCTGGCTATAGCTCCATCTTTAGTTCAGGGATGAGTGTGGTATTGATCTTCTCATCTAACTCTCAGCAAGAAAGAGAATAAGTGTATTTTTTTAAACAAACTATCTCTTTAATATTTAACAGAATACCTGAATGTTTTTATAATACCAGAAGAGTAACATACTGCAGACTGCAGCACTGAAATCTCCAGCCTCTACACACACACACCCTCTATATATCTGATCCCGGTGAGTACCTGTAGGATAGTGAAGTTCTCCAGTACGCTGTTCATCATGTACTTCTCCGGCAGGTGTTTAAGCTTGTGGATGAAGTTGATCATGTATTCACATAATGGGGAACGGTGGATTCGAAACACGTAGCGCCCATTCTCAAAACGTGCATACTCCGTCTAGGGAAAAAGGATACAACGCACAATAAAAGCATGCTCTCTAATATATGAGAACATATACCATGTGCAAAGAGAATTTAAAACACATTAAAGGCTGACAAGCGAAATCTATGGTCAAAAAACAGGGATACACATCCCACTGAAACTCAGTTAGATACATTGGATATGAACATCTATGTGATAGGCCGCAATATGGGTAATATATCTAATGCAGCATATGGCATACCAGATATGACAATAAACATATTTCTCGTGACAACCGTAATCAAATGATGAAGCCATTAAATATCATCATGTGGCCTACTGAGGCAGATGGCTCTACCTAGGGATGTGTGTGTATGTGTTTATATTGTACAATCCATCAGCAGCAGATGGGGGCAGGGCCACTATTCTGTCTAGTTAACGGGAAGCATAGCAGTTAGTCATGCTGGGGAGATTTGTGAACCACGTCAGTTTCCTGACCACAGATCAGCGGTAATTGACTGGAATCCATCTGCACCAGTAGCAGTTATTCACTCCTCTGCATGATAATAGTGGGTTTTGATGGTCATGACCTCTTAATGTTGAAATGTCCCTCAATGATACAAACTTCAAAGTCTAGCCACATATAGAGTTTACTGGTAATTGTAGGAGCCCAAAACATTAAATATGCAAGCACACAAAATAAAGGTTAAAAAACAGGAAAAACTGTGAATAAATTGACACAAATGGCATTTACTGTATTTATATGGAAATAACTCATTATAATGGGATTGGTCACTGTGCCTTTCATAATAATAGTAGTCTAATGGAATAATTAAATATGCTGTGTTAATATCTGTATCTATAATGGGAAGCAAAGAAAACACGTTTTTACCTTAAACAATCATTACGAAAGCAAATATAACCATTGAGCAACATCCAGCTCTCTTAATATACATGACAAAGCCAACAAGCGCAGCCAAATGGGTGGTCGGGGCTGCATCTACAAAGTCTTAAAGGCTATTGATGGGCCTTGCACAAGAAATGCTATATGTGCACCATTTGCAGCGGTGAAGCAGCATGGCATTATAGCACCACTCTATATCATAGCTGGGTGTGGTTGCAAGTACAACGATCACAACTGACCACACCCAGCCGTGATGTTGGGTGTGGTCAGAGGTTGGAAGAAGTTTCTATTTAGTGTGGCGTTACTCCTTAGAAGCAAAACCAAGGGAACAGTGAGCACACGATAATCTGGTGACAAAGATGAGCATGTCTGCAACCAATGTACTGACATGCTGCTGTTCTTCACACAAGCATAAGCAGAACTGCTTTAAAAAGGTCATCAACGTTTGCTTTCTTTTCAGTGTTAAACATTATGAGAAATGTTTGAAGGGCGAAGAAACTTTTGCATCACTATAAATTCAACCTTCCAGGAATATTTTGTCATGTTTCATGATAAGTGCAGGGCAAGTGTCTGATTATGGGCACACTAAAGTTTCAGTTTACAAATAAGAAAAAGGATTCTTGCTAACCCCCAGTATCTTTGTCTTACCTCCACTTTCTCCACCACCTGCTTGCCAAAGGAGCAGACTTTGGTGGATGAGGTGATGATCATGTTCTCAGAACTCTCATATTGACTGGAAACACCATAGAAGAAGCTGCTGTCATCCTGCAGGTTTACACTAAGGTCCGCCTGGAGTGAAGAAACAGACAACATGTCATGTGGATCAACTTACATCAATATACACCTGTCAGTCTGATCCAAAAAGAGCCATGACTGCAGCCAGGTGGTGTATGAGCACGGATGAAGATTTGCTGCCCTTCTTTAACTGTAGACATGTGTGCTGCAAGGATATACAGTCCCAGCTCTATAATCTATAACAAAATATCAGGTTCTGCTTTTCTGCGCACAGATATGGATCTCAAGGAACATGTGTGCCAGTCTGATGAAGGCATCACCACGGTGTTATGGCTCAACAAAGCTTGAGAGTGATGCTCTGTAAAGCCAAGAGGCATTCAATGGTCAGATCCTTGTTAACCCAGTATAACGCTGTCAAATCCAGCCTCAAGATTCCCAAGATGCTGTGTAACTCTTTGTGTGTGTATGTGTGTGTGTGTTTTGTTGTAATACAGAAGATGTTGATCTTTCTCTGTGGTACATTCAAGTACGGTCGTCTTTACCGCAATCATGAGTCCATTGACCAACCCAGAGAGCTGGAAATTGTCTGATAGCTCACCTGTTCATGAGATGTTTCGGAAAATGCTGAAGCCAAGCTACTTTTTCATATTTCTACTCATGTTTTGTTCCTAACATGATACTCTTTCACCATTTTCTGTTTTCTACATTTTCATTTTAAGGCAGCGTAAAGTTTCTTCACCCTCGTATGGATGCAGATTCACCTATTTCTGATCCTCACACTAGTTTAAGTTTGAAGTGAGGAAAGTATAATCTGATTTTGGATCAGACTGAGGTGCCGTCTCCTCCGTCAGACAGCTGGGCTGTTTTACCTTTTCCCCTGTCGGGCTATTGTCTCCTAATGGGCCATTGAGACACCGCTCAGCCTCCTCTCATCTCTTCATCACCCCGTTCATCTTCATCCCTGGCTCATGTAATTCCTCTATTTGTCTTCATCCCTGGGGCCTAGTGACCCTCCCCGAACCGCCATTCCCTGCTTCCCTAACAGCCTGCGAGGGAATTCATCCAATTACAATCATCAGCGTGCAATTGGCTGATTAGATCACGGTGGGCAGGCTGGCTGTGTAACAATTTAGCAGAGCCAGCTCAAATCGGATTCCCTCGGCACTTCAAAGGCGTGAGACAATCCGTTAGGACAGGGCCACGGGCGCTGAGGGGTGAGGAGGAAGGTGGGGAGAGGGGCAGGGCAGCCAGCGGCCGACAGGGGGGCTTGCTGGAAATTCAATCTAGAATGCCATAGCTTTGGAGGTGGGCCAGCCGCCTGTCACCGTCACCATGCCAACCTGCGGCTCAGCACACCCTCCCAGTCATGACCTGCCACGTGGCCGTGCCGCTGCGGCGTCATCAAATAGGCTCTTCCCGTCTTTTACGACGGCTTAAATAAAGTTATCGTATTTTCAGATGTGTCGAGGATTTCATTTTGTGTATTTTCATGGCCGAGAGCATCTTTGCTGTCCTTTTTTTTCCCAGCATGGGTGTTGAAATGCCCAGCTGTTTTGTAGCATTTCTGTGTTTTGTCATGGATGCCTTGAGAACTGGAGGACCCCCTTGGGATACAATAAGATGAACAGACTGAGAGGGGACAGTGTTATGAGCTTGTTTTCCTCCGGCGGGGAGTAGCACATGTCGTAACTGTTGACTCGACCGGGCTCTGACATGAATCAAGAGAGCAATATTTCACTGATGAATGACTTGTCGGTTACATGCCACCCACCATTTCTCCTGCCATCCCGAATCTCTTGTTCACACTGTCTGTGTCCCTATTTCTATCTCTCCCTCTTTATGGCTGTCTTGCTCTGTTTCTCTTTATGATGCATGGCGGGGCTACTCATCTCCACCTTCCCTCACCCCTGAATCAAATGCCATGACTTGACCAGCTGCTCTCTCTCCGAGGACTGGAGAAGCCTACCTCCAGAATGGTGTCACTCGCCAATGTCTTTTATCTACCCTCAATAAATAATGTGGCAGTCGAACATGTGAGAAGGGTAATGTCATACATACAAAGCCATCTGGTGGCTTGGGACTACAAGGCGGCGCTTTGAACTTTGCACGTCTTTGGCACGCCGAAACACAGTAGTTAAAGCTGCAATATACAGTACATCTGCTTTCCAAGTCTCCAGTGGCCTCAATGCAACACATTTTTTGACAGAGTGGATCAGAGGATGATAGCAATCATGTTTCACAATGTTTCACAGCAGTGAAGATGATGGCTTGACATAATTTTTCCCTTGTGTGCCTCCACCATCAGCATCCAATCTCCCGACTTGCACCAAATCACACTAGTTAAGGGATCCTTGAGCTGGATGTGTGTTTGGGTCACCTCGTGTGCCCTGTGGTAAACAAATGACTCAGGTGCGACTGAAATGACCCCGCCGGTCCCCAAGTATTGGAGGGGAAGGTTATAGGAGAAGAAGTGGAAGACAGGCACGGCTCGCTGCAGACAACCTCTCAAGGCACTTATAAATCTGAGTCAGGCCAAACATGTCCTTTATAAACATGAGGAGTTTATTTCAGTCCAGCAAGGTTCAGGCTGGTGCAGGCTTACCTCCACCCATGGTAGAGTGAAAACAATAACACCGTGCACAGTGTGAGTACTGGCAACTGAATTATTTTATTTTTGAACGTACTCTTTTTTTAATCCATCGAGTGTGCTGCAAAACATTTGGTCATCATCAATCACAGTGTGGCCACTATACTATGGTTTGATTGGTATTTTACATTAATGATGTTTTAACCTCTTCTTTGTTGGGCGAGGGGCTATCGCTAATTCTGCTCACTATCAAATATTTATGAGATGCTCATACATCAAAGATATTATGATAGAAGTCTCTAAATTCTCATTTGCAGCGCCAGGAATTGGCTTAGCTATTCTCTAAATGTGATGAGTGCATGAATTAGCTTTGTTCAGTGACTGTCTAACAAACTTTGTCACAACACCACTCTCCAGCCTCAGGACTTTTTATTTCAGCCCTTCTAATTGTGCTTAACCTCTGCCGTAAAGCCCACACGCCTACATAAAGAGGAGCAAGACCTCTGAATGAAATGCCATGGGTTATCATAACCGAAAGTCACTTCAGTAAATAGTGACTTTCGATTATGATATGTGAAGAGGGAGGTGCCTTGAGGTAAAGAAGTTGGTGTGTTGTAAGTGTGTACGTGTTGTGCGTGATACAAATACCAAAGGTCTTGTCCTGAGGTAAGACAAGGTGGCCAGATCAGCTGAGATGAAAAAAAATGGACGTGTCCATTGTGTGCACATTCTCCTCCTTCTATCTTCATTCTTTAGCCTGCGCCTGAAGTTCACTTTGTCATCATGCTTTGCTCTCTTATCTCTCTCAGTGTGTAATGGGGAGTTTGGCGTGTGGTGTGTTTGTGTGTGCATGTATGTTTTTTTTTTTTTTGGGGGGGGGTATCTATAAATAAATACATGGGGGTGCATGAGGGCTGGACTCAGTCTAATAGCACAGAGACAGGTGCCTGGGCTCACATTTCCCCTAGTGAAAGATCAGGCCTGCCACTCTCCCCAAGGCTGCTGCCGCACACAATCACACACACACACAATCATAAACACGCACATCACAGACACATGCATACAAATACATCCACGCCTAATGCATTCTGTGCAGCAGTGCTTTCTTTGCAGGCATATAAGCCACCAATCAGGTCATGGGAGCAATGACTTTCCATTCATTCTTGCTTTAAATCACACATAAGGTCCTTTAACTCCAATGCTGAAGCTATCTCAACACAGTTAACACCGCTAGGCCATTAACAGCCAACAGGTGCTACAAAACATTAACAACAGCATTCACTGTACTCTCACTTCACCTTCATGATTTGGTAAGGATTACATGCTGCGATGTATGAAATTTACCACACACAGAGTATCGGATTGAGCTTTACATAAACATGGGTTTTAATTGAGTGATTTATCAGTTGAAATGGATTAAAAATAATTAAACTGGACCCAGACGAAGTGGATGGAAGTGAAAGGGGGCTGATCTGAACTGGATTTCTCAAAAAAGATTTAAAACAAAATGCACAAAAATGTTTTACCCAGAACTTGACGAGGAAGAACGCATTGTGCGGCCCTTTGTCAAACAGCTCCTTCAGGCCTCCTTTCTTCTCTGGGAACTTGTCGTAGATCTGTCTGATGTCCACCGACTCCAGATAGGCGTCGCTGTAGCTCGGGTTGGACTGGCCGATGTGCACGAACAGGTGCTTGTTGAACTGGAGGGACAAAAGTGCATATCAGGAGGTGAGAAGAGCCAAAAAGGACAAATGTCCAGTTTGCTAAATTGCCATTAACGCCAAGTGCACTGCTAGGCACTCCAGGACATCTGTTACATTGAGCCTGCTGTTCCATTGAATCATATTTATTAAAACATCCCATCACCTGTCTGAAGGGTCCCACCCTTTTGTTCACACTTGCACAATTCCTAATCATGAAATGTGCTTGTGTGTAATTTCTTTAAGCATTAATACAGATTAGCCTGCAACATTTGTGTTGCTGTTAAACCACATATTAAGTATGAAATCACAACATCCAGTCTTTTCCAGGACATCAGTGACATCCTTCCTTAGATTTCCATTAAAGAATATGACTTTTTGTTTGCTTTGTTATTTTCATGTTGCTAGCTATGATTTCATTGTATAGTGCAATGTGTTTTCTGTATATAAAAAGATTTCTTTATCAAGCAACAACATGAAATAAACAGTGTTAATCAGCAGCAAAGACTACCAAAACCGTCATTTAGTAATACAGAAATTATCACTTTAGTGGCGTCTTGTCCCCCGAAATCAGGCACAAAAGCCTTGTGCTGTATGAAATCTTTATTTCAGAAGATGACACAGTTTTGAGCAAAGACACTTGAAAAAAAGAGGAACAAAACATTGTGAATGATGTTTTTGGCTTGACGCAACTGTCAGTAAGCCTTTGTGGTGTGTGAGAGCTTTGCAGTGATAAAAAAATGAGTAAATGAAATCTTTGTGTGAAGAGTGAAAACCCTCTGCCACAACGTTATCTCCTGTCTCGTCTACTCACAGTCTCTGGGTCCTGAGGTTGCTCCAGGAAGGCGGAGAACTCCAGCATTCGCAGCTTGGAGCTGGCAATACTTCTACCCTGCCAAGGGGGGGCACCGGGAGACATTGACAGCCCTGCTGTGCTTTCATAACCTGCAGACATGAGGGCAGTGACTGCGTAAATTTGTGGTTTGAGTGCGACAAAGAAAAAGCCTTAAAAGCAAAATGCAGCGATATTTTAGCTATTTCTCTGAGCTCTTCATCACGAGCTGGGTTGTCCCGTCACTTTGACAGCATGACAGCCCTCTGTCAACACAGCGGGGGCAAAAGAACACCCACCTGTTATGGGGGCCGGGCCGGACGCTTGCATGGCGTAACTCTGCTGGGAGAAGGGCTTAATGCTGGAGAGACGAGACAGACAAGAGAGGGAGAGGCATGTTATGCACCGTCTCGGCCTCATGACCCCATCTCACATACTAATTGGACCGGCTGACCTCTAAAGACACAGGGGGCAGAGCGGTGTGCAGAAAGTCAGACAGCTGAAGACTTTTCTTTATAATTGCACTGATACGTATGAATTTGTTCTGAGATTCGGTCTCGGATTGAAAGCTATCTGATGGTTATTAAGGTGAGCACATGAGAAATCGCTGATGGATTCGGTATTTCTACAGAGCAGAAAGAATGGACACTCACTCTTCATGGCCTCCTGGCTGTCCTGGAAGAGCCCCGTGCCAAAACTGGGAAAAACAAAAGCGTGCAAAGTCTATTACGCAGCTCCACCTCGACACTCATCCTCACAAATCAATTGTGTTTTTGCATTTTTATTGTGATTATTCTGCATTGGGATTAAATAAAATGCCATAAAAACCTCTTTAAAGAGGACTTTAACACTGAAGTAGCTTAAGTCGAATCATCTGTGGCCAAACTCCAGTATCATGAATCTAAAATGTGCAAAATAGTTACGGGAAGCAGTTTTAAATGTGTAAATCTAATCAGCATCCAGGGAAATGCTGTACATGTATAATCAAATACTACTAATTGGCCACAATTAGCAAACCATAAACTACAGACTTTGCGATTTTTTAAATAAATGTGGCAACTGTTCAGCTTCTCAAACAGTGTGGGGGACACTGGTCAGGGACTCACCCCACCAGTAGTGGGGTAAGCCGGCCTCGAGAGGCCCTGAAGAGCCATCTTGTTCTGGAAAGCCGTGGGCGAGATGATCTGGGCTGAGGACATGGTGGCCATACTCTGCAGGGCCTTGTCTTTGGCAGCCTGGTCCTACGGAGAGCGAGACAAACAGACAGTCACGCAAAGGGGAGAGCACTCAGACTCCTTTTAAGTCGGCGCCCCACTTCACCGGCAACACAAGCAGAGCCCTAAAAGGGGAAATGAAGGGCTGAGGCCAGCTTGCATCATCGGTGAATCCCTGCCAGGCAGAGAGCTGAAGAGAAGGTGATATTACAGTCAAGGGCCTTTGGGTCAAGAGTTAAGTTTATTGCTTTGGCAGGGGCAAGCCAGTGATGACAACTAGCTTCTGTTGGAGGTCATACTGGAAGACAAGGCAGGCAATGGGGTGATATGTTAATATGCTAATAATTGTAGCAAAAATTGCTAAATGCTCATGCAATCAACAAAAAAAGAGTTTAAAATAGCCAGAGAGCTTCAAAATCGTATTTCCTGTGCTGCACTGTAAAGCGATACACCTCTTGTTTTTGAATCCACTCCTTCAGCAGTTTCCAAACCACAGAGGACTACAAGCACTTGCCGCCCAGCCCTAATGGGCAAGGCCACACGGCGCATTCTTCTTCCCAGAACTGGCTAACACAAGGGCATAGCTGAAATATGGGGGGTACATGTGGTAGGGATCTCAGTTACACCAAAGACGCATTTAAAAAGGGCTGTCACAGGGGCCAACCCTGTGACCGATGCCGGACCCTGCCAGCTGAACCGTCATGGCTGCCGTCCAAGGTGAGGGAGAGTCCTGTTGCCTGCCGTGACTGCGAGTACGCGGGCGTATGAGAAATGTAAACTGAGAAAGTACTGGGGATACAGGGATGTGTAAGCTCTCAGCGAACCACACAGGAAACCTTTATTGAGGTACTTATCAAATGTAATACCTGGAAGGAATAACGCAGGGATTAATTTTTTTCCTGACAATTGCGTTTGGTTCATCTTGTTCATAATCGCGCACACGAAGCCTCAGGCTTCCGGAAAATATGTTCACATTTCATCGAAATGTGTCAGCATCCTTTTTAAAAGTAGCATCAATTAGAGGGTGCAATTAAAATAGCCAATCGCTTGTGCCTTTGTATTAATGGAATGTGAATACATGGCAGGGAAGGGGTCATGGATGTTGGAATACCTTTAACAAAACATGAGGCTTCATTATAAGAGGGGATAATACAGGGTAATAACGCTTTCACCCTCTTTCCATCTCCCTCTGTGCAACATGGTTAAAATCATGATAACAACCTCAGAAAAATGCAGGCACTGTGGTCTGATTATGATCTAAAAACAATCTCAAATAAAATGAAAATAAAAAAACCAACAACATACTAATTACACCATTAACTCAGTCATGACTCTTTCTTTCTCCTCTCCTGGCAGTGAGAGCAGAGCAAAGCTGTTTTGCAAAACCTGTGCAGCAGAATTTAGGCACATTAAATCCAAATATCCGTAACTCTCCCTGTTTTCCTCTGAAGTGCGTTAAACAAAATCAACACTTCAAAAGCATTAAGGGAATGTAAAAAAAAAAGCGGTTGACTCACGTAGCGTACCTTCAGCTTCACCTGGATCTCCCTGGCCTTCCGTCGGGCTAAAACCTGGATGTGACTGGACACCTGAGAGACAGACAGCAGACAACACAGCAGAGTTGAGTATTTATTTATGTGACTAAAAGGAGTCGGCTTCGTGGCCTCACAGTGAGGTCGTCCTGGGTTCAAACCTGACCTGGCCTGATGGGGACTTTCACCTTTTCACCCCTGTGTGCTCACATGGATTTCCTCCAGATGCTTCTGTTTCCCTCCACAGTCTGAAAACCTTCACTCAGGTGAAATTCACTCAGGTGAATTTGAGACGAAACTGACTAAAAGTGGGAGTGTGAATATGTTGACCGGGTTTGTTCCCTCACCAGGACCCCAGTGACCAATTACAGAATGAACGGATTTAGATGGATGGAAGCTCGGATGGCATTAATTTAACTCCTAAGTGGTTTCTTTGGTCCATGGGGCCTCACCACACACAGATGTACAGTATGAGTAACATAGCAGGCAAAGATTATAAAGCAATATTTTAGCTCAGCTGGGAACAGGACCTGAAAATGGTTTTCTGGTCTGTTAAGACTCTTTTCTAAACAAAATACTAAACCAGACTTTGCCTGAAATTCACTATGAATATTCATGATCATCATCAGATGATTCTACAAATGTAATTCTCCTCGTATTGGGATGTTGGTGGTAGACATCTCAAAACCAATGTACATAAAAACTAAACTACATGCATGCATTGATACCACTAAAACCAAGTAGGAGAATATCTTCTTGTAATATGGATGAACATCCCCCCAGGATAATAAACAACACAAAGTGCTTAACATAAAAACAATAACATGTGTGATAAATCAATCAAAGCAAGGAAAATAAAATACAGTAGAATTAAAACAACATGTAACAGCAGAACAGAAAAACCATCTGGAAAAAGATTGTTACGCAAAAAAATCCATAGACTAAAATCTGTGCAAAGCATGAATCATTATTAATTAACCATTTGGTTTCTTTTGGGTGAAGGCAGCTCCTTCAGGGAATGTGAGCCACACCACTAATACACTGGTTTGAGACACAATATTGCTGAACTGTTTTTATTTTATGAAACAATGTGTAATTATTTTAGCCTTTCAGAACTTCTATTACAATCTGGATTAAATATGCATTAAACTTTAAGAAGAAATGGCATTTGTTGCTTCATAACACTGAATCTTTGTTGGTAAAAACTTTGAGAAGCAACGCGCCCATCGATCAGTGACTGCTGACGGACCAGCAGGTGTCCCTCTATCCCTCCAACCTGTCCAGCCATCCATCTCTGATCCCTCGCAGCCCCCCATCCCTCTCATCTCCACTCATCTCTTTTCATTCCCACATTGACTCTGCCAGATGACTTAGCAGGAACCCTTTCTCTCCACATCCATCACTGCCCATACATCAGTCCTTCCATATCAGATACCGTAGTGAGGATAGAGTTCCAAATCCCTCGCCCGACCCGCCTCAGCCTCCCATCCAGGTCACCATATTCCCCAGCTTCTTCCCCCGTCTAACAAGCACCAGATCCATGAGGTGGTGAACAAACAACACCGACACATGATCCTATAGCATCTGTGCATTGGGCCCTGGCCCTAAATCAATCGTCATCTCCAGCCCTCCACGTAGGAGGGAGGGAGACGCTGTGGGGGAGGGAGGGGGGCGCCCAGGGTGTTGGGGCATCACTCAGCAGGAGAGGACTTTGTGGAGGGCTCCAAAAATAGGGGCTGCTTCAAAAGGCATTCGCAGCAAACGTACCTGCTTCCTGGTCCGCGTCTTCCCGGTGCGAAGTTTGATGTACCGTGCAATCAACTCGTTTCGTCCTGTAGGGGAACAGAAAATCGCTTCAGTTAAGCACACATTCCCACTTCCTGGAAATGCTCCAGTGCTTCCAGCCACAGTTCAACTACCGTCAAGCCCAGCATCATTTTAAACTAATTTGACGCTCAAGTTTGTATTGCGTTTTTTCCTTCAAATTTGGAGACACTGGAAAAAGCATTAGTATGTTACATATTGAAAGACTGAAGAACAAAAGCAACATAATAGTGAAGCTTCCACTTGTCTTACTGCGCATGTTAAAGAATTAGTAGGGGAAAGACAGCCTGGTAGGTTTAATTCAAAGCAGAAAGAAAAGTGGGCTTTGTTTCATTTGTCATTATTTTTTGTATTTGTACGCCTGCTTGTTTGTCCAATTACTGTCATCTCTTTAAAAAATGTTTCATTTCTAGAACATATGCTGTGTTTTAACACATCCCACTACTTCCTCTGAAATTTAAAAACAATATGTACTTTGCTTTACAATAATAAGTACAAACCCAGAAAAATTAAAAAGTCTTCAATAAATGGAATTAAGGCCTTTACGCGCTTTAACCCGGTCTTCATCAGGGAAGGAAGAAACAAGCGGCAGCTCACAGATATACTAAAGCTGGTGTCAGCTGCCAGACGATCAGAGCGGCACTGGATAATTGTCACAGGTGCAGTCAAGGAACGTGGGTGTGTGGCCAATTAGGTGAATTCTAACAAGGCATCAATATCTTCAGGATGAGCAAATTCATCAAAAAACACAGTCCAGAACTTGGATTTGCTCTTTCTACAAACTGGGGAAACGTCTAAAGAGACTAAATACACAAGGGATCACACCAGACACATTTAAAATTCAAAAATCAATTCAAAATGTTCATTCTGGACAGGTGTACTTAAAATGAAAGTGAGGGGCTGAGGCAGCATGTGTTAGGCGTGGAGGAATTAAATTTTTTTTTAAAGCTACATATTAAGTCACCAACAAGTGAGCCTGCTCTGCATGCCAGGCCAAACGAGAACGTATGAGAAGGAGGAATGAGGAAATGTATATGCAGTGTATATATTTCTGTGCACATATTTATACAAATACTTGTGTGCTGCAGTCACCGTATAATTAGCTAAATTAACAGCCTAAAATATGTTTGTATTCATATCTGTGTGTGTGCACACATATTTGGAGGAGTTTGCACGCGTGCACGTATAGACGAGTGTGCAAACACACACGTCCGAAGCAAGAGTCAAGGCTGTCAAGTGTGTCAGCGCTGAAAACTGCAAGCGTAAGTATATCACGCAGCACATACATCTTCGTCTGAGAGCTTGCATCAGCCTCAGTCTGACCCTCCTGAATGTACACTGAGGTCAGATCTCTGCAGTGAGTGTGTGTCTGTGCGCTGCTGACAGACAGGTCACATTGGCAGAGCAGGTGGAGGCTGCAGCCATGCGATCCTCGGACCGGACTCAGGACAGACACGGCACAGGCCGGTGACCAAAGGGGGCCCAGTCTGGAGAGACGGCCAGGCAGCTGGTCTGTGTGTCAATGTTTATGGAATATGCCTTTACGCCCGCAGTAAATCTTGGGCTTGTTCCGCCTCCCTCCATCCAGAGTCTCCGGTTACAGTGGAGGGCAACTGTCACATGGCTTCTTTCGCACTATTCTCCAAAACTAAACCTCTAGTTTAATGGCTAAGATTGTGAAAACACACAAATAGACGTGGATGCACAAGTACATATATACACATGGAGTGTAATTCAGGAACTGTGAATGATAGAACAATATGGCGTGGGGGGCTCTGGAGTAGTGCTATGCAAGTCCATGCACGTTACGACTGACTGTAAGAGCTAGCAGTTACTGTGCAATGAATACGCACACTGTTGTAGACAGTGTCAAAACAATTAGTCAATAATCTATTTGTTCATTGACAGATAATCAATTAGAAACAATTTCAAAGATCACGGCATTTCTATTGCAACTTCTCAAATGTGACTATTTGCTGCATCCCTTTCTATCATTATCAGCTGAATTTTAGACTGCTGGTTGGACAAAACGAGCAATTTAAACAACACATTGTGCACAATTTTTGAATATTCGATTGACAAGACAAAATCGGCAGATGAATTTCAGAAATTACTAAATTTCAGAAATTCAGATTACTTAAAAAATAATTGAAATAATTGTTCTTTATACAGAGAACAGCACAGATACAGGTCTACAAACACACAAAAACAAAAAACAAAAACTCCTGCACTCAAAGGAGGTCTCTCACACTCCCCACACAGGCCCCACACACACACATACAGAGTTTGCTCGACTTTGCACCACCTCTTAAACACGCTCATTTTTCCCTTGGCACCACATCTCCATGTGAATTAGCACACAGATCAGTCACGACACACGGCCTGGCACAAACCCGTCAGATTTTCCCTTACATAGTGACGCTCGGGTCAGACCTCACGACGCTCCGCAAACCGGCCAATCAGATGACCCCACATGGCGAAAATGGAAACCCGAAGCTTGGGTGAAGCTCCATCAGAAATTTCATCAGCCAATAAAAGTGATCAGATTTTGCACGGAATGCAAAACGCCGTTTCTTCTCGGTGCCCATGTGAAAGTCCATCCCGTTCCTCGCAGTCAGCTCAGACACGTGCTCCCTCTTAATGCTTTATGAAAGCATCTGTTTGTTGTTGCTAAGTCCTTACAGAAACAGTTCGGATGTTCCCTGCTGGGCACACAGACTGACAACCTGTCAGCCAGAAGTCTGTCTGTGCAAGGTGTAGGGTTAGCAGCAGGATTTCTGGATGGCTTTCTAATCATAAGGAAATGTGTTAGACATTTTTGCTTTCATATTTTGTTTATACTGTAAAAAGCCACCATCCAAACCGCAACTTAGACATCAAATCATGGTCATTTAATGGATAACACAGCAGCGTTCATGAAGTCAGGCAGGACAAGAAACACGAGCAGTCAGACGATCAGGCAGGTTGTTAACAAGCCAACAGCTGAGTCAGATTGTATAAACTGATTTAAAAATGAAAGTGAATGCAATCAAAATGTTGGTAATGAACCCTCATTGTACAGGATGAAGGTGTGACATTGATCCTTCATACCTGACAGAACTTTTGGTGTGGGCTCAAGAGTAGCCACAAAGCTTTGGAAAAGGTGGGACCCACGTCTGGAAATCCCTGCAGCCAAAAAAAACCTGCAGCATCATTGACATTTTAATGTGGAAATGTTACATACTATTTTAACGTTCAGGGAAAGACCATGGTCTGGGTTAAAACTGCTACTTCACTAGGGTTACCGGACCTTTGTTGTCATAGTGACAGTAATGCAGAAGGGTTAGGGTTGACTGTCATCTTGAAATGGCAAACAGTGATCTCACATGGACTTGCTCCTTTGTTGCCGTTATAATTACTACAACCCCTAAACGACTGTATTAACTTTAATGGAAACATTACGCCATTTCGGGGCACTTGCTAAACAAGCGATGATGTCGTTCTTCTTGGGAGGACAGTCGCTGGACAGATCGACACTTGAACAGCTGATCAACAGGCCATACCCACTATTTGATAAGTTGATATGTAATGAGGCCAGTGTGGAAGTGCCAAAAACTGCAGTTCCACGAATGACCACTTGAGGCTGGCTCCAACAGTGAGTCAACCCCCATAGACCTCCATATTAAAATACCCAACTTTATACCAGAAATAAACATGTTTACGGCCTGGTACAAAAAACTGTTTTGCTCTCTAAAGCTAATTTCCCCGTTCATGACAACTGTACGTAGGGTGAATTTTTATACAACTCACTTGTTTAAATTACTAAGACTTAAAGTTCTGAATAATAATGGGCATGGCCACTTTGTGTGACAGCTAGCCGCCAGGTTTCAGCAACCAGGTTTCATTCAGCCCCACTCATGCTCCACCTCTGCTAAGATGGTAACTGCCGGAGTTTCACGATGACTCTTCAGAAATCTATAGGTGACGCCAAGGAGACTACGTCCATGTTTTATACAGTCTATGATATGTAAGTCGGACTCCATGCAAAGCCATGTTGACACTGAGTGAATTATCATGGTTAAAAAGAGCAAACTGACGTTAAATTGAAACTTCAACTTAACATCTGATGAGCAAAAAAATGCATTTTCAGCCAAGTTACATCAGCAACAAGTGTTAAAAATGTACAGATTATACAACAGAGTGATGTAATCCATGAATGAATCAGTGTGATTTGAAGAGCAAAAGAGGAGAAAGTGGTCGATCTGAGTCCTTGTAAAGTTCCAGGCCCCTGAAACACACACACACACCAGCTGTAGAACAGCCTTTGTGCGAGGCTTTTGTGAACTAAAACCCTCTCTCAAATACCGTCTACTCCAGTTTATACACCCAGTCGCACACACAGACAAACTGAAACACACACACACTTCAGCCCCAGTCACAGCATTCATTCTGTCTCAATCTTATTTTCCTTTCAGAGCTGTAGCTCCTCAACCGTTTAGTGTTTATCGGGAGGTGCACTCGCCGGCCGATTGTTTGAGCCCCTAAATGCATATTTCTTTAATTCCCCAGGGATTAAGAAAGTGTTCCACATTTCCTCGCAATCAAACTCTTGAAAAGACGAACAGGGCGCTTTGTCAAAGTCCTCACAGTACCTGACCTCAAATGAACATTAAGTTGCCTGTATCGAGTTCCTCACATTACAGCAGCGAGTTCTTCCAGTTCCCAGCAATTTATCTTCGGGAAACTTCAGTGTACAGTAAGATGTACATTGTGCATCCAATCCAACAGGGATTTTCAAAGCAGCAGACACAGATGCGTGAGCATGTCTCCACAGATGAATACAAAGTTTTCATGAATTCAGAAAAACAGGCCATCCTTTCAGTTGGGCAGCCAGACACTTTTGAGACTCTGGTGCGGATTTGTAAGCCTTTTATGGGCCCAAGTTCTTGTCAAACTTGATCAACCTGAAAACCACAGTAATTCAAGTCGAGTATGAGCATGAAAGACACTGAAACAAGTTCGTCTGTGGAAATACTAACAAAAATGTTATGTAAAAAATGAAAAAGGTTTTTCGTCAGAGCAAAGGACAAACTGCTTTATCAATATGATGGCATCCCCATTCAAAATTAACCAGGTATGTAATACAAGCATTAAACAGCTTCATCAATGGGCCATCACAGACTTTGCTCAATGTACTCATATCAGATGCCCTGCCACTCCTAGTGTGAGTGCCTGGGGAAGGGCCCCATCAAAAATACCCTCCAACACACCCATGAGATCAGAGAGGGGACTCAGTCACACAGCGATGAGATCATGATATCCAACGGGACTAGCAAAGGGAACTTGTGCCAGCCAAGGCTGCAGGGAAGTCAGCGGGAACATTATACCATCACCCACTGGTCCACAGTTTGATGTTGTTTATCACACTGCCCACAGTCACAGACTGGTCTGGGGGAAATCTGATTCTACGAAAATGTCTGAAGGGCATGAAAAGTGACCGACCGCAGCAGCAGCGAGGTTGAGTGTCCCCGGGTTCAGGGGACACTGCTGGGTCGTCCAACTTAGAAAACATAACTTGTGAGTTTAGAAGGAATATTTCTATTGCTGGTAAATGTCGGTTAAGTTTCACAATGCCAGCAATACAATTGATCTGACTCAGAAGTGAATGACACTGATCACCTTTAATTCACTATTTCTAATTTCAACCTGCAAAAATTGATTTTTTTGGCCACTTGGGGGCAGCAAAAACAAGGTGTGAACATGACAAACTTGTAGGCATTGTTCTTATACAACTTATTCACACATCCAGCAGTTAAAGAAACATCATTAATTCAAATGATATTCACCAGTTAGTCGTTAACTGTTGTTGGTGCTAAGCAAGTTTTTAGAGCTTCTTTTTGCTGAAAACAGCTGCCTGCTGCAGACGAAAAGGACGCCATGAGAGTGAACCCTGACAGTAAAGTTGTGGGCCCATCACAAGCAGCCACTTTCACATTGTTCTCACATTGTCATTTGATACACTGTTATTTTATCATTATATTTATTAGAGCTGCTTTAAAGTAAGCTTATGTAACCTTTGCTGAACAGCAGCCACTGTGGCCACAAGTGGTAATTACAGGACAATGGCATATTGAATTTCCTTAATTTCCCAAGATTCTCGTGAGTCAGCCGTTTTAATGATGCCATAACTATGCAATCTGGCTGAGAGTGAGTGTAGTCTGAGAACTTAATACGGTAAAGCAGGGTCAGCCTTGCTTACAATTTGTCCTAGTAGCCAACTGCAGGACTGCCCAAAAAAAAAACATTTTTCTCATAGACCACCGTTAAAAAACAGACATGTAAAGTCTTGACAGGATGCTTCGAATGGCAGAGAAGTTAAAATTGTACTTTGCAGGTACCACTAAAACCTTCTCAGAGCCTAGAAAAGCCACTGAAACGCACTTAAACAGAAGCACAAGTACCACAAGGTGGTGGCGAAATGTCAGCAACACAAATTTTTGACAACAAGTAATGCCATCACTATCCTTCTTGGCTTGCACCCCAGTACAAACACTGTTTCGCCAGCTTTCCCTTCACCCCTTCTCCTCCTCCTCCTCCTCTTCCTCAGGCCTGTTGGTAGAGGTCAGAGAGAGGTGGACAGGGTCAGTGAAGGCAGCCCATAGACTCCCTTCCAAAGTCAACCCCTGGGTCTGGCTGGCTGTAAATCTGCCCTTCCCCACTGGGGCTGCGGTCATCACTGGCCTGGTCTGATCTCTCTCCCTCTTCTCCTCAGTGTCTCTGTCTCAGGCCAGTGCATTCCTGACATTCTTATACACTGCCTGGTCCAAACCGGGTCCTCCATCTGCTGCTCCGACCTCACCCCACAGGTCCAAGTCATGTTTGGGTGTGTACAACAATACCTCTATAGAGAGGAACTAATTACGCACTGTGATATGGGCGCACAAATAACTGCTTATCACCTCACTATTAAAAAAATAGGCCTTAAAGTCTGTTAATTATCTTCCAAACTCAAAATCAATTAACACCTTGTATGATTCAGCCATCTCTGCAGAACACTGTTCCTTGTGTGAGCCTCAGTGTTAAGGTTTAATCTACCAAATTTGAGTCTTAGAGTAATTATAACGTACATTTGTTCAGTGTGTGCATGTGTACATTTGTGCCTGTATGTCTGACTGTATGCAAACTGCCATCCTCTCCGCAGACACATCTGCCAGCCATACGTTTCCCCTCAGCGGCACATATGCCGCGCTGTGTCTGCTCAGGAAAACAAAGGTCACATTTAGGCTGCAGGAATGTCTTGGCTGGGTGTCATTTCCCTTCCGATAGAGCCTGGACACAGCCTGCTGAGCTCTGAAAAGACCTCTATCGAGGCTCGATACCAGCAGCAAGTCAAGTGCTGCAACAGCATAGAGCCACTGATGGAAAAGCCCAGCTGGTGCAGCATTAAGACAGATTACGACACACTGAGACGAAACTGAATCATTTACAGAGTGACAACTGGAATCAAAGTTGAGTATATCAATACATATTTCTTTGGTTCATCTTTTGCAGTTAACTGAATGACGAATACAGCTGCAGTATTTTTTTCCTAAAACCAATAAAGACGTTCGTTCCCGTCTCACAATAAATTATAAGTGCAGCGAATGAGTGAATACAACAAAGTGGAACATGCATAATAAGTGAGGGAAATGCTTAACTTCATCATGATAGAACATGTGGAGACATGACAACATGACAAGTGCTAGAATGAGAGGTTGTCTTATGAAAACCTCATAAAAAACCCTTGAACATTAACCCAGCTCTAAACTACTGTTTCTATGTTACAAATATACAACCCTGATCGCAGAAAAGTTGGGACACTGTGTAAACCAGAGTGAAATCATTTGCAATTAAACTGTCTTTACTGACAACGGTTTTACAAAGTGTTCCTGAACTCATGCAGTTACATCCTTTATTCAATCATGTGTTCACAAAGTGTTGCTCGCTCCATCCTTGTTTGTGAACAACTGAGCCTTTCCAGGATGCCCCTTTCATACCCAATCATGACATTATCACCTGTCACCAATCAACCTGTTTACCTGTGGAATGATCCAAACAGGTGTTTTTGGAGCGTTCCACATCTTTCCCAGTTTTTTGTTGCTCCTGTCCCAACTTAGTTTGAAACATGTTGCTGCATCAAATTCAGAATAAGCAGATATTGACAAAAATCAATGAAGTTAAAGAGGCAAAAGGCTAAAGATGTGTCCGAAACGATTAGTACATTTTCACATTGTTTTATTTCTCTTTAATGTCTGCTATTGTCTTTTGAAATTAGAGGAATTTCCTTATCAAGTTAATGTCCACAAAGTCACAAATTCACAACTAAAGCAGGAAAAGCTGACCTGCTTGGTATTAACTACACAGTAGATAAAGTCAGTTCAGTTCTTTTTGTCATTGCACACACAGGAAAACGATTCAACATATACTCTGAATCAAACTCACCAATAATAACTTATAATAAAGAACTGGTAAATTTAAGTAAAATTCTTCATCTCTAGGTAGAGGCTCAGTAAAAATAAAGTGTGACTTCAACTCTTCCTGTTCCCTGATTAACTCCATTTCTGTGAGCCGGTCTTTGATTATCTGGTAACCTGTTGCACTGCTGTCCCAGCCAAATCCGAAGTTTGGTCTTGAATTCTAACAAAGTATAGTATTTCTAGCAGGAGTCAATTTAACAGATGTCATGTTATATTAACACAACCTGCCACGAGTGTCTGTGCAGTTCGAGATTTATGCACGAGGCTCAACGTAAGTTAATCGCACAGACACATCAACAGACGTCTGACCTGTTTGGATCCTTCTACCTTCCACCTTGCTGATGTGAGATAAGGTGACAGTGAACGTGTCACTGCTCACGTGACCTATACCTATTGGTTACGCTGTGAGATACAGAGAAGTAGAAGACAGTGACTGAGTTGGGAGATGGGTTCATATTCAGCAGGGGGGTTTCCCCGAAAACCCTTCAGAGAGCATCAAATCCCACGAGAGCCTGGAGGTCAGTGTCAGGATTAAATGGTTGGAGGTTCGGGTTCATCCTCCCGCTCATGTGACCCCCTGTAACCAGGGAACCCCCCCGAAAACAACACATCATGGAGGATCCTGTGTCCGCCATTCGTGCAACACAAACTGCTAATGCTAATACAAGAAATAAGCTTGATCAAAGATCAAAGAATAAGTAAATAAGACCAGACCAAATATTCATTAAGCTTACGGCACTTAACCATCTTTGATGCTCAGTGCTACAGATATCGACAGTGTATGTCCTGTTAACCTCTGTTACTTCTAGTGGAGATTAACAAGAGTGGAGATTCTTTAGATGTCACAAGTTTCTAAGGATATAAATAAAATGTCAGGTCGACTTTGGGGGAAATGTGTCTAAAATGGTGCACAACAAAAGAAGATTTCCATCTGACGGAGCTGTGCAGCACTAAGGGGCGACTGTGTCCACTAATCAGAGGGTTGGAGGTCCAATCCCCGGCTCCTGCAATCTGCACGTGGAAGTGTCCTTGGGCAAGACACTGGACCCCAAACTGCTCCTGATGCTGTGTCATCGGTGTGTGAAGGTATGGATGATTATGGCATGTGTTGAGAAGCACTGTGAGTGGTCGGTAGACTAGAAAAGCGCTGTATAAATGCAATCCATTTGCCAATAAGCACCATGTTTTAATTATTTCCTGCTACATAAACATCATAGAGATACCTAATTAAAACCAATCAGTGTAATTCAACAGTTCTGCAATAAATCCGACCTTCATGAAGGTTATAATGTCTTTGATTCAGCTTTATGATCATTCTGGAGAATCTCTACAACAAAAGCTGATTAATCACCTTCATGAAGGAGGGATTTATTTCAGGACTGTTGTATTAGACTGCAGTAATAAATAAACTGACAACTCAGTGTACATCCATATGAGAAAAATCTTCTGCCCCGATTAATCTCATCCACACTGCAGCATTAGCTAAACATAATGCAGACGTGCACGTCTTCAGTTGGGGAACTGAGGCATGGTTACAAAAGGAAACCACAGGCCCCAGAGGCGTCTTCAAAAGGTCAACAGATCAAGGTCACTGGTGAATCTCTCACTTTAGTGCCAAACTTTGTACCCGGGTGAGGACTCGCTGTTGCTTTTCGCTGACCTTTACATCACATTCTTAATGAGAATGACTTGAGATGAAAACATATTTGCAACGCCTGACAAAAACCCACAATGGGTCGCCATGTTGCACAAGCGAAACTTAGTACGAGCATAAATCACATTGCGGGTATTCTTTGTTCTGAACTGACAGAAAAATATGCCACTACTGAGGAAAACTGTTGATTTTATCCGCTACACTAAAACAGCGTTTTGTTTTTTGTTCCCACAGGAAGCAGGACCCATCAAAATGTGAGAAAAATGCTCCTCTCACAGATGTCAGGAAGTCAAGTGTGACGAAACCAAACAGCTGCATAAAACATGATGTGATGCAAGATTTAATGCCGCGAAATAAAAATGAGTCAAAACACGTCATAAAATAAAACAATTACATCGGCAAAAGCGGGCTCGTAAATTAACATGGCCGCTATATGGCAGTAAATAAAGAGGGAAGATAGTCGTATTTCCAGTGTTACATTCCTCTAGTGAGAGCTGTCAGCACATTGGTTTCCACTGCACTACAAGTTTGGGACTGTTTTTCCATTATTGCAGCATGAGGCCTTCGGTCAGACCACAGGGCACGTCTCTTGCTGAGAGCCGCACAAGGCAGGAAATGTTTTCCTTGGCAGATGCACGTTGAATTACCGCTGGAGCACATAACCGCCACAATATCCGTGACACCGTCCCTAATAAGCGAGCTAATAGGTCTGTTGAGTAATGGGCGCGAGGGCTGGCGCTATGCGCAGCATTATGGGAAGAAAATGTAGTGAATGTACGCGGAATATGGGGTAAAAACATTCCATTCAATTTAGGAATTTACGATGGATAGAAGCACGCATTCCTTCTGTTTCACTGCTCGGAGACTCAATATCATATTGTTTAGCAAAGAATGACACTCATTCCTCAGAGGGGAATTCAACCTAAAATTCAGAGTATGTCGCTCTCCACCAACAGTTATTCTGCTTGTTTGTTTTGTCTATCTAGCCATATTTAGCCCACGCAGGAAGACTAAATAACATTTCTAAAAGCAGCAAGTCATCACTTCACCATTTCACGTATGCCGTTAAAGATATTCTCGGCTGATATTTGATTTGCTACCTGATTTAAGACCACCCATCAGCGCTTTAACAACATTAACAACACTAAAGACCTTCAAAGTGGCTTTGCATTGATTGTGGTTGCTTGAATGACTTGAGTTGTTGGCCACTTGTGACCTCAGGGATGGTGATAAAAGGGGAGGACAGGCGAGCTGCTGGGAGCTGGAAGGGAAGGGCTGGTTGAGCTGTTTTAGAGGCGATGGGGGCACAGCGGGCCACGCTCTGGCTCGGTCTTGCCTCATATCTTAAGTCATAAATCTGGAGGTGCTGTCGCGCTGAACTCAGAGCAGCTGGAGGTGAACTGAAAGGCAGACGGACGGTCTGACAGACAGGAGGGAGAAGAGGTTGTTCATAAAGGACAAAGAGAAACAGGGAGTCTGAGACAAAGAGATAAGAGGAAGGTAAATCACAGAAATAGCAGCCACAACTTCTAGCCTTCGCACTCTGAAATACACACACACACACACACACACACACACACACTGGGGACAGGTGTGAGGGAGTGCTGCTGGGCCCCGAGGCCATGCGAGACACCACTGCCCACCTTGGTGTTTATTTGTCCACCCGTCCTCCTCCCCTCCAGGCGCTCAAAGGGTAAACGTCTATTCTGGTTTAGGGTTACAGCCGAGCTGCCTTGAACCCCCGGGCTCCCGAGTGCACATGCCATTCCTGGCGGGCCAGCGCGCTCCCTGGCGCGCATCACCTGCCCCTGACCCCCACAGGGAGGAAGGGGCACCTCAGTGCCTGCCTTGCCAAAAACCCCACCATCACCACCTCTGCCCATCCAGCCCCTCCCCCGTGAATGAGACACCTGCCCCTCTCTCCTCTGCTCCCCTCCAACTATTATTACAGGCTTTATAAGGGTTTAAGTGCTGATCGGAGGATGGCCATGACCTCGATAGGTGGCTAAGCTAGGCTAGGCAAAGCTAACAGTTAAAGGAGCTGTCTGGCACAGTGACAGAGCGAGGCAACGACAGAGGCCGTCTCATAGCACCACTACATCCACTCCATCCGCCTGTTTTCCACCAACCAGATCCACTATCAAACGCTCAGGCAGGCGGGCACACCACGGCCGAAGCATCTGTTACCAAACATCTTTCAGCATGATGCCATGGAGGAACGTCACCTCACCTTCGCGACATTAGTTTGGCAACAATATCACCCAAAGATTCACTGAGGAAAGACCTGCAGTCATGTTGTTTCACCGCTCCAAACCTCAAATCATTATTTTAAAACTGAACAAAAAAAAAACGTCTTCAGTGTGCATCTGTGGCCAAATAACGTTAACAACGTGATATCTGGTCAAAATCCCAGCAAAATGTTCTGATTACTTGAGGAAACAACACACACAGGTAGCATCCATGCTATTCAAACCCAGGCAGTGCACTCTGGGTAGGAAGTGAGAATTATCCCCGCTCCTCTGAACCTGTTTGGGGTGAGTGATTTGAGGCTAATTTTGGTAACAGGAATGCTGTAAAGGTCTCTCCACTATCACTGCCAGAAATACAATGGGACAAAGGTCTAGCCCAAATGATTCACTGTGTGTTGGTGATACGTTTGATGTTTTACTTTTCATGCATTCGCTATTGTTGCAGCTCCTGGATAGAAATGCAGATTTGCGTTTTTAGGCGGAGGAGCTTTTCTGCACTTGTGAGTGTTAAATATTGTAGCTTTCGACAGAGGGTGAACGAACAGGCGTCTGCGTGAGAGTCATACTGTGCATGTATGTGCAGAAGAATGAGCGTGTGCGCCTGTTTCTGACACATCATGCCATCACACTGTACACTGTGGGACCAGGTGGAGCTGACAGCTGTGCAGGAAACGGGAGTGATGTGAAACATGAACAGGAGGAGTGGTGGTGAAGCGGCATGAGTGTGTGTGTGTGTGTCTGTGTGTGTGTGTGTGTGTGTGTGCCGGAGAGACTACATGAACTGTTCTGCCCAACAATACTGCAGATGTGTTTGTATGAGGGGAGGTTCACAGCTTATAACTTCCTTTCACTAAAGTCCATTAAAATAAATATTTCACCCCACTTCTCATTTGCATATCAGTGTGATCTTAAGTGCTCAACATAATCACATATTCATATCTACAGAACCATTCCTCTACAGATTTATAAGTAGCAAGAAAGGCTATTTGTTGTTATTTCATTTTTCCCTTCAAACAGCTTGTTTAGCATAATCAATCTTTTTTAGCAAGTGATGACACTGACATTTCCCTAATACAATTCTACAGCAAAGCAAATGTTTATGATAATGAGGTCAGAAAAAGTCAGATTCAGCCGAACTCACAGCTGATGAACTGGAAGCACCTTATTAACATGCTCTTACAACAGGATGACTCTTTTCACACCACAAAGTGACTTTCGTTCGCCCCCACGAAATGTTTGGAGCCAGAGGCTTGGTGAAGCAGTGGTTACTTGTAGGACTAGTCGGTGACCTGCTGCAGCTGGTGAGCTAGCCGGTCAGGCTAGTGCTAGTCTGTGACTTTAGCTTCTGCTTTCTCTCCTAACTTTGCTCTGGCATTTTGTTCATCACTGTGCGCAATTTTGCTCAATAAAAAGTTCTCGAAAGAGGGAAAATAAAGCTCTCCCAACTGACAAGCTTACTAACGATCAATTAGCAAACACATTAGTGTAGCTTGGTGGCTAACAGGGCAATAAGTTCACTTAAGCTTGATCTCTATGCAGAACATTTGCAGATTAATTTCACCTCCTCAGCTTGATCCTCTGATTGCACGGATTCCACTGAGATCAACTGATTTTGCTGCAAAATTTGGCCATTTTGTATCATAAAAAAAAAAAAAAAAACATAACCACGTTCCCTGGATCTTGTCATTTCAGATCCTGCCTCTGCTGTCCTGTCTACTGAAGCACCACTGGTGCAGAGATTCCTTAATCCTCATTGCTTTGCAAGTCACAAATAAGTCAGGTTGTGACTCTGATGTACTGGGCCATGCTCAACGGGTCCAAATTAAGTCATCATGCATCCTTCGCCAAATTGAATGCCATTTTAAAACTTTTAATCAGAGCACAGTAAATCTGCAGAAATTTTTCCTTGATCACAGCATATTGTTAACATCCAAATGTGATATTCTGAGCTACCATCTGTTGTCTATCTGTCTGCTAAATCCACCTTTCCCTCATGCAAAAGCATCAGCTCCTGTCAGTTGGATTTAGAGTAGAAGAGCTAAATACAGTATCTGACTTGCAATCCCACATTGCAACTGTTTGGCGTCATGATGTCACACAGGCCATGAAGGAAGTGCAGGACTGACAAACATGCAGGTGAGTAGCAGTATTTACATAAATAAAAAATAAATGGCTAATTTGTGTTGCTTCAGTATGAAACAGGAATCAGGTGGTTATTATCTAAACTGCTTCTTTAATGTACATATTAAGGGGCAATACTACTGACTTCCTGACATGCTAATGAGTATTATCCTCCTGCAAGTGAGCTGATCCTCAGGCATCGTGTTTATCATCCCGTTCAAGAAGAATGACTGTACACGGATAGTATGAGCATAAAGGTGGGCGTACCGTACATCTTGCCCTCATCAGAGAGGATGATCTTCCTGCGGCCACAGGGCGGGTAGATGGCCAGGGCCTCCTGGAAGCTCTGCTCGATGTCCGGGCTCCACACACCCTCCGCATCATTCTCCAGGGGCTTGTCGAGGGCGTCTCCCAGCTCCTCACTCCCACCCCTGGGGGAGGGAGCCGGCACCCACTCCGCAGACGTGGTGGGACGACGGGAAGGGGACCACAGAGCAGGGGGTGGAGGGTCTGGGCTGGGGGAGATGAGGCTAGGAGAACAGGAGGAAGCTCCAGGGAGCGTGCCGGCCTGTATGAAATCCACAGATGTGATGATGATTATGATGATCTGGATGTGGCAGGGCAGTCCTGGGAGAGCAAGAAGAGGATGATTAAGCTTACATCCAAGGAAGTTTTTCAAATCCAGATTCATCCCTGTTCACAACCTGTGAAATCCTTGGAAAATGTTTCCTGGATGAATCTGGTCCTCAAACTGTAAAGGTCTTTTTTCTGTTTTTCTTACACGAGTTATGCTGTGTTTGTAAATGCTCTATATAATTCAGTCTGAAAAGTCAGCTGATACCATGTTCTGACATACTGAGCATCAACACTTTCACTTAATGCACATTTGGCAAAATTACTTGTGTGGTTTTAGAAGTTATTCAATCAAACTTCACATCTGAAACCAAAATCAAAACATCAAAACAGAATTTGCAGGAAAAAGAAAAGAGCTTTCAAAAGTGTCATTATCAATTAATCTCTTCATCTTTTTATTCAACGAATCGTTTAAGATATAAATTATGTCAGGAAACTTCCCATAACCCAAGAAGATTGCCAGTTTTGTGCAGTGAAGTACACCAGAGAAAAGCAGCAAATTCTCACATTAAAGGAGCTGGAACCCACAAATAAATCACATTTTACTGCTTTATTAAAACTGTTGATTAATTTTGAAAAAACATTTCAGAGAACCTTATGATTCACCCACAAAATGTCAATTATACAGTAAAGCAAGCAGTTTTTCAGGCCTTCAGACTGAGCACTACACTGAGTTTCTCCAGTGGTGCTTGACAGGGTCTCGAGCTCAGGGGGTCCAAACTTTGCAGAACATGTGATCTGTGACATTAAAATGAAAAGATTTTCACCCTTAAAAGTTAAAAAATAAACGTCAGCGAGAGCAGGTGACATCGTTACATCTGTTGGCGAGCTGCTGCGCTAAGACAGTCACACGGTGGATTACAGTACGCGATCGCTGTCAGCCCCGCAGCTGATAATCCAGACTTGGAAAGAGCATTAATCAAGTTAGAGAAAACAAATAAAATGGCACCTTGTGTTGAGACAACAGCAGGAGCAGGACGGGCCGCAAGACGACAAATGAGGAGGCACATTAAAGTGGGATCACCGTCCTTAGGCGCACTTAGACACACATGCCAGGGAGGATCATGCCAGGATATTAAGGCCAGGGGGCTTTTTAGGTTGCCTATTTCTTCATCAGCACCAAAGTTGCTCCTTTATTTGACTTAGAGGTCCTCAGCTGAGATTCTGATCAATGTGTTTGTGCATTGTTTGGGTGGGGGAGTATGACAATAACCAGCTGGCTTAATTAAAAGGATTAACTTGACATTCCATTGGCTCTTTATGACAGCAAAAAATAAAAAAGCAACATGCGAGATGTCATCCAGCAGATTCATATCCTGTTTTCTCCACCCATCAGTTTGTTTAGGATGTGTGCACAGTGCTTATACATTCGGGTGGAGTGTATGACACAGACATCAGCTCCACCTCTTCCTCTTGGCGAAGCTCGGGAGAAAAATGGAAACGGATGGTCAGACGCGGCGGAGAAAGAACTTGCATGAGTCAACGCCAGCGGAGCTTTGTGTTTGTCATCCACTGTTTTCCTGCCGCCATTTAGGGCGATAAAGAGGAAAGCAGTGACCGCTACGTCACATATAACCCCAAACATGAGTGTGTGTGGAGGCAGTGCAGGGGGTCTAAGAGTGAGTAAGACTCTCAAGCCAGTCTGGTCCAGCCCCCCCCCCCCCCCCCCCTCTCGCTCTTCCTCTGAGCCCCCTGATGTTCCACAACACTTCCTGTAAAGTGCCCGGCCAGACAGCCATTATCTCCATCACACACACACACACACACACGCACACGTGCACACACACACACAGAGGTGTATAAACAGAAGTAGACGTAGAAACACAGAGTGATAAAATAAGCTCGTGCCCACACAAACAAAACACCAACACACTAACAGACAGTCAGAAATACTTCGAGAGCAGACAAACTCAAAGCTGAACTCACTCTCCAGTCTCCAGAGACACACATGATACGTGTGATTGATGTGAGCGTTTGAAAGCCGATACCAGCGATGGCGGTATTAAGTACAAGTATTCATGGATTAAGGTTGTCACTAGCTTATATTTCCTGCTGAGGCATAATTCAAAGCGTTTTCCTTCAGAAATGTGTCGCTGTCAGTGTTTGTGGATAACAATCAGTATACAACGTATGATTTTTATAATGAGAAAACTAGTCAAGCACTGACACCGTTACTCAGTAAATACATTTATCAATCAGCAAAATGGATTGATCATTTTAGTCCTTCACCAAGCAAGAATGCCGAACATTTGCCAGTTCAATTTCTCTAAAATGTGACGGTTCCTGCTTTTCTGCTTTACATAATATCTTTCAGACTGTTACTGGAATAAAACAAGCAACCTGAAGACATCACCTTGGACTCTGGGAACTTCACTAGAGTGAATGATGAATTAAAAAGAGTCCACCACCACTGTGGCTCCAAACTAGAGAGGCTGATTACTGGTCTCACTCTTCTACAAAATGGGGATATTTAAAGCTTAAAATTATTGTCTGATTAATTGATTAGTTAATGGACAGAAAAATAAATCTGAAATTATTCTGATGATTGGTTGTTTGTGCAAACAACAGCTGGTTCCTGGTTCTAAATTTTGAATCTTGGCTGGTTTTCTTTGGTTTACTAAAATGAATATCTTTTGGACCATCGGTTCGACAAAAACATTTGGAAACGGTTAATCAATCATGAAATTAATTTAGTTGCAGAGCTGGAAATACTCCCCACTGACTGTTGCATGATATGAAGTCGTCAGTTGAACCTTTGACAGTTCAGATTTTCTTTTGGGGTCACACAGAGCTCAGACACTGAAGTGAGTGTGAGATTGTTCACAATCAACTAGTTAACAGGTCGTCTCTTGAGAGGCTGTGAAGCTTTTATTAACCGATTGTGTTTACAGCTTATGTTTGATAAAAAATACATATATTCAGCCGGGCAAAACTACACCTACTGTAATGTTGCTGTACATGTTTATATAACAGCTTTGGTGCAGATCTCAAACATCTGCCATAAAGAAAAAGAACAAAAATCACTGAAAATATGAAAAATCTAATTAGAAAAGCAGAGCAGATCGCTTAAAATCAACTTGAATATATATTCCATAAAGCCAACGTGTGACAGTTTCCCCTCGGTGAGCGCTGAATACAACTTTTCTGAATAACACCACGCTAATAAAAACTCAAATTAGCTCAAAATCTTTCTGGTGCACAGTCCAGTAATCTTCCCTAATCTTGATCACGAGCCGGCCAGCGACTCCACAGTGAGCCGATGGCTTCATTAAAATCAAGATATTCTGACATAAAATTTTAAAACAGAACTCAGATTTGACATTTCCAGTGTTTTTGTGACTGATATAGATTTAAACTGACTGCAACTCCAGCTCAGGGCCACTGTAGGTCACAGTGAGATCTGCGGAGGCCGTAAACCATTAGTGTGCCGCTCAGTGCCTCAGTCAAAGTGTCCGGGAGGTTAATTAACCTAAGCCGTGCCTTAAAACAACCCCCCTCCACCTACTCCCCCATCACCTCTCTCTCCCTCCCTCACCCGTCCAGCCCAGTCCCTCATTCATCCCCAGCGAGGCCCCTCTTCCCTGGATCAGCTCAACAGGATAATCCCCCAGCTGGTGCTGCGGTCAGGGGGCCACGTAACCCCTCAACTGCCCTCCACCCCCTACACACACACACACACACACACACACACACACAGCTGAGACAAACACACTCATGGCATCAAATCATGAGGGGAAAATGAACAAAGAGGGGCCCACACATGTGCATCACTCATGAGCCACAGATGCTTAAACACACAGAATATGTAAGTCTGAAAGACAAACACACACACAGTAAAGCCTTCCCTGCAATACACACACGGATACACACACACACACACACACACACGCTAAACCAGAGGCAAACACCACAAGAAGCTGCAGGTGCTGAGCCTCTGTTCACCTTTGGCCTGCATTGCACTGTGCCAGCCAGGTGGGCAGGTAGCTAGGCTACAAGTGGCACTGAGGCCTGAACTCTTTACTCTGTGTGAGCGTTGTGAGTATTTTCTGGTATTTTTACCCAGGCTAACAGCATAGCTCCATGGATGGTAATGTCAGTCTGTCTGTCCAGACTAAAACATCTCAGCAGCTACTTGGATGGACTTGGAACACATGTTCATGGTTCTCAGAGGATGAATCCTACTGAATGTGGTGACACCCTGACTTTTCCTTTAGTGCTATTGGACCAATTTCCATGAAATCCCACACATTCATGTCCGGATGAAAACTGTGATAACGTCAGTGATCCCATAACTTTCACCCATCAAATTTCACTCTGTCCAATATTTTGGTTGAAGACAAAATACCTGCAACACTAATGACATTCCCATAAGCCTCAGCTGTGCTGGTTAGTAAACTTAAACATGCTAACACGCTAAACTAATTTGGTGGCAAAAGTGAACATTATGCCTGCTAAACATATGCATGTTAGCATTGCTACAGCACAACAGTGCCTTAATGTAGCTTCACATAGCTGCTAGCATGCCTGTAAACTCTCTGTCTTTGTGGTATTTAACAAGTGCTGTATCTAAGTACGACCAAATTCCAAGGTGGCCACTATGATTATCAGCAATCAATAGGAAGAACTGCATAGGTCAGAGTGTACGGTTGAATAGATCAATAGTTAAAAAGAATAAAGAAATTAAAGGGTGAGCAAACCTTAATTATTTGTGTAGGTTAATGTTTGTCTGCAATACTACAGTACCCGCTTCCACTCAAACACTGTATGTAGCACGTATGTCTGTCTGAGAATGTATTTGTCTGTGTCTGTGTGTGTATTTGGGCGAGTGTGTGTGTGTGTACTCAACTGGTCACAATCTCCACTAATCAGGCCGGGAATGTAAAAGCAGGAAACAGTCTGAGAATAAGGCAGCAGTATGGGATCAGGCTATGCGATGGAAAGTCGCAGTGAGAGCCGGTGGAGACAAACGGGTTTGTTTTGTTGGGCTTTTGCTGAGAGCACATGTTCTCTGGCACCGAGTCCCACTGGGCTGCACCAGTGGGAGTCTCCAAGCTCTGTGCACTACACACACCATGCACACACTACACACACACACACACACACACACACCAGTGTTTCACAGAGACTCATGTTCATGTATGTTCATATGAACATGCAGAAAGCAAACAACTCCTTCAAAACACATGCACACAATGATAAAGTTTGTTTTTTTTTGTTACACACACAAACACTATAGCATGACTGTGGGGATGCAACCAATGATTATTTTCATGACTGATTTATCTGCAAATTATTTTTATCATTTAATTAGTTGGCCTGTGTGCAACAGATGAAAATTGCTTGTTTTTTTCCGACCAACAGTCCAGAACTCACAGATATTCAATTTATAATCACATGAGATGAAGAAAAACAGCAAATCCTCAGGATCGAGTTGCAGAAACTAAATTACTCAATTAATCAATTCACAAAATTAGTTGCAATTTAATTTTCTGTCCTTCAACTTGTTTATTAATCATTTGCATGAGTTATATGAGAGAAGCAGATATTTGAGAGAAATTATTTAAAAACCTTTTTAACCTGTGATCACTTTAATTTTTTTTTTTTTACAAAAGAGTTAGTCATTTCTGGGCAGTAAACTTACGAGAAATTAAATCATTGAAAGAAAATGCTTGAAATTTAACTAGATCAATCTTTATGAATAGCAAGTATAACTACAACAAATATTGTAAACTTATAGCAGCTTTAATCAATACTTTAACATTAAGAAAGTATTCAGTGACTATAAAAAGGGTTCCTTGTAGTGACAAACCCACAGAATCGTCTCTGCAGTTCACCTCAGCTCTCTCTTTAGTGTCTTTCAGCTCATTGTTTTGGTTTTACAGTCTGTAACTTTGTTTTGGTTCAGCCTCGTCACGCTTTCGTCTCACCACTGTCGTTTTCCGCCACAGCAGGCAGTTGTTCTCAGTGAGAAAACCCTAAAACATCACCATTAGTCCATCATCAGAAAATAATTGGTCTCTCTTTAATAATTGATTAATCAGACATTTTTCAAGCAGAAATGGCAAAAAAAAAAGCAGTTTTCAGCCTCTCAGTTATGAAGATTTCCTGCTTTTCTCTGTTTGATGCTGCTATAGAGTGAATATTTCCAACTGTTGGTCAAACAAAAGACATTTGAAGATGTCAGCTTGGATAATTTTTCATTATTTTCTAACATTTTATAAACTGAACGATTTATCAACCATAAAATAATTATCATATTAAAGGATCATTGTGGCAGATTTCAGGGGATCTATCGGCTGAATAGTTTGTATTCATGAGTAATCACATGAAAATAAGAATCACTGTTTTTTCTCTTCCTTGTAGAGTGCCATGTTGCACCGCCATGTTTCTACAGTGGCCCAGAAAGGACAAACCAATCACTGACTCTAGAGAGGGCCTTTTTACATTACCTGAGGGCTCAGTTAGTTGCAGTTTGCAACCTCACCACTAGATGTCACTAAGTCCTACACACTAGACCTTTAAGCAGTAACAAAAATAATTGTCAGTTGTTGCTCTAATCCAGCTGGTGAACACGGTGGAGCTGCTAAAAAGCCAGATATTTCTGGAGCTGGTGGCGACCAAAACAGAGCTAAAAAGAAGTGTGAAGATTCGACTTTCATTCGTCAGGTGGCCAGAAACACAACTTCAAATACAAGCAAGTGTTACTTTATTCCAGATGAATGTGTAAATAAGTGCTAATAACTCATATCAACCTTATAAGGTGATAATGTGTAAAGCTGAAATTTGTAAATTTTTTTCTACTGTCACACAAACCCCACAGCTCCTTATCTAATGGCATCCAGTGAGGACAGAGTGTCTATCAGATCAGGCCCAGATAATCCAACAGAAAGATCCATCAGAGTGGCTGGAATCAATGGACAACAGTCACACACACACACACACACACACACTGCAGGGAGCTGTGGGTGCAGAGCGCTGTTGGTAGGAAAGGAGGGGGGGGGGGCAGAAACTCTTTGTTCTACAAGGCTCATATCTGAGGCATTATTCCGTTTCTCTCGTGCGAGCGGAGGAGGAATGATCGCTATGTGGGATGAGCACAGCAAAAAAAAAAAAAAAAAAAAATACTCCTCCGCTGTGGAGAGGACCTGTCTCAGGGCAACTCGACACACACAAACACACACAAGGTTGAAACACAATTTTTCCTGCTTGCTCACACACCTTTTCATACTTTTTGTTTTTTTTTAAACCTCCCTTCTTACTTGTTCCACACATTCACCCACACAAACACATACACATCCACCTCTAGGCCCAGTCACATCCACCCACACATCAGCCCCCACATGCACTCACTCACACACACACACACACACACAAATGCTACCGCAGTGCAAACAATACAAGTTCACATTACAATATAATTCATCTGTCTGAGACAATCGTGAACCCAAAGCCTTGAAAACAAAAGGGTCAAGGCCTGGAAAAAACCCAAGCTCCTCTGGCTGTCAGACACCTCAGAGGAGGCTTTGACAGGTGTGTTTTTTACCCCCCCCCCCCTCCCCCCCAACACACTGTCACCCTGCTCCATTCCACCTGTTGCCCCTCTGGAAACACTCCTCTCAGCTGCTCTGTAGGACACCACCACACACACACACAAACAGCTCTGCAGCACAGAGACGATCTATTGAGAGATGTCGTCCAATATACATAATAATAAGCACAACATCTCAGAAGCACATCTTTCACATTTTTCTGATATTCTATTGGCCAAACAGTTCAACCATTAATTAATTAAATAATCTCTAGCAGCCCCTTTGTAGGTTACTTTGTTTTTCTTTGTTCTAACACATCTCAGTTGTCTTCTCAATGAAATACACTACATTGCTCACTCTTAAGCAATCTTTATGAGACGCAGCTGATAATACCAACTTTATTCAAGCCTTTACCTACAGGGAATAGCAAATACAAACATTTTTCTTACAGCTAGGGGGTGCTTTTGGAGACACCTGCATGTATTCAGATCTTCAAAAGTAGCAGCAGCACAAGGATAAAATACTCTGAGAAAAGTCTTGCATTCTGAATCATATTTATGTGAAAGCGCAGGTGTATTATCAGCAAAATCAACCTGAAGCATCAAAGCTTAAAAGTAATCAAAGCAGCAGAAAGACTCAATGTTATACTTATTATAATAATCAATCACTGCTGATGATGCAGAACACTGTAAGCAGAATTTTGTGGTTGGTCGAGTTCATTGAACTACTCTCTGTTGTTGTCTAGATTAATCTAACACAATGCATCATATTTCAGCAGATCATTATATATTCCTTATATAAGATCTTGATCTGCGAAGTAACTTGTAAACATAGCTGTCGAATAAATGTAGTGGAGTAAAAAGTAGAATATTTCCCTCTGAAGCAGAACCTGTACACACCTGTAGCGTCTGATTTGTCTAATATCGACTGTAGTAGTAGACATGCACATAAAAGAGATGGTTTTTCGGCGATTGCATTCAGATTCAGCAATGATTTAAGAGCAGCATGACGCACATTATTCTAAGAAAGAACTGCACCACAGAAGCACATGATACATGTACAAACAAAATAAAATCAACAGTTTATACTCAACACCATACGATATCCAGTGGTGAAAATTAACTATGCACATTTACTCACAGGGACAGTTATGATGTACCTGTACATTGCAGTTTCTGCTGCTGTACAGCTACATTTATACTTATACACTATGTTTGTGATAGTTTGTTAGTTTGCAGATTCAGAAAATAAATAATGATCATTTCACACAATGTGATGCATTCAACTACACAATCATTTATGGTTAAAATTAGCTCCACTTCAGTCAGCCGCAATATCAAAATTATACCTTAATTCATAAATAAAAATAATAATATATACAGGAAGGGGCCGTACAGTATGTGCTCAGCGGTGGAAAGTAACAGAGTACTTTTACTTAAGTACTGTCCTTCAGTGACACTCATCTCTAATTGCACAGTTTTCTTCCTTTCTTTCCTTTCTACCTGCTGCTTCTTTATACTTCTGCCCCACTATATTGCAGTGGGAAATATACTTTTTACTGCACTTTGACAGTTTAAACATTTTAAAAACATATAATTATATAAAATCAGCAGGAGTCAGCTCCAACCCTGCCAGCTACAATATTAAAATGCTGCTTAGCCATTAAAAAATAATTAAATAGCAGCCTAATATGATAATATCACTCTTACACAGACCATTTGCCTGCATAGCGAGTACTTTTATACTTTTATAAGGATTTTTTCCTGCCACTATTTCACTTTCAATGCCAGACGTGAACTTGTAATGGAGTACTCTTACACTGTGGTATTTCTACTTTTGCTTAAGGTTCTGAATACTTTCAGTACTTTACCTGAGCACGTTTGAAAGCAGAACGGTTACATGCACCAGAGTGATTTCACATTGTGGTATTTTTACTTTTACTGAAGTAAAACGACGTGAACACTGATGATACCACGCGAGGTTAAAATACAGGTGCTTTAATTGTCTAAAAAGGCAATTAAATCATGTCATAGACCGAGAAGCGCAGAGGCAGCGGTGCCAGTCACACCTGCAGTCTGCTCACACTTGTTGATAGAAGAGGAAAACCCTCGGAATTAAAACATGCCAGTTAATAAATAGACCGTTTGAATTATCTCAGTTTCCCGGTGGCAAACTTCACCCAGACAGGCGCTAATGTTTGACCGCACCGCGGTGACGTTAGTCCTCAAAAAACAGTAAAAGTTCCGGCTGAAGCGCACAGGAAGTGCGGCCACACGCACTCTCCAGCGCTGGAATTAAAGGGAAAAATGCCGGAATTTGAGCGAAGAAATGCGAGATATTTGAGGAATGTTGCCTCCGACAGTGAGTGAGGCTGATTCAGAAAGAAAGCGCTGCGAAACACTGACTTCACATCCGCAATATTCAGCAAAGTCAAAGTTTACGCACGAACAGAAGGCGCGCTGAAAAGCTGAACATGAGAGAAAATCATAAAACACTTGTAGCTTACCTGCTGAGGCTCTATCAGCTGCTGGCCGGCACTCAGGTGAAGCAATTTTATAGATTTTTTTTTTTTTAAATAAAGAGTGACTCTGAGGGGTTTTTCTTTTTTTTCTTTGTTTTCTGCTGCCTCGTCTCCTTCCTGAAGCCGTTTGTTTGAAGCGAGAGGAGGGCAGGAATTTCAGGAATTAGCCGTGGTATGACATGAAGCCTGGAAAAAGCCAGAGAAAAAGACCAAGGGAGAGAGGGAGGGGAGGGGAGGGGAGGGAGGGAGGGAGGCAGGTCTGACCGGTCAACACGCAATGACGAAGGGGAGGAGAGGAGGAGGAGGTGGAGGAGGAGGGCTCCGAAAAGGAAAGGAAAGCAAAGGAAAGGGTGGTGAGTCCAAAGGAAATATCATCAAGAATGAAAAATAGTGGAGCAGCCTGAGGAAACTGTCACTGCCTGCAGGAGGAGGAACAAACACATGGCTGCTCTGCTGTATGTGACTTATAATAATGTGTGTACACAGCAGCATGTGTGTGTGTGGAAATAGTGTTAAACTGTGTACACACTCAGATTTACAGTTACTGTTTAAGGCTTTTTTCCTATGGGAATAAAGTTTCTGAAACTTTATCTTAGTTTGAAATGCACAACTATCCAACTTTGGCCCAGAGGAGAACTGAATTAGGCAGCAAATGTGCAAGATGTCAGTTATAGGATCTTTTTGCTTATTATTAAAAAACAATAAGTGGAGTTCATATTTTATTCAGTTTTGTTTGTTTATACCACTTTACCTCTGCAGATAATGTTTAACTCTGGTACAGCACACCGTAACACATTTTTTTTTTCTTCAGGCTTCATGTCATAGTATTAATTTGTTTATAACCCTCCCTACATGATATTGAAATATAATGGAATGTAATTTAATGACTTTTTGTACACTTTTAAAGTACATTCCTGCAGCTTCTTGCCAGGCTTTTCCGTCCTTAAGAAAAACATATTTCTAATATATATTTTAAGCTAAATTTAAGTTAATTAAGAAATTGATGCCATCGCTGAGAGTCTCTTTGCCGTCCCAGTTTTCACTTTGCACATATTCTCACATAAGACAAAAACAATCATACGGGTGGAGTTGGACATGTTGTGCAAGTCATTAAAGGGCTGCAGGCCTGATTGTCTGAGATGTGATTCTGAACTTTGGACTCTGCTGAGGCAACACAGGCAGGATAACGTGAGGTGGGTGACAGAGCCCTCCAGTGGATACTGTGGGTATGACAGTGTTGGTTCACTTGCAAGACCCCACTTCAAGCAGTGACCACCACCCCTCTACACAACCTGTCTGCTGGTAATGTGACCTGGAGTTTTACTACAGTTATGGATCACTATTTGATCATCTTTGTTTCAAAAAGTCAGCCACCGTGTGTAAGTACGCCACATTTATCCAAGATGCTTTTTACACTCACCAGTTGTGAGATTAGCAGTAATTCTCAGCTGGAGATGCTGCCCTGCTCAGAAGCAAGTTAAGTTATCTGACTGCTAGAAGTACAGAACAGCCTGCTCCAGCCTCCTTTCCATGTCTTAGCGACCAGTTTAACCGTACACCAGGGGATGTTCAGTGACCGGTGCCTTTCAACCATCTTTTCTCTGAGTTGCTTGGAGTCTTCCTTTGTCTCCATGGTGCAGGTGCTGCAATGATTTTGACTCTCCAAAAGCAGCGACTTGCAGATACAGGTATATTTGTACTACGCTTAATCAAAACACAGGTGATCTCCATTTAGCTAATTATGTGCCTTCTACGATAAACTAGCTGCACCAGTGCTGTTTAAGTGTTTCATTCATGCATGACGATTTATGCAAACATGTTTTATATTTTATTTGTTCGTAATAACTATCTAAGTAAAACCAACCATGTACTCATACATTATTCATTTTTCCCTAGAGGGAACAGGATGCGTTGACAGCCCCCCCTGGAGGCGGCTGGGACACATACAGGGGAGTACTCAGGAGGAGCAATTACTCAGCTGACATAACTTGAGTTAGTTCTTTTGAGCAGACAAAAGAACCAAATAAAATGCTGCTGAGCTCCATTATGGGAACTAGAGGATCCAGTGTTTTTGAGCTTTACATATCCTTCCACTTGCAACTGAAAACTGGATTTCATAAGCAATCAAACACACCCTTGTTCAATTCAATTTGCTCAGAGGTTTCGCTGCTGCAGCCTTACCTGATCTGGTATAACCAGTAGCTCTCTCTAGTAATTAGGAGTAGTTAGCTAATGTTAGCAAACATTACTGAGTCAGTAAAAGAAGGTGTAAAGACACTGTAGCTGAGCAGCAACAGCAGAAGTTACTCACTTTAAATGAGTTTTACTGGTTGAGAAAATACAGGAAAATATGCTGTATGAAACATGAGTCATTTCTCGAATTCAACAATTCAAATCACTTTATTTTTATAAGTTTCATTGCATTCTCAATCATTTTTAAAAGCAAACCTAGTTGCTGTTGTGAAACACATAGATACTGATTGACCTAAGACACACATCTTTAATGTTGAGTCTATAAAAACCTTTTACTCAAACCCAAGTGAGAGATGTATGCACATTGATTTCCTTTTGGTGCTCATTCCTTTTCCAACAAAACATGTACTTAAAACAGTGGTAAATTTACCCAACAACCCAAAGTGGTCTACTAACAGTCTGGACTAGACTCTGTTAAATAAAGCCTATCACAAACTACAGGAGATTTCTTTGCACTCATTTGAAGGAAATTAAAAAAGGAGATTAAGCTTTTTTCTAAAAAGAATATAAATTAACTTAAAAGCCTCCTGTTGATGAAGAAGTTGTACTATTGTATTTATAAAAGCTTCTATAGAAAATACTTGGAATGTATTGGAAAGTATTGTACAAAACGGGGGTGTCGGTGACCTCCTCCTTCTCACAGGTTTATAGATGAGTCAATGAAAAAGAGAGAACACTGTTCCTAAAAACATGTACACTGTGCTGTGCTATACAGTAAGACACTGCAGGGACTGACTATAACCTGTAAAAACATCAAAACCTGGGGACAAGTCCGACATGACGCTGTTGCTTTATGGTGTTGGAGGGGAGTTTTGGTCCAAGCTGAGTAAACCCTTCACAACACTCATGGAATGAAGCTTAGCTGGGAGCTAAACGCTAACGTTCCCCAGATTCCCTCATGTCCACAAACTATGAGTCCAGTTCACTTTAAGAGTCCTCCTTCACTTTCTGACCTAGACACATCTCCATCTCCACATTGTCCACATCAGGGAGTGCGTCTTCCTCTTCTTCTTCACTGCACACCTCTTCTTGCTTTTTCCTATTCTCACAGATCGCATCCTGACTCCAAACATCATTTCTTGGAAAGGAATTTCATCTTGTTTCCTGAAAAAGCAACAGATGTGAATCACATTAAATAGAAACATAAGAAAAAAAAGCATAGTTAGTTCAAGCAGAACACTGAAGTCACACTTGTATTGGCTGATATGCTTTATGATGATTGGCTCATTCCAATCATATTCATGCAGAAGTACAGAGTGCACATTATAACCACTATAATCACTGTTTCTCTGCTGTTCTGCTGTCCTGCGCCCATGCCATCAACATTTGCTGCTGCAGCTCCCGCCACCACCCCACCCTCCTCCTAAAGATGCCTTCAATATTGTAGATTCAACTGGGATTCATGTTCATGCATGTGTTTATTAACGGGGACTCTGCAGAATCACTGTCACTCCTCGGACTCTTGAGTTATATATGGCTAAATGTTTGAGTTAAGTATCTCTGACTGAACTTTACAGTCGCTTATGTAACTGATTGATCAGTTGATTGAGGTTATACAATAAATCTCACCTAGACCCTTGAGGAACTTGTTGACTCCTCGTTGCTCGCTCCCGGGCAGCGAGTCCAGATACTCTTGTGCTCTCACCTCAAACAAACCTGGAAATAAAATAAGAATACAAGGGTCAAATACGTCAAGTCGAATGTTTTAAAGAGACTCTTCATCACCTCTGGATTACAAAAAATGCTAAAACAACTGAAATAAATATACTGAATTTAACATAAATACTCAAACTGTTGATATACAAGTAACTTATTTAATCAGGAAAGTTCCATAAATATTGACATCTCATATTCAAGGGAGAACAGACAACATCACCAACTATAGCTACATAATTTAGTTAGTTCATTCTTGAGATTGAAAACAGTTGTTAACAAAACAATCTCCACTTGAGGTCCACCCATTCACTTGTTCTGGAACTTTTGACCATATGACACGGTCCTCATCATCAAATTAAAGGGACCCTGTGAAGGGTCAGACCTCTACTAGTGCCATGGAGCTGTTTTTCTATGAGTGGGTCCCCATTATATTTATTCCATGCATGTGCACATGCACAATGCTGATTTAAAATACTTAATGAAAAGCATTCAACACATTTGTTAAATCTCAAAGATGCACATGACATATGTTGGTGGGTAACACTTAATGAAAACACGGCTTTTGTTTGTTTACAAGAAAACTCCAAAAGGCACCTTTGAGTTTAATTATTTCTGAGCACTTTTAGTATCCTTCAAAACAAAACTTCTCTTTACAATGAAAGCTGGAACATTCAGAGCTCCATTCTTCATCTGCTGATGAAGCCTGTGTAATAAAGCTTTCAATTTATAAACTGCACAGTAACACGACAACAGGTAATCAAATCCCAGCACCTCTGAGGCCCTGCCTGCGCAGATCCCTCTCCTGGATGAAGCCGGTGAACATCTGGGTCTCCATGAACACCTCCAAGAACCTTCTCAAACTCTTGGAAGTGACCGCTTTGCGAAAGGCCTCACGTTGAAAGGAAGAGGAGGAGGAGGAAGAAGAGGGGCTGGGCAGGGTGGGGGAGGAGATGGACTCATCCTCCCGCTCTGTTCCACCCATGAAGAGGGAGTAGTGACCCACCATCTCCACGAAGAAACGCACAAAGGCCTCCGACACCACCGTGCTGAGGGAGCTGGAGTCTGGGTGGAGGTAAAGGAGAGAAGACGAGGGAAAGAAGTAAAACAAAAAAAGATTAAATCACAGATATTTACTGCCCTATAAAGCAGAATAGTTAATACATCCAGTGTCTGCAAAAGACTGATCAAAACCAATGACTCAGTGAAGGAAAATAAACTCCAGACTCAGTGGAAATTCCAGATATTCCTCATCACACTACATAAACATTACACTTTCTTTAGACCAAAAGCCATACTCTCAAGCTCAAATGTCAAATTACGCTGTTTTTCATTGTGATGCATTACTGCATCATTAGGCCTTCCTGTTGGATTTGGATTTGCTTTCAAAGATTTGGAAGTGTCACTTTAACATTGGGTGTGTTAAAAGGTGCATGAGCAACAATAAACGACCTCCTAACTGCTGCATAAACTTACTGTTGATCATTATACGTCACTGTCTTTAGCATATTTGTTATTTCTGGTAAAACATAAGAGAGGAAATACTGTAGAAATTGTACTGAGTCACCATTGGGCAGATCTCCTTTCTCACAGGCCAGCTCCCTCCTCTTGTCCAGCACATGCTCGAGAGCCGCCTGCAGTTTGTGTGGAAGAATGGAGTCCTCGTCATCCAGCTGTGGAGGGAAAGACACAGACGTACAGTCAACACACCGCAGTGACTTAACTTACTGTATTCACATAACATCTGGCAGAGTCACTACATGTGTAATGTTAGTTAGAGTCAAAGGGTGGCTCCATGTGGCGATGGCCGGGCTTTCTCTGATTTCCTTATTTGTCTATGGTTTCTACCTGTCGTAGGAAGCGGCTGTTGCCGAGGTCGACCACCAGGACCTGAGGGAAGAGCAGAGGGAGAGTGATGTCATTTCCTGGAGCTATTGTTCAGGGCCGAGGAAAGGCCCAGAGCCAAGGGCACCACAGTGAGTACAGCGCAAGTCCGTCTTACCTCTTCTATTGGCAGCTCTTTGAGTCGAGGCAGGGAGCTGGAGAGGAGGCCGACGATAAAGGGAGTGGGGGTGCAGACAATATCCAACATGGAGGGTGGGAGCACAGGGATGTATGTATGCTGCCAGGTGAAGGGGTAGAGCAGAGCCACTACTGCGTGACAACACTGAGACAATGTGCTGTGAGAAAGAGAAAAGAAAAAGGCAATGCTTATGAAAAATAACTAGTTGACTTTTTTGGATGAGATAATACAGTAAGATAGAAAAACAGTTGTTTAAGGAGATAAAAATCTGCATTCAAAAAACTGCATATTACACTTGGGAATAACAAGGGAATAACATCTTTCAGCAGATACTGTAATAAAGGACTTTATTATTAGATTATTATTAAAACAATCTCACCACAAGGGTCCATTTAGTGGCTATTCTGGAGCTTTTGAACGCATCATTGATTCAAAACTCTTACACCTTGGAAAGAACATTGTTTCCAAGGTCAAACATGAACTGAACTTTCAAGTCCACTAGTTTGAGAAAATATTAAATCTACAATTTCATGACACCTCATCACATGAGCAAGATTGGAACAAACGCTTCAGAACAGCTGTCAAGCTTATTATTATTATTTATCTCTGCAACAATATGTTTTCCATACCTCTGTATTGTTGCATACCTGTACCTGTGACTATACATACCTGGCCATACAGAGCATAACATTATGTACTGAACTTGCATTTATAATTGGTCATATACTGTCTCAGTTAGTTCCACATTTCCCATGTGGACTTTCTACAACAACCCCAGGAAACAGAGGTGAACTTGCTGCATTCAGTTATGAGTTACACATAGACAGTGGGTCAAGAGAATGGCATACAAGGGAAAGTAGTTCTTGCACGATATATATTCCACAAAAATCTTTCAAAAAGCAAAGCACATCCTGAAAGCTGACTCCTATGAGTGAGGTTTTCTCTCAACAGTCTAAAATAACTAAAATAAGTCTTGTTTCTACCACAAGATGGTGCTAATCAGCTCCTCAAGACAACAACCTCTCCTGCCACGCGTTTCTTCATTTGGATCATAATGTTAAAAGTTCATTCCTGTTGCTGCAACAAACCCGCTGTTACCCTAAGAGGAATGTTAAAAAGCATCTCTTAAGGGAGAGTGATGAAACACATAAAAAGTATACAGCGGCAGCAACACACTCACCCCACGCTGTTAACTTAATCTCTCCCGGGTGCGCATCTGCTCACACTTAATTCATTAAAAGATTGATTGACGAGGCCAAGTTTCCACTCCACAGTAGAGAGTGTGCAGCAACTTGATCTGTCTATGAGCTCTGATGAGAAATGCTTCTTATACTACTTTTTACACGTGCAAAAAGGGAAGATAGACAAAATATCAGGACACAGTTACTGATTGTGCTGAGCCCACATGTTGAACCAGGTGTACCACAAAACAGTTAAAGGTTTTAAGTGGACTGAGTGGGTGCGATGACGTCATTGTGCACACGTGTTAGCTCTGGAGTCATGCTCTCAAGCCGAACTCCTTCTATCTGGCATCCATGACAGTTTTCCAGAGAAGAAGTGATTGTTCCCCAGGCGACTGTATAACACAACAGCATTCCTTCCTCTCGCACTCGGTCAGGATCTTCTTTTCCTAAGACTGTTTGTCTCGCTGTCATAACTCTTTCCTATTGGTCTCTTCAGCATCATAACCCTTCCTCTAATAATCTGATTGCGGCAGATTAATCAAATGGATTAATAAAAATACCGCAATGACTCCACCACCCCAGGGCCGATGCTTTTTGTAAGGAATGAACACGTGATCTTGGGGTCTGGAAAGCAGACTAACCACCGTGCTCTATAACAACATGCTGCTGGAGCCAACCTGAGTTTGTCAGCCGTGAAGATGACCCTGCGCTCCAGGAGCAGAGAGGCGAACACTCGCAGAAGGAGACGAAGACTCAAGGAGGAGAAGAGACATTCAAAGTCCACATGTTCCAGACGAGAATCTGACGGCCTACAAAGCTCTATCACCTGTAGGAAGGAGAGAGAGAAAAAAACTGTTAGATAGTAATATACATACCGCACATATACACATAAGGACACTTATTTCATCATTTATAGAATTTTTAATAATCATATGGATTGGGCCTCCAACACTGGGGTGAAAAACTACTGGTTCAAATGCTGCTTTCTGCAACGACACCACCATCATCTCACCTCCGTCCCAGAGCCAGGTAGGAAGTTTTTGACAGTGATGGTCCTCCCTGGGGCAGGGAAGGGGGCTTCCATTATTCCTCTCATAAAAGGCTGCACCAGAGCAGGGGAGATGGCCCTCCTCTTTTCCACTTCATCCAGGATCTGAAAAACACAGGGAAGAAGGCTTTGTAATTTGAATACTGGCAAATCACAAGTATTTATGAGTGCGCTGTGGATACGTTAGATGCAGCATCAGATCTTTCTAACTCAGCTATGACATAATGGTTCATTTAATTAATAACATAACTTTTAATTGGAATATTTTGATCTTAGGGTTGGGTCATACGATGATCAATACTGGATATGACTTAACTTTATCAACTGCTAGATATTTGGCCATATCATTTATACTATGGTACCCCTTTTACATCTCTGGGGGTGTAATAGGCTATTGTGAGCTGTGCTGCAAATCAAAGAGCAGGACTGTCATGAATGTCATGAAGTAACTTAAACTGTCAGGTATTTAAATTACTAGACAACCTGAAAACAGACATATCCGTGTTGTTTTTAATCCAAAAAGTTTCAGTTATTATTTTACGTATATAGTTACGATATACATAAATATCACAGTATGAAATTATGCATACGATCATTTTATATATATATGATAGAAGATTTATCCGTGTTGTACACCCATATTGTGAGTGATAAATATACATCAGGGGCTCAGAAGGCAGTCAGCCACTCATTGGAAGCTCGGTGGTACGATCCGAGGCCACGGCAGTCTACAAGTTGAAGTATTCTTATGCAAAATACTGAACCCAAAACGGATGCTGTGCCATCGGTGTGTGTGTATGTGTGTGTTAGTGTTTAATGCTCGTAATGAGCAGGTGGCCTAACCACAGTTGTATGAACGTGTGTGTGAATGGGTGCAGACTGTTGTAAAAAGCACTTTGAGTGGCGCTATATATAAATACAGTCCATTTACGTCTATGAAAAATGTTTATTTATAATATTGTGGAATTAACTGAGAATCTGCACTGAGAATTCTTTGACTTACATTTTGTCAACATCACCAGCTATTATTCAATCTTGTCATGATGCAGTGGAGACAGCCAAACATTGTCAGAAGTCAATATAACAAATGGCTAACAGCCTGAATTTATCATGTGTACCCTTCTACACACACATCTGTATAATGTTAAACTGTTGTGTAGCTGAACTGAAACATATGCATATATTCCCAAGTAACAGCAGATCTGCTGTATTTACCTTTCTCTGTCCTTGTCTGTATCCTTACAGTTTTAGCAATGGCATATGCACATTGCACAGATATTTAAGTACACAGGTCCACATGCATATACATCTAAGGCTCAATACAGGCAATCTTTTCCACTGCACTAACCACATCAGCTGCAGTACATGTGTCTCTGTTCTGGAGCCAGGAGTACGAGGCTGTGTGGGAAAGTAGAGGAGACGGAGGGTGGGTGGGGCTCTGTGGGCACCGAGGGTGGTACAGCTCTGTACCCTTTTAGTGAGGGTGGAGTTGTATGTATGTGTTTGTGTAACACAAGCATATCTGTGCGATGTGGAATCCAGTTTGATGCAACACATGTATTTACATGAACTTTGTGCATTTGTGTTTAGTTCACTATATCTACCTTGGAGAAGAGGTCGAAGCAGCCCAGGCGGCTGACGATGCAGTAGACCTCAGGGAGCCTTCGGCCTTTACCACTGGGCTGTGAACAGCCAGCAAGAAAGAGACAGCTTTAAAACACTGGAGTGTCACAAGACTGCTCAGCCAAGTACAACCGCAGGATTAGACCAGTGGAGCAGAGCAAAGCACAGAGACTTAAAAGGTACATTCAGAAGAAAAAAAAATTATCATTTTATCAACCAAATTCATAAATATGTTGGAAATAATTATTTGACAACTTGCATGTTAATAGAACAAAATAAAAGTGTGAAAGGAGCAGAGGAAATCAGATAAGCAAGTTTATAGTGAGGAGTGTCTTGGTTAATATGAAATTAGAAGGGGCAGCATACCAGTAATCGCCGACAATAGCCAAACCTCCTGCTTCCATCCTCACCAGTCAGGACAAATGAGAATGTTTCACTGGGGAAAAAAGAGAGAAAATAAGATAATTCAGACACGCTGGAAAATATATAAAGATGTTGAATTCACACTGAAAAGATTGTTGTCGAAACAGAAAAAATGTGGACTTTGCCTTTTGGTAAACAAAGGTATGACTTGACACTTCAGAAGGATGACCCTCAGGACATTCTTGCTGCTATAATAATATCCATACAAAACCTCCTAAGCTCTACCTGACAGGCATTCACTGGCCGCTGAGAACCTTCTTGACAAGCGAGTGTGTCAGCCAGTTGAATGCAGGTGTGTGCTTGGTGGCCCCTCACCCACTGAACATTTGCCTTGAGGTAATTATTAGCCATCACCATCAGTCGCACATCATCACTTCTCAGAACAATGCAGACGTTGAGAGGCTAAGCTAAGAGGTATTGGGTAATACGGCCAATTTCAAACAGCAATGAAAGAGTGGTGATTTTGTAGGAACAAACCAGGTGTAAGCTGCTAAATCCATCTTCTCTCCCTGTAATCATTTGTCACTTTGCTATCGTTAAAGGAAGACCAGTCATCTTTACAAGCAACAAGGTCATTTCTATTTTGGGCTTTCAGCTTCTTCTCTAACAAGTGGTTATTAGTGAGGAAAACAGCTGAGCTATTACCACTCTGCCGGGAAATTCCGGTGTCCCTGTTTTGTTTCACTTTTTTTATGTCTTTAGTGCTGGGGCAGCAGTGAGACTAGGACCGACCTGGGGAAATTGTCGACAGGCGCCCAGTCCTTGGCGTCAGGGAAACAGAACTGAGGGATGACCTTCAGCTGGTCCTCAGCCTCCCGCATGAACTTAAAGCTCCTCTCAAGCTGGAGGAAAAAAGAGAGAAAATGTGAAAAAGAATATATTTGCGAGATCCGCACACTGAAAGAAAAACATAATGAACCACAAAAAAAAAACACTTTTTTTCTTTCTATTGCTATAACATAAACATCCTCATCATGATAAAACTGCACTTTTTTGACTCACTATTTTGAGTAAGGGGTGACAATAACCAAAGGTCTCAATATGATACTAACATAATGGTAAGTCTTCACATGTTGACTTGACTTGTTCGCATTAGTTTGCACATATAAGGTAAGATCACTGTACATTGTACATCACTGGATTTGATTAGTGCTAAAAGTTTTTTGCATATTTTCTTTAGTCAGTAGTAAAACTGTGTCATTGTTCAAAAGTACTCTACTATTCCTTTTTTATTGCATAAAACCTTCTGTTCCCTGAGTCTAGAATTTGTGTTTTTTCCCCAGAAAAGCCCATTATTATTATTATTATTTGTCAAATAGGAAAACTAAAAGGATGTCTCCTTTTCAGCAGTTTTTTTTTTTTTTTTCGTTTTTTTTTTTAATACAATTTTCAGTGTTTCATCTTGGAATAAAGTACTGCAGTAACATTCATATCCCCTTTCACCTTGAGGGGGAACTGTTGTGTGACTTCTGGCAGGTATGGGACTCCAGCCTTGGTCTTATGGAGCGCAACAACTATGAAATACTCGAAGAGTTTCCTCTCCTGCAGCTCCATCAGATCCCTCTCCAAGGTCCGGTACCGCCCCGCCTGCCTCAGCATGGACTGGACTGAGACCAGCCGCTGGCTGTGAGCTGAGAGACAGAGAAAAACGTGTCATGGGAATACATCCATGTCATGTATGCACACATACATATGCATGCACGGAGGGTCACTGTGAGGCCACCATGAAAGCCAGTCTGCAATTCCATATGTGTAAATCTTTGATGTTAGCTTTACAGTGGCACCGTGAAAAAAAGACAAGAAATTGTGGTAATTTGTAACTAATAAAATGACAGATACAAAACTGTTTTACACTGCTCAGCATCCCCTGTGTAGCTGTAAATATCTATTTTTCTGCTCTCACCTTTCAGTTTCTCCTCCGTGTCGCTTTCTGACTCGCTGTTCTCATCTGTCACTAAATTAAAGAGAAGAACGAAAGAAAAAGAAAAACAGCGCATGAGGAGCACATAACATGCAAATAACAGCAACAGGAAACTTACAGCACATGGTGAATTTGCTCTCAGTTCTTTCATTCCAGCCACTACCACACAACACCACCCGGTCCTCTAAAACATGGGTCAGTCTCAACGAACCCCACAATGTAACCTTGCCCATAAAACTAAGTGAATACATGTGACGAGGTATTGTTATTAGACCTGTAAAGTCTTTCTGCTCTAACTGAGAGTTGTAGGAAAGGTAACCTGATGAAAGGTGTCTGCAGTGGGTTGATGCTATTGATGATAATATAATAGAGTGAAGTAATATAATATTTTACAAACCTATTTCAAGTATACAGACAGTGTTCAGAACTGTGAAAATGTTCGAGGAAATGGCTTTGCAATGTTAGGAAAGCTTTTAAAGGAATTACTGGATCCAAAGCAGGATCTGAACCTGGGTCTGTTTTCACACCAGAAAACGATCACTTGTTCCTTGTTCATAGTCCAACTTTCCACTAACTTTTATTGAAATCAGTTAATAAATGTTTGAGACTGCTAAATAGCAGACCAACACAAACAAAATAAAAACCTCTTTAATGGAGGGATCGTAAAGGTGGATGTGATATTTCCTCACCTCTACCTGAGCTGGACTCTGTAGACTGAGACACCCTCTTCATGCGTTTCTTCCCTCTCCGAGCCTCAAAGATACCATTGATTTTCAGCACCATCTGCAGGAGGTAAATGGAAAGAAATGTCCATCTTTAACTTCTTAACCCAGTAGACAAAATATGCCCTGCTCCTACAGTACCAAGATTATTTCAATTCAGCATCTGGGAGGCCTTCCTCCAGGCACACTTCTTACAGGAAATATCCATCAGAAAAGTTTCCCCTGCCTTACTCATCCCCAGACGCCAGCATGAGTGAACCAGCTCCGCACCTCCCTGAGCGGTACACTGGGCCATAAATCACACACAGAGCAGCATGAGCTTCGTCAGAGGCCTCTCAGACTCTCATACCTTGGGGATTTTCCTCCGTCTGCGATTGTACGGGTCTCCAGAGAGGCACGGGGTGTCATCTGGGCTGCTGGGTGTGGAGGGGGGGCTGATACGGGAGGGAGAGGAGATGCCAGTGTCCCTGCTGGTCTTGCGTAGTTCCAGGAGCTTGAAGCTTCGCCGCTCTGAATTTTGTCTGAAGAAGCCAGGCTTGGAGGAGAGCTGGAGGGGCAGATGGAGCAAAACAGACACATTAGAAGGTGATTTTAGTGTAAAGTTGCTTTCATTAAATCTGCTGTGTTTTTATAATGATGCATCAGCCATCAGGTACCTTAGTTGGTGTGTCAGGGACAGGAGATGAGGAGGCAGGTGAAACACATTTGCTTCCCAAACAACTTCTCTCCAGCTCTATATCTTCATAGGGGTTCTCCTTGGATGGAGGATCTTCAGAAGAAAAATACAATTTCTTTTCAAAACTAAGAAATCAATGTCACCTGGATTATACAACAGCCTCACACAAGCTTTCCAAAGAGCAGATAAAGTACTCTTTCCAAATCAGTCATGTTTGTTTTGCCAGACGATTCTTACTCCAGATGTGCAGAGAGCTACCAGAGGCAGCGGTGTGCTCACCCAGCTCATATTTCACGGTGATAAGATGCTTGCACAGTTAATGCTAAGTGTAACTCTAGCCACCAGTCCTCCCCTGCAGATAAGGAGTGAGGAGGTTTCGTTTTCCAAAACCTGTGCCTCTTTCTCTCTTTGTCTCTGTCTCTCTGCATCTCTCCTCTGCTCCATCAATCCATCCACCAGATGTGACCTGTAGGAGTCGGAGGATAAAGAGGGACGTTCAGTTCCCCGCTCCTTCTCCCTCTGAGGAAAACAAGGGATCAGCGTACTGTTTTCCACATTGCTGGCTGATGGGAACGTCACACTACTCTCTGCGGTGTGTTTGTGTGTGCTGTCAGCTGCGCACATGCGAGTTTGCATCAGTCGTCAAGGCGTGCGTCCGAGTGCATGTAGTGGTGACAGATGCTTTCCTCTCAACCTGAAAACACTATCAGACATGTGGATTGTGTGTTTAAAGTGTGTTCATGAGGACCTGGTCTGCATGTGGAGGTTGATGACAAGACTTTGAGGACACCACAACTGGTCACACACTATCTCTGCTTCCCTAAGCTGCTTTTGGAGTAGACAGCTATAGTGAGTCAGAGTTACTGTACCCATGGGACACTGCTGAGTGTTTTGTGAACGTCTGAGCGTTTTAAAGAACAATACTACCGTATGAAAGAAGGAAACGATAAAAGAATCAAAACTAAGCTGTGGCATCACTCAAATATAATTAAACTTAATGTGATTGTTGCAAGCGAGCAGCACTCATTATACACCAGTCTCTGGGAGGAAAACCAAAGACACATTGAAGCGATTGCCAGTAATGTGCCGTGGCTCGAAGCCATTCACATGCCCCCTGCCGCACTGACAATCACAGTAGCCAACCTCAGCTACAGTACGACCTCACACAACGCCACTATTGTACGTTCTGAAATTAAACAGGCTCGAGGTGGGGTTGGCATAACAGCGCAGACAATAAGGTAGGAACGCAGGTCAGGTTTCTACGTATAATTTTTAATAAAATTGAAGCAGCGTGGCTCTAAATTAAAACTGGAGCAGAAAAAACAGAGCAGGGTAAAGACAGCTTGGCCTCCTCATCACCTCTGCTGCTGAACTCTATGACTCACACTGATATGAGAAATGAAACTGAAAGGTCACGCAGTGTATGGAGGGCATAGAAAATAGGACAGCCTACATTACAGTATTTAACAATGTTTTTTAGCTTTTGTAAACAGAAATCAATGCATAACCTAAAAAGTTCATAACTTGGCACTTTGAAACCACATGTCAGAAAGCAGTTTGTGGAATATTCCACTTGGTTAAGGGAAAATAAACGTGTTATATGTACTGTTTACCTATTATGTCCTCGTAGACATTCTCTTCCGATAAAGTGCGTGTTAGGCCCAGTCTGGACTGAGCGTACCAGTCCACCCTGCAGCTGTCTGTAGACGACTGGAGGAGATCCTCAAATTCATAGGACTTCCTGGTGGACAGAGCATTACAAGGACTTAGGAGAGTTGCACGCCAAATACAAAAGAAGAAGAGGAAGGAAGGGTTTTTGACTGATGTCTTAGAGGAAATGTGTGTTCATGTTGATGCTTTTAAAAACGTTTGATATGCCAAGCAGGAAAACTGCCGTTGCCATTTGCTGGTTGCCACATCTGAATGACCACATCTGTGTTTCATCATAGCCTAAGATTAAAGCCCAGCAGAATGAAGTGCACACAAGCATCCGTGGTTGCATGCGTCCCCACATGCATGCAGATACATACAATTAAACTAAGTTGCCACTTTATTAGGTACAGCTTGCTATATCCATTGCAATATAATAGCCCTCCACTGTATCCTACTTCTATATCTGAATAGATGTTAAATGTTTACTTTCCTACTGTAGGAACTGCACATGAAAACTGGACCTTTGGCTAAATCTAGCATGTGTACATCATAATGATGTCAACTATTGTGCAATGTCCCTGATATATAAGAAAAGATAAGCAAAGTAAATGGCCATGGAGTTGCATCAACCTTTCTGACAGAGCTTTGACAAAAACGTAAACATTATAGACTCTTTTTGCTATTTTTTTCTGCAGAGCTGTTGCATGGCATTTGATGAAGCTACATTCAACCTTATAAACTGGCAACTCGATGTATTTTCTCAAGCACAAAAATGTACACAGCATGGGACACTCACAGAGAGACATCCTGGCTAAACAAAGGGCTTGACACGGCACACTTGAGCAGAGTGAGGCCTCCACATATGGTATGGAATGTAACAGATCCAAGCCAAACTCCAAACAAGAATTCAGACCACTAGAGAAAGTGAACAAGAGATCTGCTCCAATACTGCAGAGTTCACATTTTTTGGTTTCTCTGCTGAGCATTGTTTGTTTGATTATAACCATCTGAGTAAGAGCACTACTTAAAAGACTCTTGAAAATTCCAACTTGTTAATTGGTCTTGGCAGAAAAAGTGATTCGGATTCTGGATTCTACATTTACAAATTCCGACTCTTGGTCTGACAGCTCATTTGTGACCCGAAAAACGGCTTTGCAGAGTCATTTTTACTGTCAAGGCTAAAATTCATGAAAAAACCAAGGGGCCTCTTTGATATGACTCACACCACTATGCATGTTGTTCTCCACTTCCCGTAAAGTTTTTGAAAGGGGAATGAGTTGGTGTGTACATTCCTCACATCCAACCAGTGAGCTCATTCTCTGGGATATTTAGAAACAGGATGATGTCAGCGGCGGTTTTGATTTACAGCAGATGTGGGAGATGTTGTTCACCTCAGTGTTCAGTTGGTGACGGCGGGGGAAGGTTTAGAGGACACACTGATTCTGATTCCACAAGAGCGCTTTAAACAATATATTTTTGTGAATTCAGCTTTAGGGTTAAGACAAGACAACATGTAATGATTTTGTGACATTTACTTATATATAAATATCAGAATTTGCAGACAGACAGACAGACTTTGGACACTTTGGTGAACCTCTCACTTTACCTCTAGCACTACAATGAGGCGGACATTTGTGATTTAGTCTCAGCAACTATTGAATGTATTGGCATGAAATATTTGCCAACATTCACGCTTCCCTCAAAATGAAGAGTAATAACCTTGGTGGTCCCCTGACATTTCCTGTAGTGCTATCATCAGGTCAAATTTTAAATTGTTCTTTAGTTTGATTTATGACCACATACCTGCAAAACTACTAACATCGGCCTCAGCTGTATTTTGTGTTTAGCATTAATTAAGCACATGTTAGCCTGCTAACATGCTTAAAACTATGATGTTGGGCATGGTAAACATCATACCTGCCAAGCATCAACATGTTAGCATTGTCATTATGAATTTGCAAGCATAGACATTAGCATTTAGCTCAAAGCGCAGCACAGCATAAGTATGGCTTCACAGAGCGACCCGCGCAGTCATAGACTTTTGTTTGCACATAGGTAACTTAAGGTAACAAAGGTAAACTAGTTATTTTTAATGCTATCTTCTCATTTTCTTACCTGTTACTGCTGTCCCGGGGTTTGTCAGCCCAGGGTCTCCTGCAAACTCCGGGTGGTGGGCATGTGGGTAAAGGTGGAGGGGGAATGGAGGGCAAAGGGGGCAAGTTCCTCCTTCCCTTCCCCGAACCAGGCCCTGAAACTGGTGTGGTGGGGGGGGTGTGATGCTGGAAGGTTCTCTGAGGTTTAGGTAGAGGGTTTATAGATGGAGCACCTGGCTCACTGTATACGTTCTCTGGATCCCCCTCTCTCCTTCTCCGTGACCCACCTGGTCGTGCCACATCAAAAGTTCCAAAAATGGGCTCATTTGCCCTCTTTTCTGTTTCCTCCAGCTCCTCTTTTGAAGGAGGGCAGAAGTAATTGCCTGGAAATGCCAGTGAAGGTCTGTCAGGAACCTCCTTTGTTGCCTTCTCTAGTTTCTTAACATGAGTTAAAACACTTTTCTTGTCTTGGGGTTGTTCCGTTGGCTTGGAAGCCCGAAATCCCCTTTCTAGGATCACTTCTTTGTCCTTGTTTGTTGGGCCCTCTGGAGATTTAGGCCTTGAATCCCCAAGCTTTCCAACATTCTCCTTTCCTGAGTCTTGTCTGTCCCAACTGACAAACCTCTTGCTGTCTGTCCTTTGCACCTCTGAAGCTTTTGATTCCTTTTTCCTCACTGTCTCAACTTCCTTCTGTGTCATGCTCAATGGACATGTCCCTGTAGAAGTTAGTGGGGCAGGTTCCTTTTTGCCCTCCCACTGGGAGATTTTATCACGGATGCTGGCAGTCTTGGCTCCTGCTGGGCTCTTGTTGTGGTTCATCTTGCCACACAGTCCATTCTCCATGTTAGGAGTGCGCTGGTCGGTGGTGGTGGAGGCTCGCCTGTGAGCCAGCATGGTGTCAGGAGGACCCGGGCTGTCGCTCAGGCTGAGTATGGGGGAGAGGGGACGCTTGGTGGACACAGCAGTGTCCTTCCTGTCTTTGTCCCCTGGTGACCCGCACACCTCTTGGCGCTGGGGCACCACAGACGACGGAGCCTCCCCGACCTTCAAGCCACAGCACTGGAGCCTGGAAAAGAACCACACACAGAAAAATTCACTGACTTGACATACTCGCTTGACTGTTAAAAGGGCTGCAAACAAACCACATAACAGGCAAAAATATTCTGTATTCTACAGAAAAGGTTAGTAAAATAATGAATGAATGAATATTTTTATTCAAGTGTCATACACCCAAAGGTGCCCAGTCCACATGGGCTTAAAAACAGAGGCAACACAATACAAAAGGACAAGCATGCAAACACATTGTACTGTATCAATATACTGTATGTCAAGTTAGTGTATATTAGATTTAAACTTAACAAATTAAACATACCATACTCTCAAATGTTGATAAGCCTTTAACAAAAAGTTAAGCTAGTATTAAGCAAACGACCTGCCGATGGGGAAGCAAAAATTACTTGATACTGTAAAATTTCTTGAAAGTAACATACAAATCAGACATCTCTGAAAAGGCTTTCTGACCTTAAAACTAATAAAAAAGAATTTATGGAATAAGTGAAATATTAGAAATTCAAGGTATATATACCTGAAACTAGACTAGTTTTTCAGTTTAAGGAGTTTATTTGTCAGACCTAGCTGAAAAACAAATTAATATCTTAAAAATCAGACGAAACAAGTTTAATAATCCAGTGCAAATGGTGCTTGAAATTATTATTTAGAATTAGTCAGAACATTTCTGATTTGATCATCTTAAAATAAGATATTCAAAACTTTCTTGAATTGCTCATTTTGCAGTAAGGGACTAAATATACTTCACGATTAACAGGCTGGAATGTCACCTGTCAATCACAAGATAGACTTTGGGGAGGGAACAAAATAAAACCCAAACAGGCGAAACAGAAAGAGTCTTGTCTTGGTAAAGGGATGGTGCTAACCACTGAGCCAGGGATCCAACTGATGTGCACTGATGTGTTACACCAGATAAACAGAGGGAGAAACTATTGCACTGTTGTCAACTCCAACAATTTATAGTGCAATTATTTTCATAGAAATGTCAGTGGCTGCTTTCAGCGTACACAGTAAAGTATCGGGCTCCCCATAGCTCTTAAAATTGTCCACGCAATGTGAGCATTTACAATTACGTCCAAACAGACCTTTGTTTTATGGGGTAAACAGGAATTCTTGTTAAAAGAGCTCAGACGTCTGTTCGGTGCCTCTGTTTCAGTTGTGAGTCACTCCTGGAAGATTACTGGGTCATGACTGTTTGAACTCTGGGTTTGGGGGTCAAAGTTTACAAGCTACACACACAGCTATTTCTGGAGAGGAGATGAAAGTATACACAGAAGAGGGGAGAGGCCGGAGTGTAGACGTGCATCTTTTCTTTTCTACATCTGACCCTCAAAACTCAGTTGTAGCCCAAAGACCATTCATCAAATGATTGAATTTCCAACAAACAGAGGAAACGTGGCCTTGCTGGGTGACTTCTGATGACATTGCTGGATGTGAAAACCAACAGTCATGCAATCCAGAGGAAATCTCTGGGGGAAATTACTGATTCAAGTTTCCTCTGAGACCTTTAAAGAAAAGAAAATGAACTTGATGTTGTAACTATGACCAACTAGGAAATCAAATAATTATCTTGCTCTGGGTTTTGTTAGTTTGCCCTCCCTCTCCCATCCCCCTTTCTTTCTGTTTTCGTATTCCTCGGTTTAAACAGCAGTTTTTATTAAGCATGAAGCAACAGAGGGGAAAAACTAGGTCAAATAGAAAAGCCAAGTAAAGGAGAACAGAAGTAGGCAGGGGGGTCGAGTGAAGGGGTTATAGAGAAAGTGGAGTGGACAGAGAGGGAAATTAGAGTATTTCCCCATCTAAAAAAAAGCACTTGTTTGTGATTAAAAGAGAAAGCAAGATTGAGAGACAGATAAAAAAAATGGGCTGTATGGAAAGCTTGTCTATCACCCGCAGCCAAGGATGGGTGGAGCATGGAGAAGAGGGTCACTGAGGGCGGAAGGAGGGAAGGGGGTACAAGGGCACAATAGCTTTTCTGACCAGCTGAGCTAACACAGGATCAGCAGATAGGAGAAAGGGTTTGAACTGGGCAAGAAGAAACAAAAGAGAGACGCAACTAACTTCTTTTAATGATATCAACCTTTGACAGTTCCCCAAGAGAAATGAATGAAGCTTTTGAGCAACAGTAACAGACCCTCAAAACAACAGACATTTAAATCTTAGACTAGACAGTCCCTCTTATTGGCACAAACCAAAATCCCTTCATTATAATCTAAATAGCACTAATGAATATTGCAAAGATGACAGAAGGGGCCATAGAGAATGGTCACAGAGGCATTAGACAGTGGCAGCAGGGGGGCAGTAACAGTATCCAGATGCCAGATGGCCAAATCTGCCCTGCTCTGCTTCTCTGGCCCTGCTTTTGTTCTACAGCTGACCCTAACAGAAAGGGGTGTCTTCAGCGTATTTAAGAGCAACACAGAACTTTCTGATGGTTATGGGAAAAGTGCAGTTCAGGCAAAGGCAGCATGTCATGGTAGCAGTATAAGGTGGCAGAGCGACGTGAACCACTGTATAGGCTCATAGCTTTTTTTCAAATCATGCAGCAGTTGGAGGATCTACGAGGTATTGTTCCCCACTGAAACGCCTCTGTTGAAAGTTAAAGGATCAAATTAGCTTAAGCTATGGTTTCACCTTCATGTCTGACAAGGTGTGTTCTTGGACAGTTTGGCTGGTTAAAAGGCACTCAAGGGGCTCTGGAGTGGTGTAAGGTGTACTCCATAATTTAGTATTGTCCTTACATAAACTTGGAGGATTCACCAGAGATGACATTTTAAAATGAAAACATTTGTAAATATCTCTTTGGAAATTAATAAAGTATCTATCTATCTATCTATTAGTGTGGACATAGCCAGAGCTGCTTGGTTGTGCAAGGTGGGGGTTTGTGTGCTTGTTTTTTATGTAAGAGTAGTAGTTGTAGTCTATCGTGCGCCTAAAAATCATGTCCCTTGCTGCATAGAGTCCATTTATCCAACACCAATTCCCACAACTCCTAAGGAACAGCCGCCAAATTGGTACAGGGAAGCCAGCCTAATGCATCTAAGTCTATCCAGGGGGAGGTCTGGCCACAATTAAAATCATCATAACTCATGAAATGAATTTTTAACGGATTTTCAAGTGGTTTGTTACAAATGCCAGACATTGTATTCATTTAAAGCAATGGACAGTATAAATAATCTGCTTTTTGAACATTAAAACCTTTAAACATTTTCTGATAGATAATAATAAGAAAATAAAAAGTATCAACTTGAAAATGAGCATAATATCAGAGCTTGGTGACCCATCGGATTACCAAGTGATGAACTGCGCTACTTGTTGTTTTTCGAGATGGAAACAGATGTTACATACTTGTGCTACAATTTTGTGACCTGTGCTAACTTTTAACCTCCAAATTCTCAAATTTGCATCATACCGCTTTAATCCACATCGCAGCCGAATCGCACATGTATTCCTCTAATGGCCTGTTTGTGCATATTCAACAACTAGGACCCTTTTGGAAGCACTGGTTTCTCCTCGGACCGGTCAAAGTGAAAGAACCCCTGTGTGGCTGTTTTGATGAAATAAATGAATTTTGAATACACAAAATAGATGTTTTTACTGCATTTAAGCATTGAAAAAAGTGGACCTATACTGTTTGTTTGAACCCTATTCTAGCTGGTGAACCTACCTAAATGTATAAAATGTATATATGAATTAATTTTTTTATATAATTCTAAATAAATTCAGGCTTCAAGGGGTTAATATAAGAAATGACACCACTACCTAGAGGATTGTCTTCCTCTACTGACCCCTGAGCTGCACTAGCTGATCTAATCTCATATGATATAGCTGGGTGGCTTTCTGGAACAATGACAGGTTGTTTACAACACAATGACAGGAGGAGCTGTTGCTCCTCCTCCAGCACGAACAGGCGAAAGTGTGCAATAGAAAACAGCAGCATGGTGAATCTTAGTATGACAAACAGTAGCACTAGCAACACCAACCAGAGGTGAGCAATAGGTGAGTTAGTGTCTTAACCACTGCCTCATTTTTTATTGTTTTATTGTTTTATCAGTTAATATGACAATAACAGGCTGATGTTTGAAAAACGATATGCACTAAATGGTGACTACCTTTTCCAAGAGCATTATCATACTACAGTATTTGCTGTAGCAGTGATACGACAACGTAGTTAATACTACTATACAGTGATTTAATTTGCCTTTTGAGGTACCTACCCGTTGACTGATTGGTAGATACAGTTGTCAGTGTTTGTACAGAGCAGCAGGGCCCTCCCACCGGTCATGGTGCTAGCAGCTGGCATCCTGCACAGTCACACAAAGAGAGACGCAGTCGGTTAGAAGAATGTACAGTATTTATTTAATGGGCTTGAGTGCATCGTGTGAATGGTAAAAGTTCGCTGAAAGTTGCAAGTTGCAAAGAAAATAATTCACAAGTCAAACAGTTACAGAAAATGTATTTAGACAGTTGAAAATATTCCATCTTTCGTGTGTGTGTGTGTGTGTGTGTGTGTGTGTGTGTGTGTTTTGCTTTTTTCGTAAAGATGATGTGCAAAAATAGGCGGACATACAGACTGACAAATGAGAGTTAGGTCAAAAGAAGAGCTGCTTCCCCAGCACTCCCTTAGGGAAGTTTTTCAAACTCTAGTGTGTGAATGTAAACTATATCTCAAACCTCTCATTTCTGTGGGTAGCGAAACTCGTTGCTGAACCAAGCTGCCGAGAAGCAGACCTCACAGGTTGCATGGCATCCCCCCAAAACTGGCAATCCCCACTTGATTAGTAATTGGAGGATACAGCTGAAAACAAAGCTGTAACAATGGCTAGCCAAAGAGGCATAAACACGCATTAGATTCCAGCACCCATGTGGCATTATGGAAAACTTATGGAATATAGTAAAAACTCCAAATTGTAATATAATCAGTCATTAGGAAAATATCTGTGGCAGCTGGAAGCCACAGAAGGGCACTCACTTCAACTTTTTTAGGCTATCACTCAGTGTCTTGTTTTTTGCACTTTCCAGAGCAGAGTTCTAGAGTATTTCCATGTGTACTGCACACACGTTTTCTTTTTGCACTTCAGATCCTCTCTGCAAACTCTCCTTTTATTCCAGAAACTAACTTCCTTAATGTCCTGAGTGTCTTCCGACGCTACACATTTCCCTCTGTTCTTTATTACATACAAGTAGTGCCAAGGTGGGTGTGAGGGGACATGCTCGGCCAGTTTGAAATTATTACTTGGTCCATTCGTCAGAGTATAATGAAACCAGATCCTGTTGGAGCTTGCAAGACCATCCGTATGTAAGACTGAATTAGAGCCACTGTTACACAGCGCTCACGACTTGGCCTATAAAAGCTGGCAGAGGGCTGGCATGCAGCAGAAGGGCCTAGCCTCTGTCTGCACAGATGTGGTTAACACAAGAGAGGAGGAAAGGTCAGAGCTCCTGTTGGCAGGTATTCACACATTTGTTCTTGAGTAAAGAGAGACACTATACATGCTTTGCAGCCCAGCTGCATATTCACACACGAAAACCTCATACAAAAACACACCTAACATAGACACACACATCCTGCCAAACTGCCCATACTCCAGACCAACTTATGGATGTGTGTGCATGTGTGACTTCAACCAGATGTGCGGGGATACTTTATGGTATTCGTAGGCCGTTAAACATTTCCTGAGCACTGCATGGCCCAAACCCCCCTCCAATCCTCTCCCAATAAACGTGCATTAAGTAACCCTGAGACTTCTATCCCTTGTCGCCTGACTATGTGGGGAACGTGAGCCTAATTCAGCCAAATTCCTCAAATTGTTGTCCCAACTGGCAGCGAGGTAAGTCAGGAAAACAGCAACAATTTCGGTAGATTACGTAAAAAAAATAATTGCAGCCAAATAGCTGAACTCTTCCCCGAGCTAACAGCATAATTGGCCCTCTGGGTCCAGTGTTTCGGAATGATTCTGGGCTTCTTCTTTTTTTTCAGAATGAAAGAACAAATGGACGATGAGTAAAAGTTGCGGTCTCGTCTCACAAGAAGTAGACTAAAAGTACAATATGTCATCTTTTGGCTTCCAGTTTTGCTCACAGCTCAACTTGCAGCCCACTATTACTTTGTCTTTAGCCCCCCAACAGCCCAAGCGCTAGCCCCCCCAGAGAGAGGAGGAGGAGGGTTTGCGTCAGCCATCCACCGGCCTGTAGGCCCAAATTATTTTCAGCTGTGAGCTGAGCAGAGGTCACATGTTTGAGGGGAAACATCAACCAAATTTTTTTCCTTCCTCCCCCTCCTGATTCTTTTCTCCTTACTAAAACCTAACACAGAAATGAAGAACAGAAATCCTGCATGCAAAGGGGGGTGGTCAGGGAGGATTATAAAGAATGTATATAGCCTCCTAGTTTTACAGTTGAATCTTTTTTCTGGGTTGGGAAGGGTGTTGCACATCACAGGGGGAGAGGAAAGATGGAAGATATGAAGAGGGAGCAAATCGAAGAGGAGAGGGGGGCTGGGGAGACAGGGGTTGTCAAAACTAAAGAGGAAAGTTGATATTGCAAAGAATAATACAAGTATACTGTTGCGCTGTGAAAACAGCGTAGGCTTTTAGGCTGTCCCACTTCATTATTCGGAGCCCCAGGGCCAAAACAGAAAATGCTGTTCAGTGGAGATTCTAGTGCCTTAAATGGTAACTTGGTATTTTCACACAATTCTGACTTACTAGGCTTGAACATATCCCAAACTTGACTCATGCAAGGCAGTGCTTCCCAGCACTCGCCTGAACCTGACAAGCAGTGTCTTTGCATCTCGTAAAAGTAGTAAATTTGACGGCATTGCCAGTTTTACAGCACTCGGTTACTAAGGAAACTCTTTTTGGGAGCCGTGAAGGCTTTTGTCAACCACAGCTACTGGCAACTATTGTTAACCCTGACCCCCAGAGCAAGATGGCCGCCATAACAATGCAGAGGCTGAGGGAAGCCATCTGCTGAGGCCAATAAAAACATCACGGGAAACTGCCCCCTTCGGCCTTAGCCCTGCGAGGTGTGACAGGCTGTGGACGCCGCAGCAGAGGAAGTGGTATTGTTCATCAGCAGCTGTGTGGACGACTGCTGGGTGGAGAAGATGGGAGCGGAAAGTGTATTACAATCAAAATAACTCATGACATTTCAGAGATATTTGATATACCTTTACATTTTGAGAAGTCCTGCACAACGGTTGATGATTTTTTAAATTTTTTTTTTTACTTTTTATTGCCAGAACCACCTGTTGACTGTACTGTTGGTTTTATCTCATTTATCTAATGACCTTCAGATAAAAACCATTACACAGATATATTTCATACAGGACAACCTCCAGTCCTGGCCTAAGATAAAAAAGGACTGGTGCGCAGTGAACAGCACACAATCCTAAATGCCTTAAAGCCTTTACTAGACAGAGATAGCAGCAGTTGAGGTCAGAGGCAGGGCATCAGAGCCAAGCATCAGTTGCATAACAAACCCTGCAGGAGATTTTTATCAGCGGATGGACACTGGGTATCTGGCCATGGAGGATTCTTTTAAACATGCACTCACATATTCTACTGGGACATGGATGTTGTTGTTTGTTTGGGCTTAATGGTTGAAGCATGGTGTTGTGTTGCTGTAATAAATAGGATCTCAGTTATCTACTAGCATCACCTATTCTAAAAATGTACAGCAGAGTGGAAAATGGATAGTGGGAATCAAGGGGAGTTTATGTGTGTGAGCAAGTATGATACTGTCCAGAGACAGCTTTGGTATTTTTACCACAAGTGGGGCAAACTTTGCACTAGAGAGACCATGCAATGCCTGTTGCCTGTATGGTCTGTACAGTGGCACATTTGATAACTGGGTGAAGAAGACTGGGACAAGACGTAATAATATTAAACTGTACACAACAGAGCTGCCACATTAGCTCCTAATTGTTCTTTCCGTACTACAGGCTATCTAGGCAAACTGTGGAGGCTACAGTGAAATCAAGCCTTCTGTTGTTCCAGCAGACTGCTACATGGAATGGTACAGCACACTTCTTCGGTGATAAGCTAGCATATACTGGTTTTGTCATGGGTATATGAGCGTCAAGTGAGTACTGGTCATCTGGTCGTAGCAAGTCCATGAATCACCTGCATGATGAGACTGTTGTTTATAGAGGTTCCTCTGCCTGGAATATGCTCCCAGCAAACTTCAGACAGATTCAAAACAGAACGTAGTTACAAAGTCACTGAAGCTGATGAGATGTTATTCAGTTGCTGCTGTTTTTGGAACCTTTTTGTTTGTTTTTGTTTATTATGTTATTAATTTGGTGAAGTGAGTATGTGACCATTATGTTTTTGTTTCCACTGTAGGTTGCTACTGCCTGCAGTTTTCATGTGAAAAGTTGGTTCACATGTTTTCTGATCTTTGTATTTGGCCTGTATTGTGCTTTTGTTGACACTATGTGACTTTTATTGTTGCCTCTACATTGTTGTTTTGCTCGGACCCCAGGTAGACCAGCGACCACTTGTGTGTGTGCTAATGGGGGGTGGGGGGGTGGGGCGTAGAAAGATGATGATGGCACACATGTACAGTCTCCTGAAAGCACTCATTTGTGACAGAAAATAATGTATAAAGAATGAAAAAAGAGATGCAAAACCAGAGAACGCTGGAGGAAGACAAAATATTGGAAAACTGCTAAGGTAGAATAGAAGACTGTTTTTTTCAAAGACTTGAAATATCTAGAATTAGGTCTCATTTCAGCCTACAGAGCTACTTGGATGATTATGAATGGTCAGACCCTATTTTCTTTTCCCAATGGCTCACAGAGGTCCCCAGATGTCAGGTCTACAAATTGGGCCCTTCTCAATAGAGCAGGTCACTACATTAACATCAAACTCCACACATCTGGCACCATGTATAAACTAAACACTATTAGACCTCGGTCTCTTCATGGAGTGAATGAATCCCTGATTCACAAAGATGCGCCACCCTTGTGTACAGTATGTTCGCCAGCACACAGATTACTCAGCAGCACACATTCATCTCATGAATGACTCTTGGAGTAACTGGTTTTCTCATCCTGAACTGCTGTATGTTGCATTCACAACAGTAGATGAAAGAATCAGCCCAGACTCATTCAATGGCAACGTGATGACAAACACACACACACACACATACCAGCTTTTCCACAATGATGCTGTGTCACTGATGAGTTGGCTTAGAACAGGCCTGTTATCAGGACCTGTTCTAAGATTCCTATTGTAAAATGTCTCTCTCTAACACTCTTGACAGTGCAATGCAATGCAAGTGCAGACAATATTGACTCAGACAGTGGCACTGTAAGTGTTTGTGCTTGTTAAGCTCCAAATATTATCTCCAAGTGTTAACTTGCAGGCAGCGTTCTGCTGTTGGAGTTGAATTAGCTTTATCGCACTGTATGCAGGTGGTGCTGTCAGTGTTTTAGTAGCTAGCTTAATCAGGCCTCTGAGTTGTTGTCAGCGAGCTGTGGGCTGGCTGCAGCTTCAGTGCTCTGGAGGCCTGCCTGCCTGCCTGCCTCTCCCCAACAGCTGCTTCTCATAAAGATTTCATCCTCCCCTCTATCCCTCTGTCCCTCTGTCCAGCCCTGCAGAAACAGCCAACATCATGACATCACCATCCCTTGCTTGTTCTTCCCCAAACTGTTCTCCTTTTCTCTGTCATTTCAAAATACCTAAAAAGGGCAAAGTCGCTCACAGCCCACGCCGCATTTCACAGTTATCAGGACATGGAGTCACACGAAATAAGCAAAAAGAGGCAGCCCATAAACAACATGTCATCCTCATGAGTGAGGTTTGACGTAAAACTGGGACAAGGAGAGAACACGATATCTTAGAATGGGAATTATATACTGCAAAGAAAAAATTGAGATTTATTTTCTTCTTTTTCTTTCTGCACCCACGCTGAGTTGAGGACCCTATCCCCTTCAAGATGTGGCTCACTGCAGCGTGTGCCAAAGCCTTGCCTGCAATCAATTTAACGCACCACTGCACGTTTAGCCAGCTCTTTCTGATAAACTTGGCTGCTTTTTTTCCTCCCCGTCCTTCACTCTTTTATTTCTCCCTTTCAGTCTCTCACTTTCATCCCCAATGCCGGGACAAAAGGATGATGGAGGAGGGAGCAGAGGATAGAAGGGAAGGACGAAGAGGGACTGGTTTTTAATCCTTAGCTTCTCCTTCTCTTTCATAGTCAACTGTACCACGTCTTACCTTCTGCAGATCTGGGGCACAGATTATTCATGTATGGCCAATTTGTTTCAAGCACTGCGGGGTTGCCAGATCTGACATGAGCTGCTTGGTTTGAGCCATATGGGGATTTCACAATGACTGACACGCTGCCTTGACCTGGTAGGCAGGTTGACAGGGTTTTGCCTGGTTCCTGAAGAAGTAGAAAAGGAAGGGTTGATGGTGAAGGAAGGGATGTATGGAAAGGGGGAGGGAAGGAGAGGGTCGGGCAAATAAACAAAGGAATTTTATCTGGGCTCCGCAGTCTCCCTCTCTCTTTTTCTCTCTCTGTTTCTGTCTCTGTGTCCTGTTCAGGGCCCCTGCTGCTTTCCCAAGCTGACTTCATAGCAAGGCCTTGGACATGAGCCAAACAGGCCAACTCTATGACTGTGCGCCTAATATCTATGAGTGTATCTGCACATGCATGCGAATGACAGCCAGAAAGCGCGTTACAAGCCTGGAAGCCGCACAGTCATCGAATCCTTTTTTGATGCGTGTCATGTTTGCCTCTCTCTCATCTTCGTCTCTCTGTTTTCTCATTCTATCACACAGATTACTTTTCAATCAACTGGCTTTCCTTATCTTTCCGTTCTGTATCTGACCACAGACCACAGGGATCTGTGTTGTATGATGTACAGTGGTAAAGATGCCTATCAGCATTTGGCCTTTCGGGGTAAAAGACACACACACACACAAACACACGCACACACACACACACACACAAACACACGCACACCCACACACCCACACACACACACAGAGTGCATGTACAAGCCATCCTACTGCCCAGTGTCCTGTCCCAACCTATTGATAGACCTCAGGCCCTGCTGTGCTGTGTCCTCTTGCCCCTCCACTTCTCCCTCTGCTCCCTCCATTGTTATGAGAGGATGGACGCGAGACAGTATTGAAACTGGGTTAGCCACAGGACCAGACAGGAACTGACGGGGGATACCACAAACAATTAATTTCTCCCTGCATGTTTGTTGCTTATCAATCCACTCTAAATATAACAGAAGTCTCCATTGTTGTATTTCTAACGCCACATTTCTTGTTATTGTGGTTGACGTTTATAACTGAGACTCCTGACGGCTTGGGTGTCTACAGCCTGACCCCCTGAGAGTTGGAAGAATGGGCCAAAATATTACCTCAGAAAATGTATAAACAAACCTTAATTATAATTGGGACCACAGAGAAAGCCACTATGGATGTAATTATGGTACACAGGCCCAACCAAGGGACAAAACGCGACACCATTTAGGAGGCATCTTATGCATGAAATGAATAGTTATTTTCTTGTTTATGTTTGTGCTCACAAACAGGAAGCATTATGTGCCATGCAGGAAGTGGGAGAGAGACTGGCCTCCTGTGTCTCCTGAAATGAAGTCATCAGGCTTTTGCAGAACTGCGGAATTCACCCCGTACAGTAAGAACTTGAGTTCAGTGTTGATAAATGGGACAACTCTGACTACCACAAGGTCAAAATGGCAGCAAGCGGAAGGAAAGCTCCACACAAACTCAGCAAAATCCTTCCAAAAGTCCTTCTCACTTGCTCCACCTGTCAGAGTTTACAAATGACCATCCCGTAACAGTTAAACCACAGGCTTTTAATGGGGAAGGTCTGATTTTCCTTCTGGAGTTTGTGGCTTCCATTCCACATTCCACTGACTGCAAATGGTGCAGCTTGCAGGCTAATGATGCACTAAAGTCTTCAAAGTGATAAGCCCTTCTAGAAATAAAGGTTTGGAGACTTTGACACTGTTGGCCTGATAAAAAGGGAAAATTCAGCAGACTGGAAAGATTTGATGAAACTTTAAAATGCATACGAGTTTTTTTTTTTTTTTTTTTTCTTACCTGGACTGGCCTGTGAAAAACTGGATAATAAATGAATTCTTCCATCTATATAATTGCCTTTACCTATCACCAACAAAGACAAAGACATCTTAAGTAACACAATGAAGACAGGGGAAGCCTTTAAACCTGAGAAATGGACACAATGAGAAGAGAAAAAGAAGTGAAGGAGGTGGATGAATCTGTCTTGGAGGCAGAGCAAACAAATCTCTTTCTATCCCCCCATCTGGGAGAGGGTGTCATGTTACTCCATGCGGAGCGGAGCATCTGTCCTTCACCTCCCTCCCACAGACATGTCAGCCCCTCCTCCCCACACACAGAAAGCTCCCATCAGCAGAGCCCCTGACTCATCTCTAGTCTGCTCCCAATTACTCCGCTGGCTCCACAGACCAACGGCCATGCCAGCTCATCCCAGGGCCCACTTTCAAACAGCTCTCACTATGGCCTACACAACCCCATCTAACACTGCCTCTGTGAAATCCCAAAATCCACAATTGGGAACATTTGCAGCGAAACACTAGTCCAGCTTCAGCCAACATTGTAAGACTCTGGGATGCCAATGGCCTCAGTGTGCTTCGAATACTCTTGTTAGATCGTCTAACAGCATCTAAAAACCACATTTTGAACTGTGGAATTGGGGGAGGGGGGACAATTGTTGTAACTTTCCAAAACAGACAATCTGACAGTCACCACAGCTTTACACAATAACTGGCAAGCTGTGCAGCAGGGTCGCTCAGTCTATCCACAACTTGTTCTGGACTTAAATATCTGGATTGCTATGTAAATTTCTACAGATTTCCAACTTTCCTTGAGGATACGTTCTAAAGGCTTAAGTGATCCGGACATTACCAAGACGAGCTGTATGTGTGAACACAAATATCCAAATCAGTTGGCCTGGACATTAACTGGGCTTTACTTTGCCATCTTCTTAGTACAAAAGTGGGTGGGAGTGGATGTGTTGATGACATTGATGATGTTACACAAAGTGCAGCTGCTTCACACTTTTTGCCTATATGTTGCTTTCCACTCTTTGGATGATATTGGGAATATGTCCAACTATGTGCAGTATTAATATCGATGCACTCTACCCATGCATACGTCGCCCCTTGTCTACTGACATGTGGTACAGACATTCATGCTGCCCTTGGGATGAGTTGTAATGACTTTTTTCATCTCACACTTTAATGCTATTTAGAAACTGTTAGCATGCTTACATACTAAACTAAGATGGTTAATATATACACTTATGGCTGCTGTAGCATGAGCATTTGCATTGTCATCGTGAGCATGTTAGCATGCTGACCTTCGCATTTAGCTTGAAGGACTGCTATGTCTTAGCACGACCTCACCGAGCTAGTGGTTAGACTTAGAGTACAAGATCAATTTCCATATATTTGTTTGGACAATATTCTGATTCTGAAAAGTATGCTATCACTTTAAGTATTTCTGTATTCAGCTGCCTTCCTTCCAAAGGCAAATTAGCACACATCATTGGCTTATCCGGCAGTGCGAAACAAGACCTTGGTGTAGAAGCACCTGTGGTTGGAGCACTGCGGTTGCAGCAAGCATAATTCATCACTGACAGGGTAAGTAAGGCCATTGACAGGAAATCTTGCCAAACAAAAGAATCCACTGAGCTCTTCCTGGCAAGGAGCCTTGCTGTTTGGCGGGCAGTGATACATTTCAATTGATGAGGTAATTTATAAACAGCCACAGGTAAAACACCAGGTGATAGACATACACAGCATCTGTCATCTACAATCACTGCTGTAATCTGTTTCACCATGCCTTTAAACACAGGAAACAGACATGGCATGTCCTACACCTCAGATAATACCTGTGTCTGCTGTTAACAACACCCAAAGGGCCTGGATGTTACAGACTCATGAGGATTTGTCATTGAGTACACAATCATTCCCAGGGGAAAGAAAGCTTCTCTATAGTAATACAATATTAACAGCTATCTGATATTACATTGTGCTGACACACAATGTGGGAAGCCTAATGATAAAACCTTTCCTCTCTATAATAGTCTTAGCCACAGTGAATGCGCAGTATTGAGTGGACCTACAGATCCTGTCAACAATAATCTGGCCTCTGCAGCACACTACCATTATTCTCTGGGCTCCAGATCAAATTTCTCCTCCAAGCCACAGTCTCTGAGCTGAGCTCCAATGCCAAAATCCTCTCCTCTCCTTCTCCTTCCTGTTTTTCCCCCCTTCACATTTTAAGGGTTCCGCTTGAGAATTCCCACCAGAGCTCCCCAGTCCCATCCCTGCTCCCCCTGCTCCTCTGCATGCCTGCACAGAAACAGATTTTTATAATTCACCCGCCAATCCTCAAGGGAGCCGGGCAAGGCGAGAGCTTGGGAAAGTTCTCTTCCGGACTGTAAACTCCAGAGTCAGAGTCAGAGCCGACGTTTCTGACCTCCACACACCCCGTGACCGACAACTGTAAGCCTGGGCCAAGACCGCCAATGGACAAGAAACTGAGTGAAATGAAGAGGGGTGTTTAGCACTGCTGAAGCAAGCCAAACTAAACTAATCTGAGGGTGTGCGTTTTCAGTGTCATCTCCTCAGGAACCTCAGGACAAATTGTACTCAACGCATGGCAAATATGCTTTGAGGTTTGAAGTTAGGCAGTTAGCAAAGACCAATGAGTGAGCAGGTCGTGCATGCAGCTGCATCTCATTTGTTTGTTTTTTGTATCTCTATTTAATGTCTGTTGTTGTTGTACATTCATGTGGTGTTAAAAATTTTAACCAACAACAAAAAGTTACTGTAAATTTATTCCAGAGGGTTTTTTCATTCAGTTTCAGTGTCTGAAAATGAAATCCCTGCAACAAGTTACTAGAGCAAGATGTTTTAAGTTAAAACCCAAAAAGTATCTATATCATAATGATGCAAAGGAATGAAGCAAAAGAAAGTCACTCAAATCCTAGCATTTCTGAAACTACTACAAAGAGCAAACCATATCTCTGTTGATCTAATTTATTAATTATTGCAGTGTTATATCAGAAATAATTAGTAATATGACAAGGAGACAAATTATTTAAGCAAAAATCTTTAGTTTTCTAATTCTATAGAAAGTAGGCTCAGTAGATACAACTTGACACTATATAGCAGTATGATAAAGGATGAGATTATTGTAACCATCATTACACTGGAGACAGACAAAGAGATAACTACTACTTTCCCAGGTCTAGAACTTAACAAGACAGTGTTTAGATATGATTTGGTATGATCAAAGCTCCCCTGTGTCTGCCGTGTGTCTGGAGTATCTGCTCATTAAGTTATTACACTTGGATGAACCTCCAGACATTGTTTTAATTCTCATTATAGAGTCTATCCCTAAATTGATAGGTAAACAACATTCTTCTCATTCTTAGCCATGGCTGCAAGAGAAAGAAGAAGAGGAGAGGAGAGGAGAGGAGAAAAGAATAGGAGAAAAGAAGTCGACTGGAACTCCTTAAATGATTTGAAGGTAACTGCTCTCACAGACATACGCTGCACATAACCAGAATGATATAGCATGCAGTAACCTTTTCCCATTTTGCTTGGAATGCATATTACAACATAGCAACCCAAGCCAAAATCAATGAGCTGTATAGCCACATTAGAGTCGCACTTTGAACCCAGATGGACACATTCCAAACCAGACGGCAGCCTCCCTCACATACGAGTTCTTTTTCCAAGTTAGGGATTTTAAGCAAATGTTAAATGCATGTTCATCTGCGAGTACAGCATGTGAGTTGATGTGAGTATATGCGGGCATGTGTTTGTAACATGTGTCTGTGCATGTTCTGGTCTATATTTCAATGTCTGTGTTTGAGTCTGTCTGTGCCTGTTTTCCTGCATGTGCTTGTGTGTGTTCTGGAGTGTGTGTGTGTGTGTGTGTGTGTGTGTGTGTGTGTTCAGGCCTATGCCACTGCCACATGCTGCCAGTGGGCACAGGCTGCAAAGCCAAACCAAGCTGGAAACACTGGGTTTTTGCGTGCTTTTCATCTGCATGTCATCAGCATTGGTTTGTTGGGCTGATTCTCCCAGCCCACATCTAACCCCCTGCCATCAAACTGTAGCTGCCTCCGTCTTTGCCCCTCTCTCCAGACTGAACTCTGCTAGAGCGTCACATTCTGTAGTCTGTGTAAACAACGCAGCAGGACAGGGATTCAACCTGCCATGACCTGTTGAATGTCCAAATTAGAGTTGCAGCAGCTATTTCTTTCTCATGCCATGGTCTGATTTTGTTTTAATACAACTCAAGACACTTAGCAGAATGAAACTGCCAGACAGAGCAACAGCTTGCAAGCGACAGGCTGTGAGAGAAAGAGTGTGTGCATATATGTGTGTGTCGGGGTTAAGGGTGCATCTAATGAAAAAACGATGGCCAGCTGCCAACTGGATAAATGCCTCCAGTCTCCAGTGTGATGGTATGCATTATCCATGCATGTATGTTTTGTGTTGGTTTGGCTCTTACAAGGTTATGGGTGTCTAAAATGGTCTGCATTATCCATGCATCTGCGTATGTGTATGTGGGGGGGGGGGGGTTGTTTTTGATCGTGACTAAACCCATGGCCATCTACCAACATCACAGACAATACCCCCCCACCATATCTTTGAAACAAGGGGAATTCTTTTACCATCACCACAGGACACATTCTTTCAGAGAGCGTGTCACCGTGGCAACAACAGCAGCTCGGGGACAGCAGGGGACTGGCCCGGTGGGGTCTTTAAGTTGCAGGCCGCCCTGCAGAGTGCCTGTCAAAAGCCAGTTCCTGCAAGAGGAGGGGTGGGCAGGCTGTAACCTCCTAAAGTCCTGCTGTCACTTTTCTGAGCAGGAAAAGACAGACGTCACGGGCTGCATTCACCAATACACACGCGCACACACACACCAAGCAAAAATGCATATGCAATTCATTTTCAACCCACTAACAACATGTATAAAGACTTCTCTATATGAACACACATAAGCTACATATGCATACTCATAAACGTGCCTATAAACACATATACACAGCCACACTCCTACAGTACGATGTTTGTAAAAAGTAAATCTGAAACGTGTCTGTATGTGAAACAGGCATGTAATAGTTAACTGTCTTGTAAATCGAGCCCATGCTGTCAATGTGAAGCTAAACACTGTTTTCCTGGATGAATTTGCACTCCAGTGACTCATACCAATCATCACCAGCTTCTCCACTTCAGCGTGCTTCCAAGAAAAAAGTAACACGCTGACTCAGTTGTGAGAGATGACAGCCTTGTCACGATACTAAACATCTGGTGTTTCAATTTTCATTACTTTTTTTTCCCCTTACAAAGCATGCATACTACTAATAAATTCCACCAACCTCCACCGGGTAGGTCTAAGACCTCATGTGTTGCATGTGTTGATATGCCAAGATGTGTTTATGTTTAAGTGAGTCTATGTGAAAAATCATGAGTCAGAGAGAGTGAAAAGATAGATGGGCACTGAGTGAGAATGCCATGGATATGAGTGTGTCAGTTCTTTGGTGTGAAAGAAAGAAAAGAAACAGAGGAAAATATGCAATTAGAGAAAATGCCCTGAGAATGAGAGAGTATCCGTCTGAGAGTGAAACGGATCACTCAGAGGGGAAGACTGAGGCATTAACAGTTTGAATATTCTGAGTGATGGACACAAGGTCACAAATGCCCTCTTTTCCACCACAGTGAACACTGTTTTGCACAGCAGTGATGCAGACAGTTACCCTCTGGCCCCGACTCAGAATGTAAACAACTGACCCTATCTGACAGACCACTGTGTGTGTGATAGTAACACTGGTAACAGGCACATACACACACACAAGCAGCACACACAATGGCTCCATAGCAGAGCCCCTTTACAAGATCGCAGCCCACTTATTATAGCCTTGCTGACTAGCAGACAGACAGTCCCTGTCTCTTTATCTCCAACTCTATAAACCTTCTCTTCACAGGACCTGAGAGTCAGCCAGTCTCAATTCAATAAACTCTCAACCTTACCCAGTTGAGTAAATACAACCTCAGGACAGACAGAAACAGGAGAGCAGAGGAATGTTGATTTGTGGTCAGTAAAACTCCTACTAACCTGCTGAAGCTGTTCATTTATGCCAATATGAAAATAACACGGAATGTAAGAGGCAGTACAGAAAGTTGTCCCAAATCAAAGAACACTTCAGCTGCTATTACAATCAAGCATATTGCTCTTGCTCTTGGGTTTAATGATTGCCCAGCAGGCTGAACTAAAAGCCCTGAGGAAGCTGCTGAGATGGATTATGTTGGCTGATTGATAACCATCTCTTAAGGGTCAGTGCTTATAGGACACAGCAGAAATTCTTCTTGCACTGTGGTATGACATGCAACAGAGCATATGCTATCTTGCATGGAGTGATATGGTTAGTCACAACACACAGGCACACAGATGCATGATGTGCATCAAACTTAAAGGTGTCCTGTGAAGTTTTTGACCACTAGTGGCACTGTAGAGTGATATTTTGATGAAAAGGGCTCTATATTGCTGGCATCACAAGTTCTACATTGTACATGCATGCCACAAGCAAATGCATGACATATTGCATGTTTCCTCTGGTTGCAGAGGGCAGTACTCTGTGGACATTTCAAGCTCAGCTGGAAAACACCACATCAGTTGCTAGTCAGGCCTGTACATTAACTTGCCCATTGGTAAATAAAACAGGTGTTTACCTGAAAAACTAGTCATGTGTATTGAAGGAAAGGGTTGAGAAAGGTATGGTAAAAGTCATCCCTGTTTCCTGCAATTCCAAATTTGGTCAGTTGATGGCAGTGAGTGAACCCTACGGCACTTGGTTGCACAATATTTCCAAAGATTGAAAAAAATGTTTTATGAGGTAGAAAATCCATTCAAGATGTTTGGTAGGTCTTAATGGTGCATTCTGCTGAGAAAAATAAACAAACTTGTGTTTGTTTACAATGAAAGCTCCACATGGTGGTTTGGTTGATTTGAATCACTATCCTTTTTATTACGCCTGAAGCATATCAACTTCTTACAGTAAGCTACATTGAAACAGTAATTGAGCTTTTTACATTTTTGTGGTGTCTTTGTTATTAAGTGCTCACTCCTGTTTCATACATCTGTTGAAAAAGTGCTGGGTTGAAAAGTTTTCCGTGTATATTTAGCAACCGCGGCTGTCACTGCTTGTGCTAATTGTCCAGTTTATCTATATACTCCTATATTGCTACTCCAGGAAATTCAAAATGCATCACTTCCTGTGCATCAGAGTATTTTCAAGGCAACAAGGCAGAAGGCGGTTAAATGAAAACCCAACCATACAGTTTCAATAATGCCTGGTCAGAAATCTCCAAACAAATTGTTGTTACTAGACCATGAAAAGATGACTTTTCGGAGCCACCTGAACTCCTCTGTCCTCCCAGGGGAGGTCTCCACCCCTCCCTGCCTCCTCACAACCATACAGGCACTGGGACTCTGCATGAAGAGGTGCCTTTGTTCACAGTGAAGAATGCTCATCTCACTTAGCCTCTCCTCTTTTCTCTCTCTCCCCCTCAAAAAGCCGGTTTGGAATGTGATGGTTAGAGTATACAGTCTGACTGTTACCCAAATGGTCACCGAACCATCTATCTACACTTTGTTTCCATTTAATAAGCAGATGAGAGCTGACAGCCCTTGAGTAGATGTGCATGTGTGTGCTCACGTGTGCTCAGACACTCCAGTGAGCTTCAAACGAGCCTCTTGTGGGCAGCAGTAATGGACTTGGTGCAGACAGTTTGAGAATGAGTACTTGAGCAACACTCAGGCAAAACTTAAACTGGAGCCACAGCAGTCCAGAATGAAATACGGCTCAAATAAACACAGATAAAACCACATGCTAACATTTACCATTCATACTGCTTTTAACGAGCACATATGTACGTTCTGTGGATGGACGCACACATGCATGCTGACACATTCTAGGTCAGCACATTTACACTGCAGAGAATATATGAGAAGGCTACATAAATGCACATGCATGAAGATGGATCCTCCAGCAATATAAATGATTTTCAGACTGAGCAGATCACTTCAGCTGATTCATCGCTCTTAATGATTAAAACATATATCAGCTCAATCATAATGTGCTCAATGTGCTGCGTAGAAATAAATCCCAGTTTTTGTCACAAATTTAATGGCTTTGTTTTTGAGAGGGTTGTTTTAAAAAAGTATGAGAAAAAAAGCATGCAAACACACACACTGTCACACACAGATTAACTCTTCACATTACCTCTCTGAGCTGGGTGAGCCCTGATGAAGTGCTCTTGGAGTAGTTTCTCATTTTGCGTAACCTGACCCCGCAGAAGACAGCATCCACTTGCATGGTTCCTTTCCTTCAGAGTAGTTTGCCTTTTTTCCCCTCTCTCTCTTCCACGGCTTGTGCACCCCTACCCCTGCCTCCGACTTCTCTCACTCTGCATAGCCCCTGCCTGTACCTCCCACATATACACACAGAGAAAGACACAGAGTGCAGTTCCAAGCGCACAAAAAGTTTGAAAGAGGCACAAAATCAGGGAGATCCCTCCTCCCATCCAGCCTCTGGGCTAAAATGTTTACAGCTTCTTTCTCCTCTCTCAGCTCTCAAACACACTCAGTCACTCGGGCTCCTATCTCTCAATGACGCTAGCTCCTTCTCTTTCTCTCTCCCCTTCTCAAACTTTTCCCACCCCTCCTTCCCTCATGCCACCCCCCTCCCTCCTTCTCTCTCTCCTCCCTCTCCATTTTCCATCATCATCCCCCTCCACACCCCCTCCCATCCACCTAAACCCCCCACCGCTGAACTAATCTGCAGCTGGCTGGGTGATTGGAGCCCTAGTTGCCGGGGAAACCGAGTGTCCTGCTCAAAAAAAAAAAAAAAAAAAAAAAGAGGAATGGAGCAGGAAGGGGCAAAGCTGAGCACAACTGAATACATAAATAAAGCCTCCTCCGGGAGCCAATTAAAGAAGACCAAGGGCCCCTCTTCGCTCTAAATGAGGGGACAACATGTTCATCTATTTTATCTCTGCAAGACTTTGTTTACTGGTTCACATGTGTCAGTCAACAGCGGCAACAACAACAGCTATAAGCAGTGTAGTGGCACAAATAGTACGTGCTGAATGTTGTGTGTGGTAAAACTAAGTGTTCTCAAACAGAAAATGGTTTTGGCAGTGTTTGGGTTGATTACTGCTGACCTCTGCTCAGTGAGACAATACAAACTGGGGAGTCCAGCTCACCATCAGGCCTGCAGAGTAACTCAATGGCCCTGTGGAAAAAGTGGTAAAAAAAAGTGAGAGAGCAGGAAACAAGGCTGGCATACTGATGACCAGTGTGATTAATAATTAACCTGTTCAACCCCACAGGCCCTCTTTGCCAAGTCCATTATTATAAATGTTTTTTTTACAGAGAAACAGTTTTCAAAGCCTTTAATCTTCCTGTTGAAAATGCCACACAAATTCACTGAGACGTAGCTAATTGAAGGCACTTAGAAATTCCCGTTTGGTGTAAAGATGGAGAAAAGAAATGGAGGAATTAGTCCATTAATAGACGAGTCGATCAACAGATTATAACCAGCAACTACTTCAATAATTGTTTGGTTAGAGCTCATTTGTCAGGCAAATATGCCAAAAATCCCCTATTCCACTTTGTCACTTGTAAGGCTTTGCCTCTTTTCTTTACATTGTGTGATTGTAAACTGGATGTTGTGGATTTTGGACTTTTGGAGCAATGTTAGGATTCACATTTTTCAATATTTTCTGACATTCCATAGACAAAATTATTAATCAAGAAACTAATCAGTGTTAAATGCAGACCAAATGGGAATGGACAAAATATCATGAATGCCTATTGAATGCGATTCGATACAATAGCCATGAAATTAATCCTACTGTACCTTAGTTAAGCCAGATGTATTCAGTTTAAGAAGCTGGCTGGTTCAACTCTGTGGCAGTTTGTGAAGGCATGGTTGAATGTACAAGATACATTTCCAATCTTTACAAACTGTTTCTTCTAGGAAAATTACACTGGATTATGAATTTGCTCATGAAACTTGATAAGGGAAAACGTTTTATTTCACTCGTATTTTAGCTTTAAACAGGACATTCAATTGGTAATTGGGAACTATAGAGTTAAATGTTATATAAAATTCACATCCAATATATGCGGAGATACCTGTGGTTAACTAACAACAGCGAGAATAACAACAAGAGGTGTGTGAAAATAAAAGTCCTATATATTAAAAACTTTACTTCAGTAAATGTACTTTAGCATTATCAGATAAAGGAAAAAAATATCATTATAGAATTATTTGGATTGTAACATGTAAGCAGCATTTTAATGTTGTAGTGTAGCCTTGTTGATATAGCAACTACTTTATACATTGTTTGACATTTTACTCTATAACAACTGTACTTACTTACTTTCCACCACTAACAGATACACAACTGCATACACAAGCAGAAGAATATAGACAGATGTACAGCTATATGTGCACACATGATTATTCAACAGAGTTGCCCCGTGATTGCATTTTACCCTTCAGATGTACTCCACAGCTACCAGTATTTCTATACAAATGTATGTACAGAAGCCTCAGCTGCATTCCTACAGTCATGTCACTGAGCAGCCTTCATAAAATGTCTAACAGCATCACCTCAGCAGAGCAACTATCCTGCTGACCTCTGAGCCAAAACCCTGACCTCGCCTTTGAAATGCAAGAGAGATCTAAAAAGCCTGCCTTGTCCGTCAATAGCTGTGAGGGGAACAGGGTGGGAGGTGGGGGCTAGTAACATCTGTTCGGCGTTTATCCCACCTTATTGTGTTGCAGAGTCCTCTATCAGGCCTACAGCTGGGATCCTGGGACCGCGCTGAAGCCACTGTCCAGGGGACTCACACCGTGACTGGGAACATAGCTGAGACAAGTTCTCAGTCCTTGATAGTGCATAGCAGGCTGTTTGCGGGACCTTTGGATGAAGCAGAGGAAATGACAATGACATCAAAGCCAAGGCGTGTTTTGTTCCCTGCCTACTCCTTTGCTTTATGAAACAGAAACAGATTTTGCCAGCCATACCAATGCTGAATAATAAATACAGCATCTCTTAAGTCATCTCTTTGGAACTTTGTTCAGGAAAACGCAGCATATCCTATCAGGAAGTACTTTTCAATGCCATATCCATTAATGCCCAGACCCATATTGCAAACTCTTTTGTCCAGCTTACATGAAAGGTCCTGCAACTTTACAGGCTTTGTACTGTATGTCCTTATTCCCCACATTTCTTAGTTGTCTTCATTTTGTTGCACCTGTTGGACCTCAAACACTTAATAAAAAAAAATCAACAAGTCAACAGATAGAAAATTAATTGAATTAATTAACTTTTTTGAGAGTCACTTGATTGTTTACTACATTTTTAAAGAAAATTGCCAAACATTTCTCATGTCACAGCTTCTAAAATGGGAGATACTGCTTTTTTTTAATCTTATTGACAGTAAATTGAATCATCTTTGGTTTTTTGTATGATGGTCAGATACTATAAGCTGTTTAAAAAATGTTGTATTGGGCATTAGGAAGCTATGATTTAACAATTAATCGAGATCGAGGGAAAAACTGATGCAACTAATGAAAACAATCATTAGTTGCAGATCTACCTTGAGTTGTTGCTTTGAGTTCGAGATCCTCGACTTCTGAAATAGTCTCACATTAGTATATTCAGCATCTTAAAACACATTTGTTTACAACTGTTTGCTACCTCATCCTCTTACTTTGTCCTGTGAAGCACATCTGTTTTGAAAAGTGATATATAAAAAAGTTTGGTCGCTTACTAAGTTGCTGAGGTCTGCACTTCCAAATTGAGATATGAAAAGAACTTCAGCTTTTGTTTTATTTTATAGCATCATAAACTTTTGGTGGTAGGCACATTTTAATTGTAATAAAGTATATTTTTTTTACATAAAAAAGACCTTTTCAGGGCGAACATTTTCACATGTTAACGCAGGAAGTGCTTTTAATAACATAAATCAAGGCTGTATTCCGTTTATTAATGGTTTTCTACATGTGGCTCACTGCAAAGGCATCCATAGACACTTTGTTAATGTTAGTAGCTCCACCTGTGCTTTTCCTCCCATTTTAAGTCAAAATGCCTGCTATGGAAAAGGTTTATAAGCAAACAGCTGCCTCACGTGTTATTCTCACTTCTGTATCCTTCTTTCCTTCCTTTATTTCCATGTTTCCTTTTGGTAGTAGGAAAAAGGAAGGGAAGACGTAGCTAAACGGAACGAGCACTCAGAATAATGTGTAATATGTCTCCATCTGTAGGGCAGTTGACGTCTCGGCATTTATTTGGAAAAAGTATTCTTTATAAAGTAGTGTTTAGTTGTAGTTGTAGTTAAGGTATAACACACCGTGAATCCAACTGTCACGAGCTCCGGCAGTTGGTCTTCTCATCCAGTTAACTTGAGAAAACCGGTTAGCATGTTTGGTTTAGCTATTTATCTATTTATTTTTTGTAGAGCAACGCCGAAATAAGACTGATAAACACCTCCATGTGCAAGCTAAAAATGCACAAACAATCACGGAAACACGTCTTTGTTGGGGATTTTCTTTTTCTGTTTAATTTTTTCTTAAGACCGCGTGCCTTTAAGACAAAGTCATGTGACCTCGTAGGAGATGCGTCATACCCGGATGTAAAGCGGCCGTTATCACCAATGTTTTCATGGTTGTTCTGTTTTGAATAGAAATGGATGAAATTTTTGGCTGCTACAGTAACGCCAGTTGAACCATGAAATATCTCATTTGTCGACAGCTGAAAGAGGCAATCCTGTTTCCTCCCGCTGAGAGGAAACTACGGTGACTGCCACGGACTGTAAGTTAAAGTAACGACATGAATTTGGTGTAAAGTAGGTAAATAATCTTTTAGCTAGTTTAATGTCGCATCAATCCAGGTTGCCTATTTCTTTTAAAGCGGAATCCCCGCTATAGATTTGTGGGTGTTTGCGTGGATGTCACAGATTATTCCGAGTTTGGAGTCATTCTTTATTGATGATTTCGCAGAAGGGAATTTTGTACAAGACAGATACATGTGGCTGAGCTAACAGCGATTTGGGATGATGACCATGTTGGCCTTTGGAGCAAGAGCAGTCCTCCTCAACCTGAGGTACACTTTCCAGAAAGCCGGCTCCTTCACCAGAACCAGACTCATCCAGACCTCGCGGACATATTTTCTTAAAAGAGGGCAGATTTTAACCCAGATACCCAGGGTTACACTGCTATGTTTGGGTGCAGTCAGTGCATCACCCTGTACGGCCAAATGTCAGGAAGCAATTCTTCCATCCCGAACCGCTGAGAGAAAGTCTCTAGCCAAAGTCCAAGTGCACAAAGTTGTATTTCTCCTCCGCCTCACCCTTCGTGCATTGGTGCTGCTCCTCAAGTTTGGCCCCCTTCTCCTCCTCTCCCCCTTGGCTCTGATGTCCACTCGCTGCGCGTCTTGCTGGTTGGACGCCCTCCTGTGGGTGACTGAAACATCTGGGCCCACTTTCATCAAGCTGGGTCAGTGGGCCAGCACCAGGCGGGACATCTTTCCTCAGGAGTTCTGTGAACGCTTCTCCATGCTCCACAGAAAAGTACGCCCCCACTCCTGGGCCCACACCAAGCTGTGTCTCCGGAGGGCTTTCGGGGAGGGCTGGAGGAGGGTTTTAAAGTTTGAGAGCAAAGAGCCTGTGGGGTCGGGATGCGTGGCCCAGGTGTACAGAGGCTGGGCAAGGGCGGACCAGGTGGAGGACCCAGCCTTCCAGTCGCTGGTGGACGAGATGGAGAAAGAAGACTTGCTGGAAGCTTGGGAGATCCCTGGTCTGGGAGGAGTGGCCAGCTCCCTGTGGAAGCTCTGGATGGGGAGGAGGGAGGAGGAGGGCTGTGAGGAGAGCAGTGCAGAGAAGGGGCATCTGATACCTGTGGCTATCAAGGTGAGTGTAGCATGTTCGTGTTGCAGGATGGTTGATCAGGAAACTGAAAAATACTGAATTATGCCCCACTTGTCAGTGCGCAGGCATTTTATTTAGCTTGTCAGCAGATGTTTATCAGTGGTTTCTGGTGTATTACAGGTGATCCATCCAGGCATCAGGAGGCAGGTGGAGATGGACCTTCTGCTGATGAAAGCGGGCAGTTGGCTCCTGCATTGCCTGCCTGGATTCAAATGGCTCAGTCTGTATGAGGTTGTTGAGGAGTTTGAGAAGCTCATGACCAAACAGGTAGGAATACTCAGACTTTAAAACCATTTCAAAAGTTGTTTTGCGGTGATCAGTTAATGTCTTATATTGAGGCCACAGTGTAGGATGAAAAGAAACAACCTCGCAGAAGAGAAGCTGGAAGAGTCTGATCGTTTCAGTTATCTGATGGAGCTTTTATTTCAGATTGATCTGCGCTTTGAGGCTGAGAACATCGAGCGTTTCCAGAATAATTTCCGCAACGTGGATTATGTCAAGTTCCCAACACCCTTACGACCTTTCGTCACCAGGACAATTTTAGTGGAGACTTTTGAAGTGAGTACAGAAGGATTTAAAATATGTGGAAAACACTGATTGAATGATTGAGAAGTAGACTGAGCACATATGAGCTGGAGGAAGTGTCTGGGAAGAGGGAAGTCTGGGCATCCCTGCTTAGACTGCTGCCCCAGCGACCCGGCTTTGGATAAGCGGAAGAAGATGGATGGATGGGTGGGAGTGTCTTTATAAACTTTAGAAACCTATGTGACACAGTGTCTGTGATTTCTCGGCAATATGGAGTTAATCTGGTTGAATTCATATCATGAACGCACCCAACATTGTTCAGTTTTAATTCAACCTTTTTGTTCAGGAGAGCGAGCCCATATCCACCTACCTGAGCTCCGACGTTCCTCAGAAGGTGAAGCAGAGAATAGCCAGGATGGGAATAGACACAATGCTGAAGATGGTGAGATATGTCACCTGCTGGATATCTGGACATATTTCACTCCATGTTTGTGAATATCTCCCTGTCTATTTCTGCACTGGTTTGTGTGCGCTCTGTGTGAAAGAAGATGTGATTATGTCACATTTATCTTCATATTTCTATTGTGTATTCCAGGTATTTGTGGACAACTTTGTGCATGGGGATCTCCATCCCGGGAACATTCTGGTCCAGTGTTTGGGACCTCTTCCTGACCACGCTGACAGTATTGGTATCTCAGGGGCGGCCCATGGTAAGACCACCCTCACTGACTTGTGGGATACAGTGGTGGTCAGCGTCAGGCCAGACCCGTGCCCCCTCCAGTTGGTGCTGCTGGACGCTGGCATCGTAGCCCAGCTCAGCAACTATGATCTTGCCAACTTGAAGGCTGTCTTCACGGCTGTGGTTCTGCGTCAGGTAATTAAGGAAAGCGTACACGCATGCTGAACTGTGGCAGTAGGATAGCCAAGTGGATAAAAAGCACTGCACATTGTGCTTATAGGAATGTAGAACATTTTAAAACTTGTCTTACACATTTATAAATTTGAAACCTTTCCACAGCTGTTCTGCTCACCCTCAAACTCTTTGAAAATGCTTCTTAGATTAAAAAAATAGCAAACATGAGAGGAAAGCAATCTGTCAGAGAAAACCTCCCGCTTAGACTAACTGTCGGTGTGGTTTTGATTTTCTGTCTTCAGGGTGAGCGAGTGGCAGAGCTGATCCTTCATCACGCTCGGGCCAATGAGTGCCAAGACGTGCCACAGTTTAAGAAGGAGATGGCCCAGCTGGTGGACCGTGCCCTCAGCAACACCTTCTCTCTGGGAAAGGTACTTACGTAGATTTGTGCTTTCTCATTGTGTCATAATTGTGTTTCTGATGCAGGCCTGCATGATGATTGCTGCGATGATGGTCATGGTTATTATGTTACTATGTTCAGCTGCAGAGGACATTAGAAAAGAAATTGAATTTCGCCATCGTTCTGTGATTAATGCAGTAATACAGCATGGTTTAATATCCATTTTCTTCCGGTTCTGGCTTGCATCGTGTGCTCCTTCAGTGCTCTATTATAATTTAATAAGCTCTGTTTGCTTTTATTCTTTTTGCTTGATGCTCTGTTTTCATTGTTCATGTGTAGAATGGAAACTTGCATGCAATTAAACGAATTTGCCTCTGTGCAGTTCTCTCTTCTCTTCTCGGTTTACACTGCTTTGTAAAGTCTGGTCTCTACTGAGGTAACTTTTACATGGGTTTAGAGGGTAATAGGAACTTTGGTTCAAAGAGGAAAGTTAACCAAACCACCCGTGTAACACAGTTACTCCTCAAGTCAAGGGACTGGTGTTGGAAATTAGCTTTGACCATAAACACGTATATGTCAGACTCTTCTGCAACTGTCAGTGTTTCTCAGTATTTGTCCTTTACAAATAAACTAAGAGGCATTTTGGTCAGCAACAATCCATCTGCAGAAGATATCTGACTATTCAAATTAACTTATTGGTTGGTCAAAGTGATCAGTTCCTTTAAGAGATAACAGTTACTGATTACTGTTGATGTGTTTTGTTGACTGGGTTTTTGTTGTGTTTCTAGGTCCAAGTAGGTGACTTGCTCTCTAGAGTCTTTGGTCTACTCATCAAACACAAGGTAAAATATCAGGAGGTTACAGTCATTAGGGTGAACAAACACTAATCTGAACAAGACTCTTTGTTGCTTAAGTTTTATCTGACATTTATCTGACAGGCGACAACACAGTTTCACTGCTATTGCTGTGGTAAAAATACATAAAAAGGAAAGTACGAGGTTTTGCTTGCAGCACGTTGTACAACCCTGATTCCAAAAATTTTGGATGCTGTGTCAAACATGATTAAAACAGAATGTGATCATTTGCTAATCGTTTTTGACATATATGAATTGAAAACAGTACAAAGACAATATATGTAATGTTTGACCGAATCAACTTCATTGATTTTTATAAATATCTGCTTATTCTGGATTTGATGCAGCAACACATTTCAAACAAGTTGGGACAGGAGCAACAAAAGACTGGGAGAGTTGTGGAATGATCCAAAAACACCTGTTTGGAACATTCCACAGGTAAACAGGTTGATTGGTGACAGGTGATAGTGTCATGATTGGGTATGAAAGGGGCATCCTGGAAAGGCTCAGTCGTTCACAAACGAGGATGGAGCGAGGTTAAACAGTTTGTGAACACATGACTGTATAAAGGATGTTACGACATGAGCTCAGGAACACTTTGTAAAACAGCTGTCAGTGAACACAGCTCATTTGCAAATGATTGCATTCTGTTCATATCTACACTTTACACAGCGTCCCAACGTTTTGGAATTAGTTGTATTTACAGATGGAAGAAATTAAGATTAAATCATTGTGGTCTTCATGTTGCTACTATGAACGTCTAGCTAATGAGGCTACTGCTTTGCAGAGGTCACTGGTTAATACCTTTTCAAGTAAAAGAAAAACAGGATTAAAAATTACATGTGTCCCTGGGAAGTTATGGAATCATTTAAAAACCTATACTTCAAGGTCTTTGAATCTGTTGTATATAGGAAACAGACCAGAATGCAACCTCCTGGTTAAAAGTGTAAAAGCTTATTAAAAGACAACAAAAGTCGCTGAAACAATCAAAATATGATAACGCTGATGCAAAAAGCAGATTGTTGAGCTATAACCTCACAGTAGCAACAGTGCGTGTTTAAGCCTAGTTTTACACTAAACTGTCAAACGGTTTGAACCACCAACATACCAGGGAGCACCATAATGCAACCGCTTACTGACCGCGTTACCAATTGTTTTTCTAGGTGAAGCTGGAGAGTAATTTCGCCTCCATTGTGTTTGCCGTCATGGTGCTGGAGGGCCTGGGCAGGTCTCTCGATCCAAACTTGGACATCCTGGATTTGGTTAAACCCCTACTGCTGAAGAACTGTGCCTCACAGATTTAACACACACACACACACACACACACATAGGGGCACCTGCACAATGCTCACACAGGTATTAAGCTCTACATACAGCATATCCATAGATACAGCACATGTGTATACTGTATCCTCCTGATGCCATGGTGATGGGTGGTCCTCAGGCTTGCTTAATGCAAGCTTCCACTGTGGCTCACAAGAACACTGGCTCATCACGACATTTTAGCAGCGCTGCTGCCATAAATACCTCATTGAATTTTACATTGGTGGAGCTTCCCCCACCTTTCATCACTGTTACATCCTCTTACATACACTCTTGAATTGTGTCATCTAGTGTCTGGTTGTAGTACAAGAATTCCACCCACCGAAATCCACTTCAAGGCACCTCTAAGCGAGCCTAATGAACAAGAGCATATGCGTTTTACATGAGGCACCACTTGTTTATTGAGTGCTGATGGAGTCAGACGCATTGGCAGACACACACAGATGGCATCAGAGACCATTTGTAGTGATTTATGATAGAAAAGAAAATCCCTAATTGATACTTAAAAGCATATTTTTTACTTTTTAATGACTAATATTGATCTCAGGATGTCTTTTATTACTCCATCTTTTCTTGCATCTTAGATAATGTTGTCTAATGGACATATTTGCTTTGGTGTGAATCACAATGTGCTGTTATATTTGTCTGTATAGAAGCCTAATTGTACTTACAACTGACCCATGTCTTTTAACGTCCCATTATAACAGTGGCAACACTTGTATGGATGATACATATCAATAAAAGGGAATCTATGCTAACTGATCTTTGTCATTCCTTTCTTGCCTGTCGTGACCAGTCGTAAGTCTTCTGACCCTTTTAGTGAGGGTGACTGACGCAGCTTCAAAGCAGACAATTCACTACATCAGGGGCACGGGATCCATTAATTTACAATTTTATTAAATCTGTCGATGAAAAACACAGACAAGAGACGCGATTCTGTCAATGTCATCAGGAAGAACAGTCAGCATGGCTGAAAGAGTGAGATCAGGAGGTTTTGGTGCAAAAAAACTCATCACGTACCCTTTTATTGCAAAACTGTTGATTTTCTTTTTTCTTTTTTAATCACCATCAAGAGCCCAGACAGAGCAGCACTGTTCAAGTAAGGAGGGAGGGGAGAGGTGACAACTGTGTAAAAAAACTTTCAATAATAATAATTAATAATTAATAATGACAAAAGAAATAAAAACATCTCTAATAGACAAACACAATCACCTCATTATAAGACGAGATTCTGTCACGGTCACAACAACCAGAGAAAAGTTGTTTTCTTTTTTTTTTCCTCTTTTTTTTTAATGAATTAAATAGTTTTTAAAAATATCTCACCATTTACTTATACTCATCTTTTTTCATTTATTGCGAAAAATAGGCAACTGGACTAATTGTGATGATGCGAGTTTTTTCTGTGTGTGTGTCTGTGTGTCTGTGTGTGTGTGTGTGACAGAGAAATAGAGATTAAGTGGAGAGATATAGTGGAACGTCTTGGAGCGTTGGCACTGAGAGCAGCAGCAGTGTGTGGTGATGCAGTACTCTCGTTCAGCCACCAGGTGGCACAGTTCAGTCTGAACATTCCTCCAGGGCCGGAGCTATGGCGGCCCAAACTCCCGCACTGAATCAGAGGAAGTCAAGATATGCCAACAACTTTTTGGAATGATGCTTGTGTGTTGAAACTTTGTCCACGGTCGCTCATCTGCGTTGCAACATCTCAGTTCTATGTACAAAGATTTCAAATCCCTGAAGGACATCTACAAAGACAAGTGCAACCTCCATTTGACCATCCCCTTTCTGGAGAAGCTCAGGGATCAAAAGGTTCCTCTATAGGGGAAAAAAAGGGAATAGTACCAATCAGATCAGGTAAACGTGCCACAGCAGGACTCAACAGAATTGTTCTTGGGAATCAAAGTCAGGAATGATGGACCAAGATTTAGGAATGTCAAAAGCTAGAGAAGAAGGGGTTGTAATGTAGTTATTTTCCTCAGAGGGGCACCAAAATTTCCTAACATAATTCTTTTTAACAGAATGTCCAAGTAAGGTGATGAAACAGGAAAGAAACCAGAGAAATGCACAAATAAAAGAACGCATCAATCGTCCGTTTGTCATGTCCGTTCATGCTGATCCATCAGTCCCTCCATGCATTTTAAAAACAGTCTTTAAAGACCAAGCAGTCCTCCTCCGTGTTAAATTGATTGTATTTTTGTTTTGTTTTTTTGCTCATCCCGCACTTTTTCTATCTCTGTCAGAGTGGCAACTGTCAGTGTGGTGCCCCCTGGAGGACTGGCTGCCCTCCAGTTCTCTGAGGTGGCCCCCGGTAGGAGCACGCAGCTCATCTGGGGGGCCGTCTTACCTGTTTGTCTCACAATAAAAGGTAAGACAGGCTTTTTGGGATTGGATTGGTGGAAGAAATCAGGGTGTAAACTTTTAGTCTGATGTGGGTGCTTCTTCCAAGGCAGGGTGAAGGGAGGGAAGGTGGGGCAACTGGGCTGGAAAGAGAGGGGAGGGGTCTGTGCAGGCGGATCTTGAGCACAGGCACATGGGCTCATTCTCACCCACAACAACACACACACACACTCGTCTGTCTTTGAGGCCCTGGCTATGTAAAGGTCATGGCAGATGGAGCTCTGGGCCGTCGGCACTGCGATGGGGCTTCCTGTTGACTTTTCTTTCACGTCATTGAGGAGATCAGCAGCTGTCAGTGGCCCATGACTGGATCCAAACAAGTTCAAACTGAGAATCAGAAGGAGATTAGATGGAAGAGACCGGCTGACATCTTGACGGCAGAAGAGAAGAAGAAAGCACATCTGTTTCAGGCAGAGCGTGACTTTTCCCATTTACGGCGTGAGCAGCATCCATCTTCCAACTATCTGATTCTTTTTGGGAGATGTCTTGGAAGACACAGCTACTATGTCATGTTATCTCCATTACCTTGTCTTTACATTCCATCTGGGAAAAGATGAGGTGCTTGTGCGGGACTGAAGCCTACTCAGATAAGCATGTAATGGATGTGTGGGTTAGGGCGGGAAAGATTAAGTCTTTCTCATCTGCTCCAACTCAGTTTGTCTCCAGCTTCTCTCCATGGTGTTGTTCCACATGCTGCCACAGGGGGGGATGTTTGGGCTAACTGTTGGGGGACGAGGGGAGGAGGGCTTCCGATCAGCGATTGTGGCTACGAGTTGATCCAGGGGTGGTTGAGGCATTCGCCGGCCGAGGCCCTCTTCTCAGGCACCATCTCCAGCATGGGCAGAAGGAAGTGGGTGAAGTGGCCGGCGTCTTCGTGCGCCCAGCCATACTTCTCCACCAGCACGTCAAACAGGGACCACGGCTTCAGCTTGGTGATGTGCCGCAGCTCACCTGCAGGGGGCGATAGGGAGCAGACTCAATGATAGAATGATGGGAGGAAAGACAGCGGCAAAGTTTAAAGTGTCAGTTCACCCAAATCACAACATCTTTTCTTACTTAAAGGAGCGGTCTGGTGATATTCAGCTTTTTTCAAATTTTCCACAAATGCAATCCACAAGCCACACCATGACAGACATTTCCCTTCATTATAATGAACATGGGCACTGTGGTTTATTATGAGACATTCCACAAACACTGTCTGCTGCTGTTAATTCCACCATACTCACCAAATGTCTATTAAGACATAGCTGAGAATAGTCTCCAACAATCAATTATTCACTCTTGTTTGTCAAAAACTAATAATTCCCAGCTGTTTTTGAAAATAGCTTGTATATATATTAGTTACCCATTTTTAAAGATTTAGATCATCCATAGGAACAAATGGGCTTAGGGCTGAGTGCTGCAGACAGGGCAGGGAAGTTGGAAAGTATAAGACCGATTAATGCATTGTTGTTGTTGTTTTTCATATGGAATAAACACCACGTTTATCATTGATATCTAGCCATGCAGATAGTCTTTGTTTTACTCCAGTGCAGTAGAGTTGAACAAAATCTAATTCATGCTGTTCGCGGCGCTGAAAAATTAAGAAAACTCAACAGCGACATCTTTTTCCAGAAACAGTGTCATCCCTGTTGTTCAGATTAATCCACAGATCACACAGTGAGCAGTGTTCCCAGGGACTATTTCTTTTGTAGAGCGTGGTTCCACTGAAGACTGTGGAACCACGTGAAGTGTGCAGACGGTCCACAGAAGGGGTGGGAGATACCACAAATCTTTGCTCCGATCCAGTTTCAAATAATGCCACAGCCAGAGTTACAGGTATCAGCACCAATACTTTTTATTGTTAAAAGCAGCTAATGTGCTATCATGTATGGAAGTAAGAGTAAGAGGCGAATGCGTCATTCATAGACTACTGACAACATTTTCATCACCTACATTCTGACTGGCCAAACAGTGGGCATTTTTACTTTTCTCTCTTAATCACTTAAAAACAATAATAATAATAATGATAATAATAATACATACAAAAATGTTTATTTTGTGATTTCTCTAAACTAAAACAGCGATTGCTATACATGCACATATGCACATTATTGCAATATGCATATCAGCATGAAGAACATAATCTTACATAAAACATAATTTTCCTTCAGAATCAATCCTATTGAAGGTAGTATTGATAGTACTGTAGTATCTATTCTTTGGGTATCAATGCATCACCCCCTAAGAGTAACCGAGACACCGTTTAAAAAAAAAAAAAGATGCTGCTGTTTCCAAATGTAAGTTTTTCAATGGTTTGCACACACAAACAAAAATCCCTTAAAATATCTAATATAAGTGTAACCAAACCTATCTGCATGGCTCGATTCCACCAGAGGTACGTCAGCCTTTTTGGGTAATTTGGGTGAACTAACCCTTTAACAAGATGCCATAGCAGGCCATGATTCTGCAGGCTCCACCCAAACACTACAGCAGCTGATTTCACCGATTAGTTCACCTTCTCCGCTGGAACGTGTGCTAATCAGTGAGGTGCTGCAACGATGGAGGGAAAAGCTTCAGCGTCTTGGCTGAAAACCACAAGGACAGGCAGCAAAAGGTTGGAATGGATGGCGATGTAGTGGAAACAGACAAGGAGAGGAAGGTGTTCATTATTAAAGAGAGGAGGAAAATGATTGGCTGGGAGTACAAGACTGACAAAGAAGGAAAAACTGTGAGAGAATGATTCATGATGGAAGCAATCAAGACCAAAGGTCCAGTTCAAACCATGGCTGCCATGGTAACCTTCCTATACACTGATTGGAGGACACAAGATGGAGAAGAGGAAGCCGTTTATCAAGACTTCTCTCATACAGTACAAGAGACTGATCAGGACATAGTGATTAAACGTGATTTCTGACAGCAACATAAATCTGTACAGCTGATTGTGCATCAGTGGAGACACTGCTGGCCACAAACTGCTGTATGTTTATAATCTTTGGGTCTGCACTCTTATAAAAGTAGAGTGTCTCCTTCATGCGAAGGAGACGAGGTATTGCAACGCGGCCGAAGGCAGCATGGCAGACAGGAGAAGCCCGGAGAGACAGAGCGAGAAAGTCAGACCAGATTAACAGAGCGCCAAGAGATAAAAGGGAGAACATTGAGACATCAAGTGCAGGCTCAGACCTCAGATAGAGACAACATCAAAGGCAGAATATTCAGGTCTCATGACACATTATGAAGAATATATGAGCAGAAAGGGAAGGAGATCGAGGGAAGGAAAAAAGAGAATAAAGGAGAGAGTGCAAGGGTTATCAGCTGTACCAAACACAGATCCACACACTTACCAGGCTCGAAGATGAGCGGAGCCAGTGAGGTGTATGACACACTAAAGCCCTGCTGTCATGTTTACAGGCTGGCAGGATGATTTTACTGCCATTGCTATTGTTAATACTACTATTCTAATGCAGTGTTATAGAGATGTGTGGACTGTTGCTCACCGAATTGGTCCTAACTTTGATATACAGTCTGAAATGATTAATTACTTCTAATAGTAGGTTTGGCTGTAATTAAATAAAATCAATTGCTGATACAAATATTATAAAGATCTGACGACTGATTGTTTTGTCCACTAAAAGCCAGTTTGCTGAATCTATCTTTACTAATTATTTAGAAATCAAATATTCTTCTAACTGACCTAAACTACTTACAATATGATCATACTATCGTGAAAAAACAACAAAGACAATCAATAACCTGCAATGAGGAATTATTGCCCAGCCCAAAATGAATTACTCATTCATGCTGTGATTGACAACTTACCTGACACTCTCAGTGCTGACTTAATACAGACTACTGAGGCAGTGCTACAAACTTTACCACACAAAAACTTGACCTCAGTCTCAAGACCTCTACGCAGTTCCTCACAGACTACACAGCTATCCCTACGACAGGCCTACCCTCCACCTAACCAACAGCCAACCACGGTGTCGTTTACCTTTCTTGGAGAAAAACTCTCGGCTGTACTTCCCGGCAGCGACCACTTTGCGTGGGACCTTCCCAAGGAGCTCCATGATCAGAGCGATGTGGTCTGCCCACCACCACATACATCACAGAGGGAACAGGCACGGTTCAGCATTACAGCATGCACACACACACACACACATCAACACGAGTGGCTGCTTGGGACTGACACACACACTGCTGCCTTGGAGTACAGCATGGACAGGCTCGCACGTGGATGGCTACTGAGACGTGCTGAGGATTTTATGAGACCGTTCTCACTGTTTTCAGCCACATTTTTTAATGAATACATCCAATTATTTCCCCAAAAACTTCAGTTTCGTGATTATATGGTGTCCCGACCGCCTGCTAGTGTCCATTTTTGTCTGTTTTAGACATCAGAGTGTGTCCCAGTCCCACCAGCTCTCTGGTCAGCGCTACCTCTTCGGTTGAAGAACTCCCGGGAATATTTTCCAGAGAGCGCAAAGTGCCTCGGAATACAGCCCAGCAGCTCTATGATGTGGGCTATGTGGTCTATGGAGGAGAGAGGGAGGCGGGAGGGAAGGAGGGAAGGCGGGAGGGAAGGAGGGAAGGAGGGTAGGAGGGAGGAGAGGGGAAAGGAAGAAGGATGTCCAAAAAGAAAAAAAAAGGAGATGCAAAAGAGAGAAAGGGTAAAGACAAGGAAGTGGAGAATTAATTGAAAGAGAAGGACAGATGAAAGTAAAATATAAGGAAATTGTAAAGAGGATGGATTGTGGGTAAGGAAATAGAAAACAGGGACAGGAAGTGACAGGCAGAAAAGATCACAGAGGGGTACGGGAGGAATAAAAAGAGAAAGGAGAGGAAGGAAAAAAGAGACAGTCACAGACAGTAAAGGAGAAAAACCTGTGTTAGTGAGCTGTGCCTCCACAGCAGAGGTGATGAAATGAAATGATCAGCCTCGGAATAAAAGTGACACGCGTTCAGATGCAGAACTGAATGAACTGGAACCCCGAGCTGGATTTTCCATTTGGCCTCAATGGCGGGAGATCGGAGGTGTCTCTCCGCAAATCAGGATGTCATGATAAAACTGACAGTGGCTTTTTGCCTGTGCACAACATGCAAAATGAGGTTAACCGCGTGTCACATGCAATGAGGAAAATAACACAATGAGCTGCTAAGATGAAAGACCAGACGAGACGAAGGTGTCGAGGACTGAGGTGAGGATGAGGGTGCACAGTTTGGAAATGTGCTGTACTTTGTAAGACGTAAAGAGAAGTTAATGACTGGTGTCAACATGCAATTATATGGACAGTGTAGCTTGATGGAGTAAATGTGACCTGAATACAGATACACATACACTCACAGGATACAGTGAGTAGCTACTGTTGGCCTTCGCCAATGTTACCAACCATTTTACAGTTGGTTGGAAATCTGTTATGCCGCAGCAGTCTAGATGTAGGGCACAATGTGTATCTATAATGTTTGAACAAGTCAGGTGGGGTGAAGATGAGTGGAGGCATAGCAGCAGAATCAAAGGACAGGATTTACAGTTGACAGTGGATAGGGGGATTTGGGGAGAGGGGTGGCTATAGTTTAAACTAAGCTCACTTTAGGCCGTTTTTATCAATTTAGAGTACAACAAACACGGTTTCTGTCTGTTGTTCAGATGCATTGTTACCCTGATCCCCAAAAAAAGTTGGGATGCTGTGTACAACATAAATAAAACAGAATGTGATCATTTGCTAATCCTTTTATGATATATACTCAACTTAAAACAGCACAAAGACAATATATTTAATGTTTGACCTCATCAGCTTCATTGATTTTTGTAAATATCTGCTTATTCTGAATTTGATGCAGCAACATGTTTCAGATAAGTTGGGACAGGAGCAACAAAAGAGTGATGGAGCGCTCCAAAAACACCTGTTTGGAACATTCCACAGGTAAACAGGTTGATTGGTGACAGGTGATAATATCATGATTGGGTATGAAAGGAGCATCCTGGAAAGGCTCAGAGGCTCACGAGCGAGGATGGAGTGAGGTTCACCACTTTGTGTACATGATCGTATAAAGGAGATTAATACATTCTCAGGAACACTTTGTAAAACTGTCTTCAGTAAACACAGTTTGTTTGCAAATGATCGCATTGTGTTTTTTTTGTTATGTTAGAAACTATAGTGCCACTTTTGAGAATAGAGGACACGCTTACTAAAAAAAACAAATGCATACTTTAAACTGTGTTGTGTTCTCAAAACTCATCAAACTGTGCAATCAACAAAATCAAATACTGGCGTCTAAAAAGAAAATGATGCAACATAAACATCACAACTGTAGTCAGTTTGTGGTGATAAACACAACTGAAAATAAAATGAACAAAAGATCTTTCTTTATAAGTAACTTTTTTTTAATCTAGAAAAAACTTTCCTGGTATAGTCTGTGCTCAGCGTCTGCACTTGTGTTAAGTGTAAAGAAAATCTCAAAGTCAAGTAAATGTAGTCAAAGTCATGGCTTGCTGTATTTACAGTGTTTTACAGCAGCAATGCATCTGAACAATGGAGGCTAATAGCACACAAACACAGATTTTCATATGAAAATCAATAAATCAATAACAATTTTTAATTAGAACAATTTATAAAACACTGAAGATGCTTTGCTTTTGCATTTCTGTTGTAAGTTGAACATTTTCCATCACTACTACTTCTGTCTTCAAGTCAAGAATATGCTGCAGATCAAGCCTACAGTGTTGACGTACAATATTTTTTTTCGTTTTTTATACCTCTATTTTTGGAGATTAAATTTCTGTGTGTACGTCACTGAGATTTAAATACTCACCCTCATCACGGGAGTAGTCCTCTCCAGAGTGGGGCTCAAACAAGTAATCTCCAGTAGCCAGCTCAAAAGCCTGCAAGAGATCAGAGTAGTGCGCGTGAGTCTATGCTGAGTGTTCATAATTTAACAGGAAGTATACGTATGTATGTGATGTACTGTATATATATATATATATATATATATATATATATATATGTATGTATGTGTTCTCACCATGCAGGCAGTGCTCCAGATGTCTGCAGGGGTGCTGTAACCAGCTCCTATCAGGACTTCAATGGAACGGTACTGTCTCGTCTGGATGTCCTCTGTAAAGTGCTTGTGCTGTACAAGAGAGAGGAGGAGAGGAGGAGAGGAGGAGAAGAGAAGAGAAGAGAAGAGAAGAGAAGAGGAGAGAAGAGAAGAGAAGAGAAGAGAAGAGAAGAGAAGAGAAGAGAAGAGAAGAGAAGAGAAGAGAAGAGAAGAAAAGAGAAGAGAAGAGAAGAGAGACAATGTCTTGTAATATTTGTTACTGTAAGAAATATACAGTATTACCAGTCGTCGATAAACTAATGTTCTTTTAATTTATCAAGAAATGAGACAACACTGAATGATTTTGCCTAATTAAAATCTATTCACTTTTTTGTCCTTGAAAGTGTAAACATTATGCTAAACATCTGAAGCACAGACTGTGAAAAAAAATCCAAATGAACTTCTATTTGAGAATAGTCTCCAAACTGATCCTGACAGCAGGGCTCCAAACACAACATTTTATAGTGGAATTGTCTTGTCATTGTTATACTTCTTCTCCTCTACCTCGTCTTCTTCCTTACTGTCCTTTAATACCAGTGCTGGGCAGAAGTGGCGCCACAAGTAGCAGCACTACTAGTTTAACTACATTTCTCAGTAGCGTTTCAGTAGCTCGGCTCTTTTATTCATAAAGTAGCGCAGCAGCGTCCAACACAAGCCACATTTTCCCGAGTATTTCTGAAGCTCAAACGCAGCAGAGCTTCCTGCTGCAGTCTGAAACAAAACTGCTAAGATCACTAAGTGACTCCATGCACTGACGTGTATGCGCCGCCGACAGATGCACTTCCATGTGGCGGTGGCGTCACGTACCAATCCTTGGACTCGTGCCTAAAACGTCTCTGCGAGAGGAACTGATGAGGAGGAAGTCAGGATTTTTATTCTTTTTCTACGGTGGTTTGAGTTGAGTTATTCAATTTTGAGTTTGTCCTGCCAATGTGCCCAAGTCTAAATTGAGCATTCCCATGCAAGCACAGGCGGTCACGCACAAACACACACACAAAAAAATAGATAAACATGCACACACTCTCAACACCTGCTTTTTGTTATTGTGTGGAACCTGTTTTTTTGTTTGTTTCTCATGCCAAATCGGTTTTGGAGCATTGAGAGCAGACAGCACAGCTTATTGTTTAATTAGCAATTGAACCTAACATTTTTTGCCTGCCTAAACTGTTTGATTGACAGATTTATTGATCACTGAGATAGCTCTTACTTGGAATGAAGTTGGTTCAATGTTGAAAAAAAAAAAAACAGCTTCAATGCAGCAAAACTGCTTTTGGCATGTTGCTGTAGCTTAGCTTGCTACATTTCTCAGGAGGTAGCTGTGGTATCATGAAGCTTCAGTTAGAGTAGAGTAACTGCTAGCTTTGCTCACGACACTTTCCAAGTAGCTGCCAAATACTATCTAAAATAGACCTCAGAGACTGTGAGACCCACAGTGACCAAACCCCCTTTCAAAATCTCATTCTAATACTACTGTTCTCACCATCATGTACGTTTTAGTCAATAATTCAGAGTAAGTTTGAGTAGTTGTGTGCACATCCACAAAATCTCAGTGGGAGAAGTGCTGGATAGAAGAAAAAAAATCAATAAAATTGCAATCCAGAGAGTGCCCACACACTGGAGTCACGGCTTGCTTTAATTTCATTAGCAATGTTACATAACATAAACAACGATGACTGCGGCGCCACTTTACTACTAAATAACTAAACCCATATTTGATTATCTTTTTGTAGATTTTGTGACCAATTGATTGGACATTTGTGCAAAGCGCTTTCAAATTGCTATTTACTTGCATGTCTACTTCTATAAATGTTTTTATACTTTCCTTATAAAAAGCATATCTTAACATCCATGAATGTGATCAGAGGTCACTGGTCATTTTCATATATCAAACCAAAGATACTGTGTCTTACCACCCAGCAGGCATTTCCAAGATCAGCGATTTTGACTCGGATGAACTCAGCGTTGCGCGGGTCTAGTGGGTTGATGAGGAGATCTGCAGCTCTGGCCCTGACTGGGAGGGGATGAAGTGGGAAAGATCAGTGTTAACACAAAGTGTAAGCAGAGATAAGGAGTTTTCACACTCTAATGCACCAACAGACATTGCACTTGCTGAGGCAACTTTTGTTTAAAATTAAGTTTAAGACAAGAGTTCGTATCCCTCAAAGGTCAGAGGTCTGAAACGATCCATTAATTACCGTCACATCTCATGTGATTGGTCCAGCATGAAACCGAGGCTCAGGCAGTTGGTCCATATTTATTTCTGGCTCAGACACATTCTCACAACTACATTTACACTGGTTATTGTGCGCTAAAGAAAAGGCAACTCGTTCTGTATCTGCGATTTGGGATCAGATAGCAAATCCTCTGCTGTAACATTAATCTGTGAACTCAGCAGCAACGACTCACAATACTGTCTCCAGCAGTTAGTGTCGCCATGACAACGATGTCAAGGGAAAGGGAAGGGAAGTAAACCACATTAAAACCGCATTCACCTCGGAACAGGATTGCTGTGAATGATCTCCAGCAACACTGTATGTTCAACGTCACCAACAATTTATTGATCAATAGAAAATTTATTTCAAAATAGAAAATGTTACACTTCATAATGTATTGTAGCCTATTCATAACATGAGGTATGGCAAGGGTCCTCAACCCCATTTGTCCAAGGGCCAGAATATTTCTGTGGGGGCCGGAAAATATATATATTTATCTTATCTTTATGAGTTTATATCAGCGCGCACAGACTCCTTAAAAACATGGAAAATCCATAATGATAACTAGATAGCTCCTACTAGAGAGAACTACTAAAACTTCTTGAGAATGTGTGAACTATGAATTACGTCCTTTTTTCAATGCAAAACCCACAGTTCAATTTCCAGTGAATGAGTCCTTATCTCAACAAAACACTCCTCTTCAGGATCCCGGGAAGCAAACAAAAATACTCAGCTTGACAGTCAATACAACAGTTGGCCAACGAAAAGAAACCCAAGTGGCGCCTCTTGCATCTACTCGACAAGCTGTGTGATTCTCGGCGACTATCCTTGGAGCTAGTGAACTATGAGTTACACTTTTTTGCTGGTTGCCAGGCTTTGGCAAGCTAATCGACAGTCACTCTCAGGGTGGACCGGACCTTTTCTACTCGTGAGTAACATTGGATATGGGCTGCCAGTTGACAATGTGGGCGGGGTCCGGATTGACTTGCCGTTCGGCCTTGATGCAGACTTAAAGAAGCGATTCTAGAAGTGACCGTGGAACTGGAAAGTCCAAATTGTTGATAATAAATTGAACGCTGTGGGTGGATGAGTAACGGTGGTGGTGAGTCATTAATAATACACAGAGGAGATATCTAAAGACTAAAACATAATGAGCGACAGGATTATGTTACCAGGCAGCTATAATATCTAAGACAGATAATCAAAACACAGTGATGGTTATTCATGTTCTGCTGATCCGTTACCTCACCTAAGATCTAAATTAACTCTAATTATTATTCTGTTTTCCTTTTCTTTCTTTATCCAAGTAAAATTCTCATTTACATGTAGATTACATTTTTTAAATAGAGAACTTGGCAAGAAGGAAGCATAAATCAGGCAGCATTAAATAATGTATTGATAAAATATGAAAGAAAGCTGATTAACGCAGATGAAATGTATTGACAGGGAGTCAGGATCCACTTTACACAGTGAGTTTATTACGTATCCATTATGAAGCCCTTAAGTGTTCAGTATTAGAAATAAAAAAGTTATTATGAAATAAATAATTACATGAATAAATTACATTAAATGACATAAATGCACCAATTAATTGTGACATTCACGTCATAAAGAAATTATTAAAGTTCAGTCTATTAGTATGAAATGCTATTTTCATTATTAGAGAGATTTATGCATACAATAACCATTTATATGAACAAATTTTTTTTATTTCCTTACATACATATTTTTATGTAAAATAAATGTTTCTAGAGCTTCAAATGACGTTATTAAGTAAAATGTGACATTCAATAAAAAGTAACGTTATTTTGACATAAAATGAAAGGAAAAAAGTCCATAAAAAAATACAAATGAACTTCAACAAAAAACTGCTATTATGAGAGTAAGAATGATGAAATTACATTTCCTTATAATAAGCTGAATTTCACAAATTTATTCAAGTGATTATTTATTTCTTATACGACCAATGAGACAGTCACTTCTGATTGGCTGGAGGGAGTGGATTAACTTTTAGTGACAGTGTAACTGGACACCCACAGCAACAGTTCGGCTTAGCTAAAGAGCTTGCTGCCTGACTTATTTCTGTAACCAACACCTCTTAAAAAGAATAAAAAGCTTCTCAGTGATTTACAATGTGTCTGATATGTGTTAGTGAGTAAAGCTGGACGTCCTATCAGCTGATGCTATGAGAAGGAGGAGGAGGAAAAACAGCACTGCTGGCTCAACTTTAGAAGAGCTGAAGGAGTAAAGGATGCAAAATATAGTGCAAGCAATGAAGAGTGTGGAAATCTTATAGGCTGAAGGTTAAATGAGCTGAGAGGGAGTTAAGGTGTCTTTCTTAGTTGGAATACGGATAAAACAGCTGAGGTCTAAGTCCTGCAAGCACTGCAATGAGCTGCCGTGTGCTGGGAGGAGTTCGGTTGTTGGTGTGTGTGTGTGTGTGTGTGTGTGTGTGTGTCTGTGGCAAAAGTTTAATGTCAGTCAGTTGGTATATATCTAAACATGTACGGTCGCATGCAGGTGTGTGCTAGGCCAGTTAAGAGTCCAATAAGTGAACTACCGAAGGACTCCTCACTCACTAGAGGTTCACATGAGCTTTTGAGCTTTTTCCTGTTTTGCTCCTGAAATTTTTGGTTAACATCGGAGCCACTGGCGCTGCTGGATGGCACTCTTGTCACTTTGGGGCTCATAGCGCAAAATGTGTAGATCTCTTTGCTTCGGCAGATAAAAAAGTTCAAAAACACTAAAAATAATTCTGATAATGTCCTTAGCTGCCACATCACCCATTATAATGATAGCACGCACGACTTGACAGGCATTAACCTCACATACTGAACACTTTGGGCTCCATAATGGATTCCTTAAGTTAGTAAATCAGTAATTATGTGTGGAAATAAACATTTTGCGTGTGTAAATCAGTGGATATCCAGTGACCACGCCTTACCTTTGGGTGTGTCTCCTGTGCTCGAGGATGACACAGTGCGGCTGCGGTCAGCGGTTGGACTGTTGGGCAACGGGCCTGCTCCAATGTCTGCCGTCCCAACAGAAATGGGGTTTCCCGGCACAGGATCCAGGGGCAGGTCGGGGAAGAGGGGCATCATGAGCCGATCTCGGTCACTGGAGCCGTTGGTCAGCCCCGGCTCGGCCAGCTCACCGTTATACATCTCGTATCCAGAGCTGAGAGAGTTGTCCCTGTCCGTGTAGCTGAGCTCGGATTCCACCAGGGGGCAGAGGAGAGGCTCGGGGGTGGGCGAGGGAGGTGGAGGAGTGCCGGGGTTCGGTTTCAGTCCCTCAGACCCCAACAAAACGTGACCGTTGGTTTTGGCCGAATAGCTTTTGTTGTTGTGGGGTTTGATGGGGGGGGAGGTGGTGTCCGTGAGGAGCTCCGTGGTCGTGTCGTCATCGTCGTCTTCCTCGTCCTCCTCCTCCTCCTCCTCCTCCTCCTCCTCATCCTCCTCGCCCTCTCCCTCCTGCTCCTTTGACTCCTCTTCCTCTACCACTGCCTCCTCCTCCTCCTCTGTTTTGCTCTCACTCTTTGGCTCCTCTGCCTCATTCTCCTCTCTTTCAGTCTCTTTCCCTTCTTCCTCCTCCTCCTCTTCCTCCTCTACCTTCTCCTCGACCTCCTCTTCCTCATTCTCACCATCTTCCCCTTTTAATCCCTCCTCCTCCTCCTCCTCCTCCTCCTCCTCCTCCACCTCTGCTTGTGTTGCATCTCCATTGCCTTCTTCTGTGGCGGGGGAAATGGGGGTATCTTTTTCAGCTGTAGACGCGGGCTGCTCCTCCACCACCTCCTCCTCCTCCTCTTCCTCCTCCTCTTCCACCTCCTCATCGGGGTCGTCATCAGTGATGTGGGGTGCCTCGCTCTGCTCCTGGGGAGGCGCTGCGCCTAACATGGACAGAGGACAAGAAAAACAGTCGAGAGAGGAAGTGGGTGGGAAGGAGATATAATCAAAGGCAGCGTAGGCAGCGAGGAAAACAGCATGAAAAGAGAATAAAGATTAGGAAGGAGGCAAAAGAGAGGATAGGAGAATGAAAGAGAGAGAAGGTGGTGAGACAGAGGGTGGAGGAGGGAGACGGAGAAAGACTGCTTTTTTTTTTTGTGAATCAGCCTAGCCTCCCATACACAGTGGGACAAGCGTGGGCCGACCGGTTGGAGCCAATCCACCTCCTATTCATTCACAGACAGACTACACGAACCTGCATACAGACACTCACACACTCCATCATGCTGCAGATCTGCAGAAGCCAGCTTTGCTTTCAAATCAGCTCTCTACACGCTGACAACCTGAATACAGTAAACACTGCAACATAACCTAAATATGCTGCTCCCTTCACAGCACACTCCGCTGTTTAAATAGGTAATGAATGCCTCAGCCTCAACTATGTTAAACGAACTAAAAATAACAAACCGGTGACTTTAAATGGATGCAAACACTCAGATTCCCACAAGGAGACAAGACAGGATACGCTTTTTGAAGTTGACACCAATCCCAACATTTCCAATAGAGAATATTTTTCTTTAGTTTCACAAGGCCAGCCTGAAAATCAGAAGGAAACGCCAATTTGTTTCACTCAAAATGAGAAGAAATGGCAATTAAGCTCAGTTCTGCCAAACGAATAAGAGATGGATGCACTCAGTGGTGACAAACGCTGAGTGCAAAAACGCCACATGGCACCTAGACCACCAGGACTGCCCTGACATACATGTTCATCAATGATCAGATCATGCTGCGTTTACCATATTATATTATGGTATGGTATTATGGTATATATATTATATATATTATATTTATTTATTCAATAAAGTGATATATCTTTGCAGCCCTCGTCACAATCACAGCACTCAACCTGTCACTCACATGTGTGATTAGTCAACCTGATGGGCCTCTCTCCTCCCTCCTCCTCTTCCTCCTCCCCATCCTCCTCATCGTCGTCATCCTCGTCGCTCTCTCCCAGCGCCATGCTGGGGCCCGGCGGCGGCGGCGGCTGCAGCGGTGAGGACGGGTTGTTTTCACACTCCCCTTTCTCTCCCCCTTCTTTGGCTCTCTCCTCCCTCTTCTCGGCCTCCCTCTCCAGGGCTTCGATCTCAAGCATCCGTCTCTCCAGCAGCTCCGCCTGCCGCTTCTGTTTCTTCTTCAGCTTCTTCTTCTTGTTCTTGGAGATCTTCCCCACCTGGGACAAAAAAAAAGGGGGACAGGAGAGGAAGAGGGAGAGTCACAGGGGAGGCAAAAGCATGAATGAATAGGAGGTATTCAAGGAATGAAAAGTTTGGATACATATTTGGATGGTGGGTTATGGTTTATAAGTAATGTCCACTAGCACTTTCACCGGATCTGTCTCAAAATGTTAAGATTTTGTTTCTTTCAGCAGGTAAAACAAACAATTATATATCATAGTTATAGTTCGAAAGCCCTGAAAATCAGCTTCATACTTTAAACATGCTATTCACTGCAAAATTTAGAGCAGTTGGTTGTTTTAAGAGAGATTTCTGAGTTTATGTTGTTGTTCAAAGTGGGCGGGACTTTTGAAAAAGGTGATGCCACGTTCTTCCGTGCACCAATCAGGATTTAGCAACATTTGAGTCAGTATGCTCGAATCTGATCAAACCACATCCTTACAGTCCTGATGACACAGATTAGCACAGCTTTAGAGTGATAAACCCTTTGTAAATAATAACTGAGGATGACTGTTAGTGACTGTTCACTTTATATAGTTTTATTTTAGCTTAACTAAAATAAACCATCTTAAACCCCGTTAGATTTTATGAAAAATGGACTGTAACAAAGACGAAAACAGGACTATTTTTCCTAATCTATGAAAAGATGACATTTTGAAGGTGCAACATCAGGGGACAGCTTAAGTATGTCACGAATAGTTTATTTTCATTAAGCTTCTCTGGCAGGGACATGCAAAGAAAATCATTTCTAATTTTACTGCAACTAGTACGATATTCTTGAAAGTCTGAAAATTGCTGCAACCCCATTCATTGAAGATTCTTTAATTAAGGCAAAGGAGTAGGAGCTCGGAAGGCAGTTTAAAAAACTATTAATACACCATTTTGAGTAATTCCTACAGGTATTTTGGAGCACCCAGCACCCTCCCTGTGCCTCTAGCTATCATAAAGATCACAGCAAACAGTGTGACATTCTGTATGTACCCTGTTTTTGACTTTTAGTGTGTGTGTGTTATGTTTGTGTGTGTGTGCATTCCTCTCATTTCATACTCACATCTGTTGTACTCACCGGTTTGAGCTGAGGGGCTGTGCTAACTGACAAACAGAAAGAAAAACAACAACAATCAGAGGTTTCAAAGTGTCAGACCAACATCAATCTGCCACACAGCCGAGTTCACGCTACGTTCAGCGTCGCTACTCGCCTGGGAAGGAAAATCATTAGGTTCTCTACATGTTGCCTTTATGGATCTGATACGTACAGAATCTGTAGGTGAAGCGAGAGAATTGTAAACAAATGAAGAAAAGGATCTTTCACACTCCCACAGCCTTATTCGCTAGTCCCAGATCCATAATATTAGCGTCTTTTCCTTCTCCTGCCTGAGAACGTGGCTCCTGTATAGCGCAGTATTCTCTCAGCTGAATCATCTGACACCAATCAAAATTTGGATAGCAAACCTGGAAAGAGTTACAACACAGTGACACTTAATGTATATACAAAAAACATACTCCTGAGTGTAAGTCCTACCTATTCTCACACATACCTGCAAATTTAATACGATCAATCTCTCCCATTTTAAAAAAAATAACCCCTCATTATGCACACTCAACAAACAAAGGTAGGCATAATACATTATAACACAATCCAAAGTATGTCGCCATTGTTGTTGTCCTATGGCTTCAATCCAGCAGACGCAGAAGTGAGTAAATAGAAATAAAAGATGATTTGAGATAAAGCACCTCTGCTAATGTTAATGACAGCAAAACATCTTATTTATTTTGTCTCTCCTGATTCTGTCACCACCGAGACCCCCCCCCCCCCTCGGTTTTGACACTTGATGGTTTAGTTCCTGACTTTAATTACGTAGAAATGTAAGCAGTATAATTGGTTACCCTGAGGCTCAAAACGACTCCTTTGGCTGATGCAAGCATTTGACAGCTCATAGGGGGGTTCACCGGGAGGACAGGGTTCATGTCGAGTTTGTCAAGGCAGTTTTTTCAGAAGTTCGTTTTTTTTTGTCAGTGGAGGAACTTGGTGACAGGAGATGAAAGAGCAAGAAATGTCTCTCTGTGGCACAAAAGGCTTCTCCGTGAATCCTCTTCTTTTCCGAGCGCTTTTATATTAAAAATCATTTAGAGGGAATTATTGATGATTTGTGGTATGTTTGCATTTACTCCTGTATGGATTCCACTTTCAGATCAGGAATATATGCTGTTACCCTCTGACGTGTACTGTAAGCTTCCCCTTTTACCTCAAATCTAAACTTTGAAGACTGAACCAACAGACTTCACAGTGTGCTGGGTTTTTCTGTGGAGCTTTACTGCTGCAAAAGGGAGATGTTACTGCAAAAAGTTCTGGTTTTTCTTTCATTTTAAAGTTAAATTAATGCTAATTTGATAGCAAATAAATAAATATACATATTTCATTATTTTGGGAAATACCTTTATTGGCTTTCTTGCTAGGAGTTAGTTAAGAAGACCACTCTTATGTCTGTTCACTGAATATGAAGTTACAGCCAGTTAGCTTAGCTTAGCATAAAGACAGGAAATGAAGCGGAAACAGTAGCCAGGCTCTGTCCGATAATGTGACTGTAGCTGTAGGACTGAATTACCTTTGAATGGATTCTCGTGTCATGCAAATTTCCGTCTACATACTGTTAACACACACTTTCACTCATGCACACACCTCCATTTAAACTCATACACAGTCATGTGCAATACATTCACAAATAATGTGCAACTTCCACATACACGCACACATATTTCGTTGTTGAATTTGATTCTGTTCAAGCAGGGACGGGGCTGCAGCTTCAGCTGGACACACCAGATACATCTTGCACTGCTTCTGCCTATGTCTACCTGTATTGTATTGTTGAAGAGTATTACTGATCTTCTCATCTAACTCTCAGACTTCCCAAACTTCCCAAAAATGTTGCAGACAATTCGCTTTAAAACACACAGTATGAGTGTTCTTTGTGTCTACCTGCTGATCCAGACGGTGGGGGCGCTCCAGCTTTCTGCCATTCAGTTGCCTCCATGGCCATACGCCTAACGAAGGCGTCGTCCACACACATCAGGATGTTCTCTGGCTTGATGTCCGTGTGGATGATTTTACATTTAGTGTGGAGGTAGTCCAGACCCTGCAGGACCTTCAAACACATTCAGATAAACAGACAGATTTTATTACTGAGAAACATGCTCACACTCGTTGTTTAGGCACTTAAACACTCAAAAGAATGAACACGAGGCCTCTTCAGGCCAGTTCAGTTCTCCTTCTCCCTCTCTCCCCCTTTCATTCCCAGAGCTAAATTAGCCATTTTTCTAATGCTGTGTATTCTCTGAGGGCAGAGAGGAGAGGCTGTCGATGTTTTTGTCTCACTGTTTCTCTCATTTGTTTCTGTCCAGAGGCTTTGAGATTGAAGCGGGTAACAGTCTCGTTTAATTTCTACTCATCTCCAGCCTTGGCTTTCGAGAGGCGGCAGGCTGGCAGCGGCTGAAATGGCTCAGCGGCTTCACATGCTCATCAGGTGGCTGAGGGGAAAATGCCTGAACGCCCTGCATCTTAGGATGGCAGTGGTGCTGAAGTGTGAAGTGCACAATAGCATGCACTGTATTAGCAGGCCTAAGTGTTGGGTATGAATTTTGCAGCCTGACTCTGTCTCTTGCTCTTTATGCATTACATTTCTTCATCCTTTTTTTCTGTCTTTCCTCTTAGTCAGTCTTTTGCAGTCTTGCAAGCAGTACTTGAACATAGAAACCGGGCAGCTTTTCTTATAGAAGTCTTATAGAAAAGATCCACATAACTATAGGAATATCAAATGACTCAGATTGCTCCCTATGTTTTGAATTGTCATCATGTTATGAAAGAGGCAGACAATGAGCATGTCTTTGTCCAAACAGTGGTCAGGAGAGGAAGAGACGCAGCCTCTAACATGCTTGACTTGACAGAATCAGACACCACTGAAGCTGAAGCTGAAAATATACACTGAGCCACATGACGTGTCTAAGCTACTGTATGTTTCAGGAAAAAAAAAGTTGGATGTCTGAGTTTTACACCAGCACTTGAACACAACGTGCATTTGTGGATCAGAAAAGAGCACGAATGTAACCTAATCCACATGTGTTGACAGTGTTAAAATTTCATGTTCTTAGAGTTGATATGCACAGGAAGCATTTTAAACTAAACCATTATTAGATTTATGAACTCCATCATGGAAATGTTTGAATTCATTTGCCAAATCATTGCACCTGCAATGGATAAATCAGTTACATTGTTGCGTTCAGACTTTATTTGATGCAAGTTTGATCCCCCTTTTCACCATTTTATCCTTTTTTTTGCAGTTTTCAATGTTTGACTAAATGTTCTTTTTGTTTGCGTTTGCTTTTATTGTCCAGTGTACACAGGACGCCCATGCAAAGGACATACATTCACCATCATCACCACCATGTAAGGTTATTTTGTTGTGTTTTTAATGTGTGCTGCATGAAACTCAGATTCCTCAGTATTATTAAACTTATTTCTCTTTTTAACACAACAATTCATTACCGCACATGAAAAAAGGATCATGGGTAGATGTGGATTTAACATGCAAGTGATAAACATTAAATCAGATAAATAAAGATTAAGATACAGCTCAACTCAGGGTGAATATTTAATTAATATGCCACTGTGTTTGACTTGAAATCAACCACCAATGTTAAGAAATCTGTGGAATCTTACAAATACTGGGTTGCAGTGGTCAGAAGCATCATTTATCCAAATTTTGTGGAAATACAGTCAGCAGTGTGTGTGTGTGTGCACGCGTGTCCTTACCTGTCTGATAATGCTCTTGACACATGGCAGCGGCAGACCTTGGTAGTTGGATTTAATAATCCACTTCAGCAGGTGGTGACCTAGCACCTCAAACACCATACACACATCTGGGATGGAGAGTCAAGGATTCACATTATCATATCTCTGTCACTCGCAAAAAAAAAAAACCACACACACACACACACACACTCTCTTCTGATCCGGATACGTATGCCGTTGACTCCAGAGATCTTGAAGTCATCTATCAGCTGAACCACCATGTCCTTGTTGGGGTCGCTGGGGTCGCTCTCTCTCACCTGGAGGACAAGACGAGAATGAGATGAAGCAAACGTGACAGGAAGTAGGAACATAAGATGAAGGACAGACAATAGTGGGAGAGAGAAAGGATAAAAAGACTACTGAAGGAAATAAGGCGATCAATAAAGGGAGACAGAGGAGGAATGGTAGAGGAAAGAAAGAGAGAAGAAGAGGGGGATGAGGAAGAGAGAGTTAAGGAAAGGAAGAGGTCAAGGGAGATGGATGTGGGAGATAAAGATATTGAAAAATTGATTCAAAGATGACTGTCCTCTGCAGCCACCATGCAAGATAAATGACCAGTGGATCTTTAGTGTTTCTTGTTAACACAGAGAAATAGAGTGGGGGAGATGCAAGGTGTGAAGAGGGGATGCGAGGAGGTAGGAAAGAAGGAAAAAGGGATATTAGGAGGATGAACAAGAGCAAACAAAAGAACAAAAAAAAGATGAAAAGAATATGATTCCCAAACACTTAAATGTCAAACAAATCAGATTCTCACACATCGCAGCAGTTTGATCTCATCCAGGGCCGTCTCCGTGTAATGCTGGGCGCTCTTCACCACCTTCATCGCCACAAAGTTCTTCACCCTGTAAGGACACAGATGAATAGTTTCAGTTCATACTGACTCACACACAGACGGGCTGTTGAAGCCAGTCACGCTGATTCACGTCAAAGATGTAAAATGTCCCTCGCCATGCCTTTATGACACCTTTGCTCAGCCGTCGCTCACACTGCCCACACTGCTGGTGGAGATGCAAATGTGCCTATGTAGCATTTTATACCATAGAAATAACATTAACACAACGCACACTGTGCTTTCTTCACCAGATGTTTTCAGCTATCAGGAGGGCGTCTGAGGCTACTTCATGTTTCCTTACATATAGTGCTTTGATCACTCATGTCACCTAAATACAATAGATACAAAGTATATAAAACATTATCATCTTTAAAAAAAAAAAACATATTCATGCTTAGTGGAGATAAAGAAGACCATAAATACAAAACAATTCATATTACAAACATATTCTTTGAATATACAAATGAGGTAAAAAAAAAAAAAAAATCTAAACAGCGTACTTAGATCTTCCATTTCTTAATATCTGTGAATAATTCAAATTATTTTCACAGTCAGTCTGCGGTTGACCTTCTAAAAATAGAAATCCTGTTCTTTGAGAACAAATAAAACAGTACTCTCCATTAACTCATTTATCCTCATTAAAGTGTCCGGTTTTAAAAAATCCTGAACGGCTCCCTCATAAAGAGCAACTGAATTTCTTTGACAAACATATCTTCTCATTTCCCAAACATTTAATATCACTTCTAGATCACTTCTGAACAATAATGAATGAATTCCATTCCATCTAAGAGTCCTGCCATCTCGAGCCCAAACCCTCATGGAAACCTTTTACAGAACATCAATATTTACAGTACAAAACAAAACAGCTAAGTGGTGACATTCAAATACCATCCTTATTTTTAGGTTTGTGCAGTTTTTAATTATTCTGAGTCAGCGCTGAGTCAGCGGTGCACTGTGACTCAATGAATGTAACTGCTAAAACACTGAATCTTATAACGGCATTGATGAAGAAACTGTATTTAATGCAAATTAGTCACATCTGGCAGATACAATCCAGCGTATCAGATTGCATCACTGTCAAAAAAAAATACAACTAGTACTGAAATGATGAGTTATTTCATTGATTCATCAACAGTAATTTAAATGACAAAATAACCTGGTTATGCTTTTCATTGTTAGTTGGTTGGACTGTAGCTTATTTGTTAAAACTATTGCCTTTAAATATTAATAACACAATGACACAATGCATAAAAAGTATAATACCTGCAGTAACAGAGATTTTTTGGATACCTGGGGGCAGCAGAAAACATGCTGGGGACTCAACAATGACATTCTCATCAATTTTAAAGTAGATATGATAAACTTGTTTTCAAACAGTAGCTTATTTACACATGCACGGAGCAACACTAGCATTCATTTGGAGTTGTGTCTCTGGCGAACAATTAAGCATAGATATGTAACTGTATAATCACTCTCTTTTAGCTCTGTTTTTGGTCTCTACCATCTCCTGAGGGGAATACATGGCTCTTTAGCTGCTAAATGCTCCACTATGCTCTCCAGCTAGTTGCAAACTGTGTCTGTCTGCTGTTTGGTGCTGAGCAGGTAGTGCATTGTGGCTGTTACAAGTTTTTTTTGACTGAAAACTGAGCCATGAGAAGCACTAATAATATAGCAAGTATTGCTCTGATATGAATACATGTGTAAATTATGAATGCTAGGAGGTAAGAGAGAAGGCAACACAACTCTTTACACTGACACGCAGAATGTAACCGGTGGTCATTGACACCCTTGACATATTTGTCAAGGACAGTGACTGCGCGCTCACTACTTTACGACCACCATTAGTATAATTAACACCTGACACGAGTAAATGAGATTGTGCGTGTGAGTCAGTGAAAGGTGACACGGGGTTGACGATACTGTCATCCATCCACCCCGGTTGCCACGTGAACACAGAAGCAACATCACTGTGCGAATGGATGGATTTGGTGTCAGCGCAGGGTGGTGTTGGTTGCAACCGTCGTCGAGGTGACGTGCCAGATCCTGTCAACAGGTGCATGTGTGGTTTGTGTGGTTTACTGTATGCAATGTGTGTGTGTGTGTGTGAGTAAGGTGAAGTGAAGGACTGCAAAGAGAGTTTGTGTGGATGTGTGTGTGTGAACTGTGTGTGGAGGGCTTTTTCTGGGTCATGACATGTCTGTGGTGTGTGTGTGTGTGTGTGTGTATCCTGTGAGTCTATATGCATGAGCCTAAGGACATGAATCTGTTTGCACAGGCACATTGTGGGGACTCATCTTCCTTATGGGGACATAAAGCAAGTCCCGATGTCAGAAATCATTAAATTTAGGGTTAGGGTTTGGCAATTAGTGGTTATCTTATAGTTAACGTTAGTATCCAGGAAATGAATATAAGTCTATGTAATGGAAACATGACTGTGTGTGTGACTCACTGTATGTCCCAGCATAGCCATACGGTGGAGAAGTGGCCCCATCCCAACTTCCTGATCACATGGTACCTCCCGTTGAACAAATCCCCGATCTTCACCGGATGGTACCCTCCTGAGAGAGATAAAGAGAGGGAGATGAAGGTTACGGGCGCCTGTTAACCAGGCGATGACATGAAATCCATTAGCGAGCAAGAAGTGGAGGAGAGAGCAGAGAGAGGGAGGGAGGTCAAACCGACAGAAAATGAGACAGGAGAGAAGTGTTGTGGATTAATAAAAAACAGGAGAAGCGGGGGGGGGGGCAGCGGCACAGCACAAACATTTATAGTGGCAGGTAGCATCCAGTGAAGCTACCACGAATAAATGCTGCATTTTAGACCTCAGAACACCTGACCTGAAGATAGCCATGAACAAGAGCTGAAATGATTAGTTCAGCCACTATTTTGATAAGCAATTAAGAAACTGAGTAATTTTTCAAGTGAAAATGCAAAATATTTGCTTTCTCCAGCTTCTAAAATGTGAAGATTTGTTGCTTTTCTTAGTCTTCTTTGATAATGAACTGAACATTTTCTGTGTTTGGACTGTTGTTTCGAATAAATACAAATAATACAGCACTATACACAGGGAGCAGGTGAGACAACACAGAAACTTTAGGACAGTTTTGTAGTTCTGTCCTGGAGAGCCAGAAACATGAATACAGTATATCTTTTCTTCATCCATTAGGCATCCATTTTAACTCGACTTTAAGTTGAACAGATTGAACATTGTTCAAAAGCACGAAGCCTCGTGGTTCTGTCTCCTTGAACCATTTTAACATCCCAATATCACTGCGACAACAGTTGCTTGTTTTGTAACCGGAGTGCACACAAAACAGCATGCACATGAAAAACAGGCAAAAACTACGTATGTGCATTAGTAAATTTGGTTCAACATCACTTAGAGTGACTCTGACTTTATGATAGGACACTCCAAAGAGCTCCCATTCAGGGAGAGACCAGGATCACGATTGTAATCAAAGGGGTTCAAGAGCAATAACCATTTTATTTTATGCGTCACTTTTGGGCCTGTGCACAAAAAGCGGGCGCCTGTTAAGAGGTTAAACAAAAAAAAAAAACGAGTCTGTAATTGTTTGTAATGCCTCATCCTGGAGCTGAATGTGTTTACCTAAATGAGACATCAAAATCCTCTTTGTTCTTGCTACAATGACACCACCAGCTGGCGAGAGAGAAGCCTCGCTTGCCAGGGTTACATTTGTTGTAGGTGTATTTCATTGAACATAAACTTACGTAAAATGTGGAATTTTAAGTGAAACAGCACAGACACACAAGAAGGGTGGGCAGGCCACAATATGTGCACAGAGCGCTATAAATACTACAGCTACTACTGCTCAGTATAATAATAGTAATAACAACAATAATAATCTATATGTGTACTTCTACCAACAGGGTTATGATGTGGATTAAAGCATTTTTTTAAGTTCTTAAAATGCTCAGAGATAAACACAAAGAGGCAACACATGAACTGCTTCATGAGGAGAATCACTTGTTTTTAACGGAAATAATGAAAAGAAGCCAAAACACACAACAGAGATGCGATCTGTCCTCTTTTCTTTCAGTCTTTCATCTCACCGAAGTGAAATCTGACAGACCGTCTGTGCTTCTTCCGAAACAACCACACAGAAATCAAGAGTTTGTCTCCAAAACGAGACAAAAGCCATCTGGGGGGGAAAAAAAATTGAAAAAAACGACTCTTCATGATGCATTAAAGCTTATGATTCAAGACATCATGGTATATTTAGAATGCTAACAGCCAAATAAAACACGCTGCACTACTTTTTTCCGACAGATATCGAATGATAAGTGAAGCTTAATGCTCTGCAGTCTTTACAGAATAGGCGTAGTATTTTGACACGGAGCTGTGTATTGAAAATGAGCCTCTAAGCAGACAACAACCTTTGGCATCCTGAGCCACTGCAGGAAACTAGACTGCCGCTCCTTTCTGGCAACAACCAAACAACCTTGAAACGCCGGTGACACGACAATCACACATGTCACACTGATGGCTAGAGTGGCACTGCTGCAAACCGCAGCAGGACGGAGGGAGAACAGAAATGCAGACAGGAGCAGAGAGACGAGACAGGGAAGCTATTGTTGAGCTCTGAACGACAGATGCAGAGAGTGGAAGTAATGGGCAGCCTGGGACAGATGACTGCAGCGTTTGTGGGTCCGTCTGACCTTTGCAGTAGTCTGCGGGGTCCTCCTGCTCCTCATCGTCGGAGCCCAGGATCTCCTCCTCCGGCTCTGGGGGCCCTGCCGGCTCAGGGGGAGGCGGAGGGGGCGGCGGGGGAGGAGGTGCGCTCACCGGGGCTTTCTGCTGGGTCTCAGGCCTGCAAACACAACAGCATGATGGACGTTAGGTAACCTATCAGGTAACTTTTCGCCGGAAATCCACCTCCCAGCCTCGACCATTTTACCTTGACATTCTTTTTGAATTTCTAGCTGTGACTCACAGCGAGTGCAACTGCAGACTGAGCTTTAAGAGCAGATGACTAATATCAAAATAATAACTTGTTGCTGATTGCCAGCATTCAACAGTGATTCACCCAGTACGAAGTGCATCAGAGCTTTTATATTTGCAGTTCTGAACACATTGTGTCAGACGGGTCTTCACTGCAGGGAAGGAAGAAGAAAGCTCAGGAAGTGACGTGCTGCATGTCTGTGTTTGGAATAAATAAAAGAAGAACTACAGCTGGCACGACCATCAATAGCATCAATAGACGGTGTTGCTGAACAAATAAAGAATAGGGCAGCAACTGCAGAAAATCATATATAATCAACAGAAAGCCCAAGAAGAAGGAGGACATCATAACATCAGGGACATTTTTTAATTTTGCAATACAATAAAAACACCAGTAGTCCTCCACACCAATATAACAGAGTTAGGTTTTGGTCAAAGAAACATCAAAATGAAGAAGGGGCTGGCTGCACACCAATAAAACCCAGCTAAGTTATATTTATTCAAGTATTTTCTGCAAGACCAAGTCTGAGCCCACATGCAGAACATGCTTGAATAAATATCTATTAGTTTTAAGTTGGTGCACAGCTGAGTTTTCTTTTTCTTTGGTGTATGGCAAACCCCTTCTACATTTCTGACACAATAAAATCAACAATTCATGAGTAAAAAGTGCAGTGCTTAAGAGCTTACAAAAACAAAAGCTTGATACGTCTACAACTGCTTCTGTAGAGTCAAACCCAGACACAGCTGATATTGCTCCTGCATTCCCTGTCGTCGTTGTAAAAGTATCCAAAATCAGGCAATAAAAACTACAAAAATGTGAGTTTTTAAGTGCTGCTTAACCTTTCTTATGAAAAAAAAGAGATTTATATATTCTCAAGAATGAATCTAATGCTAACGCTACGACAGATTTCAGTAAGTTTCAGCTTGTTTTCATTAGAGATGAGGATTATAAACTATGATATCTCAAAATGAGACATTTCTTATTATGCAATTAAATGTAGTGACTACAAACAGTAGCACAGAATTTTAATCCAGGCCAAAATGTACTTGCACTTGGTTGATGGGCTGTTTTTGTCTGGAGCTGAGACAGTCCGGCTGAACCAATTGACACCCACCCATCACCTCAGACATGAATCAACAGAAAAAATGGATACTGTCCAAAATCAGACAGAAGAAATAACTTGGAGAAATGAGGTAAGGAGAAGTGTTCTTGTTTGAAGCATTCAAGAGGGTATTCCTAAAATGTATGAATGAATGTATGAGAGATAGATTTGATCGGACATGGTTAGGCTGTCAGGGCTCGTATCCATGGTCCGTCCTTTCAGTTGCAAGCCTTCCTCCACTTCCTTTTGCTTGTCTAAAATGGAACTGAGCCCATGAGAGGGGGAACACAAATAGGCTGCAGAGCACAGGCTGCCTCTTTCTCCGGGCCTGGCTACCTTTTGAGCGTTTCGCTGGCACTCTTATCCAGGGCGACTTACAATGATTGATCAGGCTGGGGGTCCGGTGTTTTGCTTTAGGACGCTGCCACGGCACACAAGGCTATTTGTGGAGATTTTGGGAACACGCCTGTAACGTTTCCGTTTTGGGCCGACCAAACCTCCACCGCAACCTGTCACTGTGCTGCTTGTATCGGGACGCTGCAAACTATGGTGCTTTTTTTAGATTGCTGTGATAATACGCCACGGTAGTCCTACAAAATCTCATGTATAATCTATTTTGGTTTTATTATCCCACTGTTCACGACTGTTCATGCGTCCTTTAGAGCAGTGATTCCCAACATGAAGGTCGGGACAACCCAAGGGGCAGCTAGATCAATCTGAGGGGTCAGAAGAGACACTTATGCTCCTTTTTTTTAAACTTTCCTCTAATATCTTCTTTTTTTCTTGCTGGTAATTTTACCTCTCGCAGCCTCTGAGAATTATTTACAATTTACAATTATTTACAAGAATTATTTATAAGGACCTTATCCTTAGCATGTGCAAGTTGCAGATATGTTTCAAAGGGTCATAAGTAGGGCTGGGCAATCGGACGAATATAACCCTGTTGGTGGCTGGCTGAGTCCATTGCTGGTTGTTGTGTTCTTTTTGGATGATTGTTTAGGCAATTTTTGTCATTTTATGTTGCTAATTTAATTGTCTGAAGAACAAGCGAGAGCCGCTGCTCAGGGATACACTGTCGTCATCTCATTTATTGTGATTGGAGAAAAGCATTGCTTCGATTGAGGGACGTTTCCACATTTCATTTTGTTTCCGTCAGATGAGCTCTCCTGTCACAAGCCTGTAATATCAAAACAATGTGTGATGTGCTCGGAGGTGAGAATATAGCTCTCCCATTCAGGAGGGAAAAGGCTGACATTTTCAATCGACCTTATCGTGACTCAATCGAATCTTCACTTAAAGACAACTCGCTGTTTCAGTGATGTCTCTGTGAGACTGGAGCCGAGCATGAGAGAGCTTGACAACACGCTTTCTATTCAGCGTCACCTCAGAGCCCCGGCAACATGACCAAAATTAAGACAGAAAGTATATAAAAACATAAACACACAAAGCCAGGGCTTGTGAGCTGCAAGAAAATTGCGGTCACAGGCGCAGACACATGATGGAGCCTCTTGGTACGTTGCCATGGCAACTGCAGAGCAAAGGGGGGGGGGGTCCAAGACACAAAGTGTTAATGTGGTGGCAAGGCCAAAGCACGCACACGCACACCTACAACAGCAATGGTTCTTCCAATGCAGCAGCGAAGGACAGAAGATAACTTGGCATTGAGGTTTCATTGCTATTTTACAACTGACACACACACACACCCACACACACACACACAAACGCACACACGCAGTCGAGGGCTGTGTCCTTGCAGTGGGATGCTGCTTCTTTACCAAAAAAGTCACGTACAGAGTCATACATCACGCCTATTAGCTCTGTGCTTTTCTACAGCTCATCTTGCCATTGGCTGCGTGAACACTTAGCCCCACATAACTTTGTGGACCCGAGCCGAGCAGAAAAAACATTAAGATAGCAAAGACGCCACAGCCCGAAGAACAGACAGGCAGAGGAGGGACGGGGACAGAACGAAGACGAGTTGATGAAGACTCAGGGAGGTGGGAAGAAAAAAGAAGGAAACAGGAGGTCAGATATAGAGAGGAGCACAGAGACAGTATGACGCAAATAAGAAGGGAAAATATGAAGGCAAAAACAGAGAGGATGATATTGAGAGACAGGTAAGAGACATACAGAAAAAGACAGAGAGAGACAAATACAGTGCACAAAGAGAGACAGGTAGACAAACACATGCAGGGACAGAGAAAAATAGAGGCAGGAAGGAAGAAAGAGAGTAGTTTACTGTAGGCTGACGAGCAGAAAGACTAGTCGGAAAAACAGAAACAGAGAAAAAGGCAGAAGAGAGACAAAAATACACAAAAGATACAATCAGGGGGGAAAACATACACAACAACGAGCGCTATAGCAACTTTTGCCTCGTTTTGAATCTCCACACATTCGATACACAAAACCTTTATACAAACAGAGGCCACATGTGGGTGCGTGTTATTATCAACAAAGATCGATGCACACTGAGACACGCTGCACATCATTCCACCTTAAATTACACTGAAAAACAGGTGGAGGTGGAGAAAGCATTAGTGCTGAGCAAGTGGAAAACACAGGCAGTAACAAACAGGAGGCTGACAGCAAGCTCATCTTCGAACAGCAGAACACAACAGTGATGTAAGGTCATTACCTGCAAACACACAGTGCAGCACTTGTGTAATTAGATGATTTTCTTTGCCCTGCTGTTGTTTGTGTAAAGGTGAGATGTCACATCCTGTTTTTAAAGATGCAACTCACCACAAAGATTCCAAAAACTGCATTAATCATTCTTTCACTCATTCATTCTTTCATGCGTGGCACCGTGCCATGGCTGCTAGGGCTGCCAAAGTCTGCAGACATTCTGCTGGACCAGGACTGTACTGCTGGACTGTACTGAGTACTTCACAGGTGCATCCCCAACACTGTGCTCTTACTGAATAGCTTCTACATATAATAAGTGATTTGTACTCTTCTTTCTAATTTTAGATCAGGTTTTTAATCTGTACAATTATTGTAAACTGTAATTTTAAACTAGTGATTCTTAAATGTGCCACTGAGGTTCAAGAGTATGCAGGGTTTCATGCCAACCAATCAGCTATGATTAGTTCCATCCTCCTGGTTAAATGTCTTCTAATCAGTTTCCTCCACTTATTGGCACTAATTTGCACACTAGGAGCATCAATTTGCTCTTCATCCAAAGGGCGGACTTCTACCTCGCCTGTGCACGGCAGCAACCGCACGTTAAGCCCTCGTGATTTTAATGATAATTTTACTGCTGGTCTACACTGATTTTGATCCCGTTTCCATGATTTAAGAAGAAAATCTGCACCTGTGAGCAACACTCTGGATAAAAAGACAAAAACAGAAATTCATTTAGTGAAAATGGATGGTGTACAAAACTTTTGTTGGCTGTCCACACAGGAAATATTTGGAATTTATTTGTATGTTTTTCACATAAATATGCTTCTTTAAAAATCACACAGAAGCAGCATAATTCTGCTTTTGCTTTTGCTTATGTGTTCTCAGAAGATGCTTGTTATATTTTTTGGATGCTGAACAATTAACTGCGCCTTGGAAACCCACGTGTGATGGCCGAATGTTTGGCATGACATGTAGATAAAAACTAATTAACTAAAAGCAGTAGAGGCACAAGTGGATCAGAAAAGCCACAATCACCCACACATTTGTACTGCAAATGGTAGTTTTCCTCTTCTAAAATCTAATTTCAACCATTTTAAACAGCTAAAATAAAGACCAAAAACAATAGGGACAAGCTGTCCAATATTAGGTAAACTCTGCATTTCTGAGTCTTTTACTTTCGTGCACGTGTGCCACAGTATCATAAAGGTTTACAACCATGACTGTAACAGACGAGCACCGACATTTTCCTCATTGCAGACATACCAGTCACTTGCCGGCGACTGGAAAGACAAAATCAGCCCAGCACAAGTTTAGGTGGGTGTAATGGAAGAGCTGTGGTGATTATCAGCAAGTGCATACATGTGCATGTGTGTGAACCATCAGGAATGTCCTGCGTGTTTTAATGTTGCTGTCGTCATATAAAAAGGGGTTGAGTGTGTGTTTGTGTTTGCTGAGCTTCTAAAGGCAACACTCGTGCAATGATGCATGTTTAAAATAGGACATTCAGATTTTAATTGAAATTAGCATCTAGTTCTATTGTGGTAAAAGCACTACTTTGGAAATTGCGCTGTTTCAGTACATGTGATTGTATAGCACAGGTTGAGACAGGAGCCTCTCAGCCTATAACCTTGTACTGTGCAAGCAAATAACTTCAGAATGTGCCTTGTTATGTGTGTGGACATGCCCAGGCTGCTTCTTACACCCGAACCCATGTGATGTGCACAGATCTGAACACAGACACTGCCCTTTTTCAGTCTCAACTCTCACGCCCCAAAATGGCATCTGTAGTTTCAACGTTCGACTTCCGACAGCCCTGCATGAACTTCTAAAGAAGGCATTTCTCTTCCCACATACAAGTATTCATGTGCAGTATGATAAGTTCAACACAAGCCTACTTGAAAGGATTGACTTGTTGTTAGTCAGCAGAGAGAAATGTCCAAGCTGCTGCCCATTCACACCTGAAGACCAGTCATGTCATGCAGTCTGCAGTAGCTCATCATAACTGCAGAGGAAATGTTATGTTGCTGGAGGGATGTGGAGCGTATTGAACAAGAAAACAGGTGTAAAATGAGTTATTTGACAGAACCCACAGGGAGGAGATGAAAACTGAGACGCCGCTGAAGAGTGCATTCTTCACCAATGGTAAAGCAATTTTCCTACCAGTAAATTCCTCATCGTACCACACTGTGTAATTGTGCCTGAACAGCTTTTTGCTCCAAAATGGTGCCATGACAGGACAGCACTGAAAATATAAGCAGTGAGGAGGTAAAACAACTTCTAAATCAAAACAAGAAACATCAAACAGAGGAAATTAGAAATAAAGGCTGGCCTCTAATATAAGCCTGCTTTCAATAAAGGCCACGGTCACAAATTGAGGAAATACCATTATATACTTTGTCCACCTGTCCACCATTCCATGGAGTATATACCTTGGTCACAATTCTTAAAAAAACTGATCTATGAGATATGTATCAAGATTGATTGTTTATGCTATGTGTAAATCGATATCAGCCTCTAAAATCCAGTATCAGTTGGGCCAATTGTCACTCTGTGCCTAACCAGCATACAGCCTTACAGTCATTGTAGGCATCAGTAATCAGTATTTCCAGATTTAAAGGACAAGGCTTGTTGCTATATTATATATTTTTATTCACGTCAAATCCCAAGAAATTACCAAAAACAACAATGTGTTATTTCATCTCTCAATACTTTCTAACCCCCAAGCCCATTTCGTTCCTACTGAAGACAGAAATCTTTTAAAAATGGGTCATGAATATACTGAATGCTTTCATTTTTAAAGGGTAAATACTTTTCTATGCCCTGTAGTTTCACTTTTAACCCAAACAGGAGTAAGTAGTGTTTTTGCTAGGGACTATTTCCAGCTATGATTTGGTCCCCTAGTTCGTATTTACAGCAGCAGAATGGAGTGTTGAATTGGCTCAAAATACCACAAGTGGCCATGTTCATTGCGATGAAAAACATGTCACCTGGTGCAAACACGTGGCATTCATGTCTTTTACCCACTTTTTTAACAACTGTGGAGGTCTATGGCACAGACGATTAAGCTATTTCAGGTCATGAACATAAAGGGTGTAATTCAGCATATTTCATGTTTTTCTCATGCTAAATTCCATCACTATGAATAATTCTTAGAGACAAAATACAATGATTCTCTTGTGTTGTAAAAGACAGTTTGTGATATCTCAAATGTCTGCACAGTTTTTGTATTTGAGCCAGCTTCATTTCCTTTTGAGTATTGCAGTCCATACATATTTTGGCCTGTTTTTGCTGCTTGTGGGCCGAGTCCTCCATCCGCAACAAACGAGCAGCTGAACCAGTTAAAAGAATTCCTCAATCCCTTATCTATTCCTGTTCACTTGTGAGGAATCTCGGTCTCACGGTGGTTGCCCCATTTAATGACACATATCTACAGAGAGCGAGAAAAAAGAAAAGCAAGAGAATTTTTTCTCGAAAACACCAGTGAAAAGAATGAGAATTATTACAGGGGACTTTTTACAACCATGTGTGCCTTTTTTTTAACATTTTGGAACAATGTGTCCATTGTGTTTGTTTTTCCTGCTAAAGTCAGGCCAAAATACATGCAGTGCAACACATAATTACCAAAACACATTGTTGCCATGCATCTTGAACTCATTGCCACACTGCATGTCTTCTTTGAAATTTAATTACATTTTTTTTCTGCTCCCTGAATCCTACATACAAGCTTTCTTTCTCTCCTGTCATTTGAATAATTGGATCTAACAATTAAATCCACATGCATTCAGAGACTTGACAGCAACATATCCTGCTGTTAATGACAAAGAAAGTCACACAACGCTGCTAACACATCTCAGAACAGCCGTATAGAACAGCTGACCGCTCTCGAGTTCAAACTTGATGACTCATCCTTAAATATGTCTCGTTATCACCAAGGTAACAGGTATTCCTTAGCAACAGGAGCATCATCCTCCACTCTCAATGTTAAGGCGTGGGTTTCAGACCGCGGGTGTCCTTCAGCTCTGCTTAACCATTCCAATGGTGGCGTCTCTAACTCTTATTGATTCATCGTTAATCTTTCATTCTCTACGTCTCTCCATCTTGGCCCGTGTCGGTAGGACAGCTGACTCATTCTCTCCTCTCCTCCAGAGTATCTGTCTGTATGGAGAACTGAGATCTCACCGCTATTTTCAGGATGCAGCCTGCTGTCTCTGGCTGCGCTGCCCCCACATAACCTCTAGCTGCATGTTATGGCTCTGCAGGATCCTGTTTCATACCACCAGCTATCAATTCAAAGCATTATCATAAGGTAATGCAATGTTAGATTCCCATACAGCATACTGTACACTGTGAATATGAAATGTGGCTGCTGCCATTATCTTGAACTTCTGTTTTCGCTTCAGAGGGATTTTCACCAGCCAACACTGTGAATGAATCAACAAGACAAAACAACAAGGCAAGAGGCCCAGACAATGTCAACCTCAGGACATTTAGAAGAGTACTCCACTGATTTAGCATGGACTCACAGCTGGACAGCTGGAAAAGAATAAAAATCAAATCTAAATGGATGCAGCAGAACCAGAGATATGGTCTTTAGTATTCTAGTAGTGCCTAATGCAGCAGTGTTCCCCACAAACTATAGTTTGGCAGGCCACCCAAGTACATTAAGTATGTTTGGTGACCCATTTTAGCCTTTTTTTGTTTTTATTTATTTGTATTTGTATTTGTTTTATTTATGTTATTTATCTGTGTGAGAGAACGACATCATTTGCGATTGATCAGCTGGTGGACAATCACCCTTTTCTACCTGTTCATTTTACCTTCACAAGAAGGGTCTGCTGACAATCCTACATGCAATGCAGAAAAACAGAGCGAGAGAGAGAGACGTTGGTGGTTGACCACGTTGGTTTTGATCGTTTCAATAGGCTACGTCATCAACAACAAGTCTCTTCCACATGCAGCTCATCTGCTGTCCTGAAAACGGGCTCATGAACGTTTTATTGTTGGAGCAACTTTATAAAACACATGGCTGACAGAGAAAGTCAACAGAGCAGACATTTGCAGAAAGAAAGAAACAGAAAGAGGCAGGGCAAGCCGTTGTCTGAGGGGAAAAGTGAGGTGAGCAGATTAATGTAGTTTGTGAGTAATCACTAAAATAAGGTGGATAATGAAGAAGAATTGTGAAATAAGATATAATCTACTGAAAATAGTCTAATGTATTCTTTTAAATATTTGTAAGCAGATGGAATCCCCCTTGCAGGCATGTGCAGGAAAGCTGGCAGGAGTCACAGTCCACATCAGAGTCTTGAATGGCTTTCAAAGGGAACCTGGACACTTCAGTCACTCATGCAATTCTAAAAAAAAAACTTTTTGTGCAATTCTGCAATTCTGTAAGTGAGCGAGGGAAAAACTTTTTCAAGATTCAAGGGTTAAAAATCACAAACTTTCCATCGAATTGAATAATATTTTTTAACTTAACACCTGACAGTGATGTTTGTTTTCCCTCCCTCTGGTGAGTCTGCATTGTCAGCATTCTTCCTGGAAATTTTTAGAATGCCTGGTTGACTAGAATGTATGGGGTCCCCTACAATAGCCACCCAGGACCACGATCCATTGCATGATGGTCCTGGATCAGTGGTAACGTCTCAGTGACAAGACCAGTAACACAGACCTCCCAAACATGGAGAGACTGATTCTGTAAAACATGGGGGCTGTGCTAAGCAAGCAGCTTCTAATTAATAGACACAGAAAAACATAAATAGTCTGCTTTGTGCCGCAGGGTTCAGGCCACACCGATCTATAGAGGCCGAATCGACTGTTGCTGAAATTCCCCACAGGCAGCCGATGGATACAAGACCACACGCGACTCTGCAACAAACAACTGAGCTCTACTGTAGATACATGATGCATAGTGTACGTGTTTACACAGAGGCACAAATGCAAACAAACTTTAAGATGACAGGCAACAAAGGCTAATGAGCAAAATCCATTCAATTCCCTATAGCACGCACAAATATAGAGATGTTGGTGCACTAAAATGTACTGGCAGCAGGCAGATACTCATCTGTGACTGCATGGAAAACCCTTGTGATAAAACCAGTTGACTTGGAATAAAATTTGCATTGGAAAACAGGAACATTGCTCTACATGGCTGGTGGGGTGACATATGTGTGCATGTGTTCACAAAACACACACACCCACAACGCCTTGAGGCAGTGGAAGTCAAGTGACATAGCTGCACACCCAGTAGGACAAGCACATTTCTATCTCTGACACACAAAGACCAATATCCACATACCCAAACACACAAAGCATGCATGCACACTATGAAAGTCACATTCATGTTCATATTCGTGTGTTTTAGTTTGCGTCATGTGCGTTTTCTGTGCTCTGTTGTACAAAAAGCCATTAGTCTATGGTTCCCGGTATATTCTGCTCTGTATAGAAACATCTAACAACAGCTCTTACACACAGAGCCGATGGGTATCTGCTGTATCTTTCATTGTGCGGTGCACTTTACACTCTGCACTCCATGCTCTATTGTGCACTCATTCACTGCATTCTGTATTTATACATTCCAATGACGTCAGCCAGCCACAGAGCCTGTTATTGTGGAGGTGACATCCGCCCACACTCAGTTACAGCATCACAAGAAGCCACGAGCACGTATGTAAAATTCAAACGTACTTTCAACACACATAAATACACAGTGACGTACAATAATATTCTGTTTACAACCTGAATCCAAAAATGTTGTATAAAACAGAATGCAATCATTTGCAAAAAAAAAGGTACCGAAAACAGTTTTACAAAGTGTTCCTGAGCCCATGCCGTAACATCCTTTATACAATCATGTGTTCATAAAGTGGTGAACCTCGCTCCATTCTTGCTTGTGAACGACTGAGCCTTTCCAAGATGCTCCTTTCATACCCAATCATGATACTATCACCTGTTACCAATCAACCTGTTTACCTGTGAAATGACCCAAACAGGTGTTTTTGGAGCATTTCACAACTTTCCCAGTCTTTTGTTGCTCCTGTCCCAACTTATTTGAAATGTGTTGCTGCATCAAATTCAGAATAAGCAGATATTTACAAAAATCAATGAAGCTGATGAGCTCAAACATTAAATATATTGTCTTTGTTTTGTTCAGTTGAGTATATGTCAAAAAGGATCAGCAAATGATCATGTTCTCTTTTGTTTATGGTTTGCACAGCGTCCTAACGTTTTTGGAGTCAGGGTTGTTCAAGCACAATGACAAGCCTCTGATGATCCCATCAACTCTCTGTTTTTATTCACCATCAGATTTAAGCATGTTCATCACATGTGGTGCTCTACATGCACCTAGATCAGGACTTTCTCAACAGGACGTGACCCAACAACCATTTCTACTAGGCCTTTAAAAGAAACTTAACTTCATGGCATCATGTACTTACAACAGAATGTGAGAACAGACACAACAACTAATGACATCTAACCAGAATTTCCCACTTCACACAGTGATTTTGACCTGGTAATGCAATAATTTAATTATGACAAACAATTTTTAAATGAGGAAACATAAGGAGGAAAGGATTGTGCTGCAGTGTATTAGGAAAGGTTATTCCATTAATTGTTTGCAAGATATAGGTGGAAAGGAGTAGAGCTATCCTTAATGTTATTAACAATACCTGCATCTATTTAGATTTTACTTGAGGCCTACAGTCCTGTTACCTTGTTTTTCTCAAAATCGATGCCAAGTTCAGAAAAAAACAAAGACTAACATAATTTGATTAGGATAAATATAAGTCAAATGCTGCACTTCTTAGGGAAAATGGTGAGAATGGAGCTTCCCTTTTCCTTTAGATCTTCAGTGAGGTACCTAAAGTCCTCTATTGTCACCAGCATGGGTCATTATATATCTTTTTCTGCAAATCAGACTTCTATATGAATGCTTATTTGGATCATGGCAAGAAAACAACAGCAACATTTAATCCTGTGTATTAATAAATGACTTAACTCAATATTGACTGTAGTCCATGGTGATCAAAACCCCGCAATTTCATAAGAGAAAGTTTCTTTTCTGAAAAGATATTTTAATCTGCTGAAGTTCACAGTCATTACAAGCAACACGGAAGAATCATGTAATTGCTGGCTTGAGACAGCCAATTATTAGCACTGCCACTGCAGCTTGCTCACCAATCCCAAGGGGCTTCATTGATAGCAAAGGCCCCATCTCCAGCTAACAATAATCCTCCTGAAAAGCAACATAACGTTATTAGTTTTCTGAAGCAGGCGTCAAATCGTTCATATTAATCACTGCCAATCACAGAGAATGTCACCATTAATGAGGTCCATGTATATTCATAACCGCACCTCAGAACTACAAGAAGATAAAATACCAGATTGTCAATCTAAGGAAGAGTCAAAATGGAGAGCTTGTTTTCATGCTTTAATGTGGAAAGAATTTTTCCATGTTCGTATCCAGAACCACAATCGCTGGAATTTCCACAGAATGTCAAAATTGCAAAGGTCTCCTGGATTAAGTTCCTTTGTTTTTAGCTTATTACCTGCAAAATGTATGAAGAAGGGCAAAAAGCAAGGTTTCTTAATTTGAATTGCTGTTTTGATGTGTTTCAGAGAGAGAGATTCACCTCACTGCATCGATACAAAGACGGATGTCTTAGAAGTAGCAGCAATCATTGCACCTTCTCTGGTGCGACGTATCCAAGCCTGTTTGCTGCTTCCAACTTTATCAGATGCAGGAATACAAATAGAAACATGGTTTTCGGCCAGATTTAAACCACGAGTCCTGGCTTTGGTCGTGTGTGTCGACAACAACACAAAAAGCAAAACAAGAAAAGCTTCAGTGCTGGAAAAACATCAACATGAGAGTGGTAGAACTGGTTATGACTCCTCTTTGTTTCAAACAAACTCTTTCCGACAAGAAACTCTCAGAGCAAATCCTTCTATGTGCCCCAAAATGATTTCACGCAAAAAACACGCTCATAATACGCCTGATAGACAGTTTTTCAATCACTGCCTTCCCAAACCTTAATTTGGTTCAAAACAACAAACAAAGACATTATAAATGGAGTTAAAAAAAAAAAGATCAAGACCAAAATAAAAGTTGCAGCTTTGAAATCTGGACTTGACTCAGAAAACAAAAAATACTTAAACACATAAACACCTCATGGATGCAGCTCGAGATTCTTTTCTTCAGTGAATGATTCATAGTTTAGCCTACCAAATGTCAAAAAAGTATGAAAACTTCTCATCACATTTTCCCAGTCTGAGATGACGTCCTTAGCTGTCTTGTTTTGTCCGACCAACAGTCCAAAATCGAATAATATTCTGTGGCACACAAATCCTCAAGAGATAATTTTATGCCAATTGACCCCATAAGAAATGGACTAATTGTTGAAGCTCTAAAACAGTTATAATAAAATGTATGATAATTAAAAAACACTGAGATAGAAAGTTAAGGGCCTTTGCTCCTGACTTTATCAATGCTTACGGATTCAAATCCTACCCTAAAAATCACAAACAAAATTACAAATCTTTCCTGAAAAGTGCAATTAGGAGTAGAACACTTTTTTGAGCCCTGAGTAATGTCTGCAGGTACTCCCCAACAACCTCCACCAATAAGGAAGGGTAGCCTGAGAGGCCAAACCTGAAAGTATTTTGCATTTTTTGGCCATTTTTGGACCAGTGCAGAGATAAAAACCATTATTTATCCTATTAGTCCTGTCAATCCCGTCCCCCTTTGCTCCGATTGCTCATTCCCCTACATGAGGCTAGCAGAGGATGGAATGAGGGGTACCTCGTTAAATAAAATGTTAAGACAAACCACACGCCGTAGTTTTGAAACTTAGCTTTACCCGTGACAACAAGAGCTCACAACCCGTCTTGAACTTTGCCCATTAGTCTTGTCAATCCAGGACACCATCAACACTATTTCTCATTTCTTGCCCCTCTACCTGTTTCGGAGGGCCCTGTGGCGCAAGCGGAGCACACACAAAGCCAGCCCCCATTTCTTCTTAGTGGTCAGACTCGGGCTTAACTCCATAGAGAGCGCTGGACGGATGGACAGAGAACACAGCAGCTCCCGCTCTCTGCTGCAGATTCACAGATACAGCAGTGGAGGGACAAGACGAACCCAGCCTTGAATTCCAGCAGAAGTCACGTGGAACTGCGACACCCACCTGCGAACGATCCCTCTCAATGCCCGCTTGCGTTCGGAGCGTGTGAGCACGAATGCACACACATACTATAACATAGACTGCATGCATCTATTTACACTAAAGAGCACAGACACACACACACAATATCTCACGTACAGCTTAGAAATGCAACACCCGCTACGCATTAGCACCTCTCCATCTCTAACCATTAAAACAAAGCCGTTACCTAAAATACACTCTGAACACTCTGGAAAGGCATCCGATGCCAATTAAGCTTCCAGACATGGCTGTTCCCAAAAATACTTTATAATATGATTTGAATGTCAGCTCATTAGCATGCCAGTGTGTCTGGAGTCAGAGCTTCACATACAAAGTAGAACTGGGGTCCCAAGTGGTGCGTGACGGTGGCGTGAGCCGCCGGAAAGACCAGCTGTGTTATGTGCAAAGCCAGTCGCAAACGGTGGAGATGATTAAAAATACAGCGTTTGCTCCCGGGTGAGAAGAGTCACATAGCAGCTATTTGTGACCCTCATCGGGTCACATGGCATAAAGAGAGAGAAAGCAGAACTTTATATGCAAGATTTTAGCTCACTACTTAAATCTGTCAGCTTTTAGACAGACAGATACATTTACTAAAGACTTCTGGCTCAAACACTTCACCAGCCTTTTATCCACTATCTTAAAATACAAGGAAACGTGTCTCCTACACCATCTTAGTATGTTATTCTATTCAGTGGCTTAATTAACCTAGTCCAATTCTGTATGTGTAAAAATAACATGCTAAAATGTGAAGTTTCTTATTGATTATGGCTAATATATGTCACCAAGGCAACAGGATATGTATTCAGAAGGCCTGCATGAGAAATGAAAGCGGCAGAAGAAAAATTAGAGCACTTGTTCAATTACTTTATTATTTTAGGGCCTGCATAATATTTCTACAATATCCCTGTGGGACCTGCAGTATCTGACATGGTTTAGTTAAATACTTAGTGTCTTATGTACTATATGTACGATGTAACCTAAATTCTAACATTGCTATAATATTGTAAAATATTCCTATGATATTTCACATCATCAGTATTGCACAAGGCTGCATCTAATTACCATTTTCATTGCGATTTATCTGCAGAACATTTGATTCTTTGGTGCAAAAAATGTCAAATTTGGAAAATGTGAATTTTTCCATGTTCAGATTCCTTGTTTTGTCTGACCAACAGTTAAAAACCCAAATATACTTATGTAACTATCATAGAACTACATTTCAAAATGAAATTTTCTTTAATTTGAGTTATATCAGAATCAGAATTGGTTTATTGCCAAGCAGGTTTTCACATACAAAGGCCTTTTTTGGTGTGTTTTGGTGCATAACATCACACACAGGAAGCAGGAAAAAGAAATGAAAGGTAAAAGGTAAGGACTGCAAGTCATGAATCATTCCTGTTTTTTATGTTTACTGAAGGTTGAGTCCGCTCTGGCGTGTCTGTTTTTGCCAAGTTGAAAGCCACATTTTCCATGCAAGACAATGAAGGCTGCAATGATAGAAAACCAGAAACTATTCACATTTGAAGCTTCAACCAATCAGTTTTTCGGAATTTTTGCAAAGTAAAATGATCAAACAATTGATCAAGTATCAACATTGTTGAATACATTTCTGACAATCAACAAATCATTTCAGTTCTAGTATTTATACCTTGTGACTTTGTCCACATTTAACTCATATTGGTCAGTATAATATCACAGGAACTGTGCCAATGAGTCTCTCTAAATCACAGGAGCATTCATAACACACCCTGTTCAGGATCGACCCACCCAGCCTGGCAGTGCATGGCAGCAGCAACAGGCAGACACGCACCACCATGGCTTAGCGGACGTTTCAGCCAGTTTAAACTCGAGGCCAGGGTGTGAGCTGAGCGTGCAGAGCTGGCATGTTGATTATTTGGAAGAGTTTCATGGGTCCAGAGCTCAAGAAACCCCACCTACTCAGAGCTGACGCAGAAAACCAACGAAAACAACAAAACACGCCCATAACCATGCTGCAGGAAAAGACACAACAGTTGAACTGTGTTCTCAGACACAACAGATGAATATTGTTCTCAGTTTTGCAGCAGACGAGTGACTCAGTCCTACAGGGCATAAGGCGTTGATGAGAGGGGTTATGTGTCTGTGTGTGACTGTAGGAGGAGACAAAAGGGGACAAAAAGTAGCACCTTCCAATGCAAACGTGCTGTCTTTTCACGTACATGCATATGCAAAGCCGCACAAACAAACACACGTCTCCCCACACACACAAACACAAACAGGCCATTATCATTCCACTGCTTCAACGCTGCAGCATCAGTAGAAATTAGTCCCCCGGTGACCTAGCATTACCCAACACACTGCGCAAGTCTGCAGAGAACCATCTATCTTCTCCCTCCATCTTCCCTCCTCTTCTCTCCTTCCCCCCTCTGCTTTTTATCTCTGTCTATCCGAGGCTTCCCAGCCGTCTGCATCAGCTCTCTCCTGAGGTTTCCGCTGTCCTCTCCCGTTCTCCGCGCTCTATGTCTATCTTGGCCTTTCTCTTTCTCTCTCCAGCTTTCGTCCTTTCGGCTTCATCATCTGTCTCTCGATCAGTTCATCTCTCTCTTAGGGCTATCCCCTCTACCACGTTTCTCTGCTCCTCTCCTCCAAAAAAAGATTTCCTCCCTCTCCCCCATCTCTCACCCTTCCTCCATTTCCCTGTTTCTGCTGAATATAATTTACACAGTGACGTAGCAGTAAAGCCGACTCCAGCAAAACTAATACGCTGATGGCAGATAGCTGTAAAATAATGAGAGAGAAAGGCCCTAGCTGCATGCTAACTAGCCACACTGCAGCTAAAGGCACTACACAGTGAGACAGATGAACTAAAGGAGAATGTTTTTCCTCCATTTTTTTCTTTTGCACAACAGGAAAACTGCCTATTATTAGCATTGCTAGACTTGCTTATCAAAACAAGCAGGTTCCTCCTGCACATCTGATGGCTAACATTCAGTGGTGGGGGTTTGAGTACTCAGATTACTTTTTATGTTATAACAAGCAACATAACGCGTTAGTTTTGCACTTCAAGTAATCACTTATTTAGTTAAGCTTTCAAATAAACAACCCATTACTGTTAAAATGACCCGTTTCTTATGTCGTCACAAAAACATAACGAAAGTCCCAGACGCATTCACACTGTTTTTGTTCCTTTCTTGCTTCTTAGGTGTAGCTGCAAACTAGTGGAAGCCATCCGAGCCTACGGTTGTGTTAGAGCACATGTAGCTCAGCTAGCGAGACGGCGGAGACGACAGGATTATTATTATGGAAAGTGACAAGAACATCACAGCAGAACACAAATTGTGACTGGGTGATAAGTGTCTGTCAGCTGCAAAGAGCTCCACTTCTTCAAATCTGAAGAAGCACCTCCAAGCTAAGCACAGCTCCGCAACACTCCGATCCCCTCAGTTTCCATTTACTTTTTATAAATAACTCTAAAAGTTAAAGTTGTATGAACTTGTCAGGCTATATGCACTGAGCCCTGGTACCCTCTTGATTTTATGCTTACTTGTAATCAAACATAATTGTTAAAAAATGTTGTAAGGGGATATTGTGTCTGTTATTCCTGTTATCAGCCTGCAGAATTGCAGATTATGGCCAGTACACTACACTATGCAATGCCAGTAGAGTCAGGACATTCAGAGGGGGACAATATAACCATGACGCACAAGGAATCACAAAAGGGTAATGCAACAGTCCTCTAACTGGTCACTTTTCTCAGCAACGCTGTAACATAACAAGTTACTTTTTAATGCCAGTAATCTTGTAATGTAATGAGTTACTATTAAAAGTAACATTACTGAACACTGTTAGCACTAACAGTGCAAACATGCCGCTTTATGGATCAAGAGTAAGTTTGTTATTGTTACAAAATATGTACAATATAGGAACATTAGTGAACCTCAGATGATCAATATATAAATTTATACTGGATTAAAATGAATTTCTGCAGTCTTCATGTTGTTAGTCTCAGTTTTGATGTTGCACCAATGTAACACGTGGTGCACATTTTTATCAAGATGCATCTGATAACTCTTTTTCAATGACTTCACAGTCACTAACAGTCACAACAGCCAACGAACAGGACCAATGCCGCCACTAGTCATGAGACTGCTGTTGCATGAGATCCTGTTCAAACAGATAAACTAAAAACCCTCCTGAATGGACCCAACACCAGATGACAAAGGGAGATATGGAAGTTAAAAAAGGGCCAGATAAGAAGAGAGGATAAAGGCAGAAACAGAAGGAGATAGTGAAGAGATTAAATGGGAACGAGTGATCTGGCATGGGGAGCAGCACAGGAAAGACTGGAATGTTGTATATGTAAACATGCGGCGTCAGAAGGCTCTGGGAACACTGGACACAAACACATAATGTCAAGAGCGGTAGAAAGCTGATCCTAATAACGTGATAAGCACTCTTGCTGCTTATCACTTGGATCCAATGGCAAAATTCCCATTGTTCTTTACACGAAGCAACATAATTTTAGTGGAAATTTGCTTGAAGCTTTTTCCAAAACAGTTGAGTATTTTCAGTGCGGACTGCAGCAGTGCTTGCGATGGGGAAGTGTGCCGTTACATTAGTGGTCAAGGCAACTAATCCAGGCTTTTCATGAAATAGTGTCATAGTAGTGTTGATGCGTGTAGCCAAACAGGCTCATATCAGAGGTAAACACAAATAACTAAATAAATAAATAAAAGCAGGAGAAGGGGCTCTTCAAATGTTGAGCTGGTGATGTTTAAGTCACTGAAATGTTCACTTTTTTTGTCACATTTCTAGCCATGCCAGCCATATTAGTCTGTCCATCCACCACTTTGGTCCTGACTAAAATGTCTAAACATGGATGGATGGTCATGAAATGTTTTACAAGCATTCATGTCACCCACAGCATGAATGCTTGTAAAACATTTCATTTCGGCCTGACTTTTTGCCTAGCGCCATCATCAGGACAGTATCTGCAAAGCTAATAACATTCCCATCAGCCTCAGCTAGAGAATGCTAGCATGCTAAGACGCTAAAATAAGAGGTTTTTTTTCTACACTGTCAGTATCACCCTATAGTGTATATATTTTTCATCCATTCTGATCCGCAGTACATCTACTGGTGCCACAGTGTGACCTTTGACCCTTTACGACAGTTGCTGATACCCTGCAAGACACTCACAGCAGATCGGGTGCCTGGGTCCAGATCACATGACCCACTCCTTGGGGGTATCGCCATGGCGATCGCGTCAGACACACTGAGGTGTCTTGTTCCCAGCCGCTATATGTTTGACTCAGTGATTCCTGTTACTGATTATCCACATAGGATTTCATTGAGCAGGGTGGAAATTCCCGCTGTTATTCTGTGGGGAGACGGGGACAAAGTTGCGCTATGCAGTCAGGTTAGACTTGTTTGCGAGGCTTGAAAATTTCAACACAGTTTTGACAACACATACACCCAGAGGTGTGCGTATTTACCATTGCTACATCTCCAAAAGGCCTCTGAGGGCTATGACAGATAGCATGCGTGAGGGTATGTCCGTCCCCCTCCGTCACAAATGGAGACTGGAGGCCAGATAAAAGAAGAAGAAAAAACGGTGGCAGGAGAGAAAGTAGAGGCCACCATTTGTTCCTTTCCAGACATAAGAGGGGGGCCGGTGGGGATAATGGAGGCCAGGAAGCCAGACAGGCAGGGCAGGCCGGCTAGTGTGCTAGCTAGCTCCCTGCCACGCTTCATTAGCTATTGTCATGTCGCTGCATGGCCGGGGCTACTCACGTCCGTGTGTGTGTTTGTGCACCCTGTGCGCGTCTGCAGGGATGTGGGTCGCACCAGAGAAGATGGGTGGAGGCCATACAGGCCAGTCGAAGCTACATGCAGTGTGTGAATGTGATAACTGCCATCGGCCGTTCTCCCGGAGCTGGATGTTTTCTGCTGCATTGGTCTGGCTTACTGACCGACTGGACACATTCCAGTACTTCACATAGCCTCCTCTGCACTACTCGGTCCTCCTTCTGTTTATCTTTTGCCTAAGTTTAATCTCTCTCAGCTCTGCTCTGGAGTCTTCAGATACACAGATCTGGTTTATTTTTAAAGCTTAGACATTTAGTCAATTAATAGATTAGAAGTGTGACAGAAAATTAGTTGGCAATAAGTAATTTTTCTTAACATTTAACTAAAAATATCCTGGTTGTAGCATCTCAAAAGTGAATATTTCCTGGTATCATTGTCTTCCAAGATGGTGAACTGAATTAGGGCAGCAACTAGCAATTATTTTCATTATCCATTATAATGGATAAGTTGTGGATTATTTTCTCAATAAATAATTGAGTCCCAAAAATAAAAGTACCAAAAGAACTGTTGGTCAGACAAAGAAACGATTTAAAGACATGACCCTAAACTTGTGATGGGCATTTTTCATTTTCATTTTCTGACATTTGACAGACCAGTTAATCAAGAAAACAACTGTCAGAATAGTTTCATAGAGCTGTAATAGTCAAACATAAGGAGAAAAAAACGCAGGCTGGAAGGAGGCTGCACAGGATGTACCTGTAACCTGTGTTTCAACCAGTGTCAAGCAGATGAACGAGGAGGTAAGATGGAAAATTTCAGGGTTTGCTGGAAATAGCTCGAGGTGTGTCTGTGTGTGTGTGTGTGCATTTGTGTCTATGCTGCTGCTTCTGACCTCTCATGTCTATGCACAACATTCATTTATCACATTTCTCTGTCTACTCATTTTACCTCCCACCTTCCCTCTCGCCTGTCTCACTTCCTCCCCCTGTTCCTATCCTTCTTCCTCTTCTGTGTCCGAGAAGAGTGGCAGCTTTAGTAATCACTGTAAAAACCATGCATCATCCAATCACACGTACAAGGTACAGATGCACACTCCCACCTGCATAACCACACACACACACACACACACAAGAGCGCTCAGATCATGTATATGGATTACATGCTAATCTGGAACAATGAACCCACCTGTCATGTTTGCAGCGGACGTGACATTTTCAACAGCTCACCTAAGCACCACCCTTAGTCAAACACACAGATGTGAGAATACACACTGACTGCAGGTGAGACAATCAGCATCAACGACCCAACACTCCTGTCTCTCAACAGCTACAAGCATTAAACTCCTGACCTTTGGGTGTTTATTTGTGCAACTTTTGTTTAATCCTTAAAGAAAGTCTCTTGAAAGGACATAAGCCCTCCACCCAACAGCGCTGGTTCTGACCTAAACTGACGCGCCGTCACCCCACAGAAAGAAGCTTTAAGCCGCTCACACGCACCGAGGATGTCAAAACACATACATATCCTTAAACGCGCACACACACACTCCTCGTGCTCCATCCATCACCATCGCCGCCATGCCTCAAGTGCCAAGTTACACAACAGGGATTGTCTTCCTAATGCTAGAGCTCCAAGAGAAATTTGTCACAGTGCCGCCTCTTGCTCTTTTCAGCCCCAACTCCATCCATCCTTTTGGTTTAAGGCACACAAGTTATCCAATCCAGTCTGCCTTATTGTCGATTAACATGTTGCTGCACATCCCAAATGAATCACTCCAGATCTGTGAGTGTGTGTGTGCGCGCATGTGTGTGCGTGTGTGTGTGCATGACGCCTGGGGCCCAGATGGTGTTGTAGACAGAAAAATTGTGCTGTTATGACCCAAAACACAGGCCTAATATAGTCCACACACACAAATAAAAACAACAAATAAAAGTATAGGTCCAACTTCCAAATGAGTTCATCCTGCTTTAAGCGCAACAAACAAGTATTGCAACCATTATCAGTTTCGGGGATGCAACTAATTATGATAATTCTCAATGAATCAATGATCCATTCTCCATTACTCAGTTATGAAATGTCAAAAAAATATTCAAGTAACCAAATGTATCATATTTACAGAGATAAAAAAAAGAAAATGCAGCAAATCTTCGCATCAAAGCAGCAAACATTTGCCATTTTGCTTGATAGATGACTACAATTAATCAGCAATTAATTTATCATCAAGCAGGTGATGAATCATTTCTGATGATTTATTATTTCATTAATCAACAAATAAGTGGAGCAGAATTACGTATATTACAGTCTTTATAAGTTCATATTGGCAGTGCCATGCTTTACTGTGCTTGTCTGATCTCTCCAGCATATTCTCTGTCATATCAGTCTCTTTCTTGAGCTGCCAACTTGCAAATGCAAATGAAAAGTAAATTGATGCACTGAAAGAAAGAACTGCTGTGTTTGGTATCTGCAAGGATCCAGCCCAAAAGGCAACCCAGCTGTCCATGTAACACTCACAAAGCTGCAGATTCCTCTCTGATCCTCTGTGCACAGCTCAGCTTGTGGCATTCAAACACAGCTTTGAGCATAGAGGTATTAGCAGCTAGCCCACCCCTGAGGATGATAACTGATAGCGTTATTAGGTATTTATGAATAAATTCAGAGAGATGAGGAGATAAAACCTCATGACTAACTATACTGATACTTCTGCTGAGCTGCTCCCAGACCGGTCAACCTGAGACGGAGAAAACAGGCAGCTGCGTTGCACTGTTGCTGCTGTCATATGAGATGCTGCAGCCGTTAAAGAGGGCAGCAGTCTGTGTATGCGTGTAGCTCTTTGTTGTGATCCGCCATGCAACAAGGGACTGCTGCATTATTTTTAATTACAGGCCGACGACTGTGACCCAAACAATAGGGGAAGGGAAAAGCTAACCGAGTGATGAAATCCACAAATCTCACCACGCCAGGCCTGCCAGATGATACTCTATATTTATGTGTGTGTGTGTGTGTCTGAGGTCAGGAATCCAATTTTGCTTGTCTAGATGCTATAAATATAAGTTAGTATGATCATTTCCATCTATGCATTCACCCTTAGATGCTTCTCTACAGTACGAATCTGTGTGCACTGCCTGTTCCTCCAAATTAAACCTCACTTCATGTCCATTCAAACTGCCAAAGTAACGCCGCTCTCCTCTGTGCCCAACTACCCATGTAATAATGCCTGATATTGTTAGTGCCCATTTACTTCTGCCTATCTGTGTGCCCACTGCGCTGTGTTTGAGTGAGCCAGTCTGGGGCCTGGCGCTAGGCTGTGTGGATGGCAGCGGCTCTGCCTGATCGTACTTGGCACAGCATCAGTGGCTACCTGAGTCATCCAGTCTGCCTGCTCCTCACCCTCCAGCACCCGTCAAATCGAGCTCTTTCCGCATTTGCACACTGGAAGAGGAATGTGGGCTTGGTCCAAACAGATCTGAATGGATATGGGTTCTTGTGCATGCACTGAGAGTCTTGGACACACGTCACGACTTTGACCGATTCATGTTTAGATCCACTGCTCAAAACAGAGATGGAGACTACCAACAACAGCGCCTTTGTCCTCAAAACATCTCGTCTTTTTTTTCTTTTTCTTGTGCTTCCTGAATTCACTCAGTTACAACAGAAGTGACTCCCAGAACTATTAGCCAGTACAACAAGAGATCTGAGCAACCCTGTAAGCAATAAAACAGCACTCACTTTGATCATGTAAGTCTGCATGGGAGGATCTAATTAGACATAAAGATAGAAATGACTAAAGAGGCCATTAATCTCCATTGAGTAACAAAAGTGGGGTGGCTTCTGAATCATGGCCTATACATGTGTGTCATTGGGAATTATCCCATCAGGACAATTTGAAATGATACTAATATGAGTCTTTGTGTGTATTTCCAAGTGACTGATAATGCCTTGTGACTTTGTTTTTCATGCTTAAGACCGTTATTGGATGTTTTCACAATATGTAAATCTGTGATGCACTGCACCCCTTACAGCAGGTCAAAATCTGCCTGCGCACGTTGTATAGAAGTTGTGTGGCGCTCATTGTTCAGTAATGCTATGCACTGAGGTGCGTCATGTGGCGAGCTGTTGTCTTGCATCGCTGCTGAGATGCACTGCTGCTGCTGCTGCTGCTGCCGCTGCTGGCTGTGCTAATGTTGACGTGTGTTGACACTCTTGCTGTGTAAGCTCTGTGCTCCAGCGCCATAAAGAGACAGTATGTGCGTGTTGGTGTGTGTGTGTACGTGAGTGTGTTCTTGTTATTGTTGTCATAGATTTTCAGACGGCAGCAGCAGCAGCAGCTCGAGTGTGTATCTGAGCAGAGGTGTGTGAGCTGTGTTTTAAGAGGGTGTTTAAGTGTGTGTACTGTATATGCTGCACATGCATGTGAGGATGCTCTGTTTTAGCAGCCAACTGAAACGTTGCAGCACCATGCAACAATGAACTAATGCGTTTTTTTCCCCCTCCTCGCTACAGTCAGACTGCTGTGACCCAGACAATAGAAGAAACCAGCTTAGGATGCACAGACAGAAACAGAAAGAGAGAGGACACACACCGTGGAGGAGCTGAGGCGGTTGGGGGTGAGGAAGAATGCAAAATAACAGACAGAAAGAAGGACATGCACGCAGACATATTGGGATGAAATGACAGACAAGGAGAGAGGCAAGGAGGTGTTACCTTTCGGGGGACGAGGATTTCTCCGAGTTCACGGACATGAGCGGTGCCTGTTAGCCGCTCGCTGGCCGAGGGACCACAGGAGACGGCGAAATAGAACAGAAAGATGCTGTCTGTCTCTCTCTCTCTTTTTTTTACTCTTCTCACCCTATCTCTCTCTGCTGTGTGTCTGGAGAGGAGAGGGTTACTGCCTCCCCTCCTCCTCCTCCTCCTCCTCCTTCTCCTCCTCCTTGTCCTTTCCCCTCCTCCTCTTCCTCCTCTCTCTGTCTCTCTTGTCCTCTCGCTCAGAGGAGAAGAAAGGATGGAGGACGAGGCTCCGGCGAAGGATAAAAAAAAAAAAAAGAGCAGCAACTGTGCAGTGCGCAATCTGGCTGAATGTGTGTGTCTGCCTACGTCGCTGCGTGTGTGTGTGTGTGAGCTAATAGCGAGAGCAGCAATGTCAGTCAGGCGCCCCTCCTCATGCCCCAGTCTCCTTCCTCCCTCCCTTTCCTTCCTTCCTTCTTTCCTTCTCCTCTTTCACCTTGCCTCTCTCTCACTTTCCCTGCTGTCACTGGAGCTCCTCTTTGTCCTCCTCTTGCCTTTGTCTCCTTCCTCTCTGCTGTCGCTGGTGGAACTGGGTGATGAAATGAATGCACAGGCTCTCGATCCACACTGTGTGTCTAGCTCTGTCTATGTATCCCTCCCTTCCTTCTCTCTCTGTCTAGCTGGCTCGATCAGGCCTTCTGCAGCTCTGCACAACAACAGAGCCCAGAGCGAGCTGGACTGTTCCACTTTCTGCACAGGCGGAGGGGTGTCGGTTCGTCACAGCGACAGTAAACTGAATGCGTTTCTCCTTGAGGTGCGCTCTCCTCCCCCCCTTTCCCCTCTGAATTAGTCTCTCTCTCTCTCTCTCTGTCTCTCTCTCTCTCTCCCAATTGCCTTATTACGACATCCTGTATCTCAGGGCAACGCTGCACAGATCTGCCTTGCCCCCCCTCCTCTTCTCCTCTCTAGCTGGCATCCTTTTCTCTAAACCCCATTTCCACCTCTGTCTTTTTTGGATGCAGCACACTGTTTAATATATATGTGTGTATGTGTGTGTGTGTGTGTGTGTGTCTCATCCTTTCCACCCTCCATCCCCGTCCCTCTCTATTTTCTCGCCATCTCTCTGGGCAGATGGGTCGGCTTCTACATGAGTGAGCTGCTCACAGAGAGGTAGCCAGAGGGTGTTGCCATGACGGGGGGTCTATCTCTCAATCTGACCTCAATATTGGCGCGTGGGTGTTTGGATCTATGCGTGTGCATCCATACGTATGTGTGTGTGTGTGTGTGTGCATGTGAAAATGCATAACGGGAGTTGACGGGGTATCCTGGGGTTAATGTGACTGGCTGGTCATCGGGGGGGTGAAGAGGGAACGCACACAGTACAATTGTTTGCAGTATCTACAGGTTCTTTATCTCAAATACTTCACGATTATGTTAACGATTAGTTGACAGACAGTTCCATAATGATAGATCCAAACAGCAAAGGTATGTGGATGATTAGGAGGCGGTAAAGCTCGCCGATATGTGCTGTGAGACGACAGGGTTCAGTACACAGGTAGAGATTTTAGCGAGGTAGCTATCCCTTTAACATCTGTGTTTTAGGTCATTTCAGGCAATGTTGCACATTAATAATCATAGATGCTTTATGGCAGCATTGGATTCGCTGGATTTTCCATCAGTGTGATGAAGCATCTTGTTATGTCAGGTACTTAATTTGCTGGATAAACCAAAAACAGTCTTATCCGATTATTGGCCATCGCTAGTCACATTGATCTGTGGATGGCAATGCTTTTGTCCTTTTTCTGGTCCGCTTTTGGTCCAGACTGAAATATCTCAACAACGATTGGATGTATTGCCATGAAATTTACTACAGGCATTCATAGTGGCCGGAGGATGAGTCCTGCTGATTTTGGTCATCCCCTGGCCTTTCCTCTAGCGCCACCATCAGGTGTCAACCAATACTTTGGTTTATGAAACAATTCCAGCAAAACTAACAACACTACTATCAGCCTCAGTGAACATCATGTAGCAGCTAAAGATTAGCATGTTAGCATTGTCACTGTGAGCATGTTAGCATGCTGACATTAGCTTTTAGTTCACAGAGCGGCTACCGTGGCTGTAGACTATTAGTCTACTTATTAAGTTGTAAAATGCTTTTAAATTGAATTTCCAGAAAACAGACTATACGACAAAACAATGCAAAATTAAAATGGCCATTTTACAGTGACACATAATTTAAATGTATGATGCAAGCCTTCCTATAAAATACTACCACTCTTTGAACACGTAAACAAAAAATCTCAATTACTCATTGTGTTATTTTTTAATTTAGTTTTGGTTGAAATCATTTATGTGAACAACAGAATTCCATGAAACGATTACAAGCTCTCACATCACGATACAATTTCACTAGAAACTGTTAAACAATCATATTAAATGATTACCCTGCCCTATAAGGATGTTTGACAGCTAGTGATTTTGCCGCAGCTGCTGCAGGTTCAGTGTTAAAATATCCAATAAATACATATGCATGGTAATAGTACAAACACTGTATGAGAAAGAGAGCGAAAGAAAACAGGAACACAATGATCCCATTTCTCTCCTATCTCTGTACAGTTCCACTTTCCCACATAAAAGGACTACATTAGGCACACATGTCTCTGAGCCAAACTATTGTCCTCATTCTCTGTGGATGTGGGCCAATGGGGGGTATAAAGTACACACTGGGTCTCAGCGCATCCAGACAGCAAGAGAAATATTGAGCCAATATCAGAGGGTGCACTCGCCTTTTTATTCATTTTCTGTACCCAGTTTTTTCGGGGTCACGGGAGGTGGGGGAGGGGCCTGAGTGTATCCCACCACAAATCAGTGTAATGCAGGAAAAAGCTACAAATCACCACTTAACTAGCAAGACAAAAGCATTTACATACATAAGCACGACTTCACCTGATTGTGTACTGAAACAAAGGTGAGAGGAGAGTGACTCAAAGTCAAGTAAATACAGAAAGCATTGGGGCCAAGGTCAATTCATCAGAAAAAAACTAATCACCAGCAATTTTACTAATTAATTAATCAATGCATCGTTTAAAAATATGTTAAAAAATAACGATCCGTGCCTCTCCAGTGTGAACATTTGCTGCTTTTTTTCTGTTTGATATGATTCTAAATTTAGTATTTTTTGAAAAAATTAGGAATTTGAAGAGCCCACTGTGATTTTTCCCCCATTTTCTGAGAAAGCAAAGCAAAGGGGATGCCCTGTGTGACAAAGCTCCTCAATAAACACCCCCCTGATTTTTACGGATGCTGTGGTACGATCCTGATGTCACCTTTTCATGAGGATACCTTTCAAGTGACACAGAAGAGCCCCCAAAACGGAAAAAAAGCTCATTCACATGACGGAAACAGGCACACGCTTACAGTTGCGCACCTCAGGATATTCGCCGAGGCTATCAATTTGCAAATTCAGAGGCTGATTCCGTTCCATTTTCAAAAGGAGAGGGAGCAAAGGAAGAATGAGAAAGGGGGGGAGGGAGAGAGATGATGACTCTCATGAGCAGATATATTTTGGGAGCCGGTATTGAGGCTGCCGGGAGCTATCTTTAAGCGGCCTACTTCTCCTCACTGCCTGGTGGATGCTGGGGAGAGAGAAGGGGTTTATGCGTGCAAAAACACACACACACACACACACACACACACACACACATATGCATGCCGACACAAACACACACGCTGCAAATTGCTCGTGGACATACTGTACGCTCAAAAACACGAGTGACGCCACAGACAGAAGTCACAGCGAAGTGCAGTCATACAGACAAGTAGAGGAATGCATACACAATGGGTAAGATGCTGCCACTTTCACAGTGACTGTGCTCTTTGTGTCAGCAGCCTCGTTACTGTCTGCAGAGAAAACACTGCCCTCAAGTGGAAAGACACACGAGTACACACAGCGCATGCACACAAAGTGGCTTATTTTAAATTTTGTGTGTGTGTGAGTTTAAAGCAGTCAGTGTCCAGACTGATTGACATACTGATAGCCTCAGGTCTGCCTCAGAGCAGCTCATTTTCTTTGCTAGAGATTTCCATATGGAGCAAACTCGCCTATGGGACTCTGCATGCAGGCTGCATGACAGTCTGTGGATGCACGATGTAAATGCACGTGCGCACACACACGGGCGCACACACACACAAGCACACACACACAAACACACACAGACAAGCACACACACACACACAGGAAGCAAAAGTAAAAAGTCCAGGGGGTTGTGTTGCGAAGGCTCAGTGTATAATAATGTGCATAATGCTCTTAAAATGTAAAGGGCAGAGGAAATTTACATTGTTCATGTGAGCGCAGGAGCATTAAAGAGGGTATACATAAATATACAGGTCAATGATATACACATTCTCAGAACTGGTATAACCATCACTTTCAGCCGCAAATATCTTTTCCTTCACAAGCTTCAGAGCTGACAGCAAAATAGTTCTAACCTGTTATCTAGGGGGGAAATAAAAATGTACTTTTTAACAATCTTACTTACTTACTCTACCAATTTTACATCAGACAGCTCACTGAAAAACAGGGAGTGGTATGATGTCTTCAGCCGTTCTGGAGGAGCTTAGTCAAGTTTAAGAAATGTGGCATCACGTGTGGGATATGGGTTGGATGGTAGAGACGTCAAAGATTCTTGTGTTTGTCATGAAAGAGCTGAAAATACTTTGAATTGACACTGTAGCGTTATTATCCATTCAATTTAGGTTTAATTACCTTGATCGACTAACTTTCTGTAATGAGAGGCATCGATTACCTGAACGTGGCATTAGTATTTTGCAATTGAAGGGAGTGCTTTTTGGATCTTGACATGTTCTACGACACATATTAGAAATAAAAGACAGGATATCTCAGCCTTTGCTGCTTTGACCATTCTTATCATAATCTGTCCCTCAGATTAGGCCCACTGTACTTTTTTGCAATTTTGTCACATGATAATATCTTACATGTCCACATCACAGCACTGAGTACTGCCCAGCCTGTGAAAACAGCTGTATAATCTGTTCACCTCCACCCTCTGCACTCTGAACTCATTTTAATTTGGACCCCTTTAACAGTTCTTCCAAAACTATAATTTTTAGGTCATCTGATTTTGTGGAAAAGGATTTGCTGGCAGGGGCACACAACTGGCTTCCACAGCCAGGCTGTAATACATTTTTTACAATGGCTCCACAGGCACACAGACCTGAACATCGTGGCCATTCATCCAGAGCCTGCAGGCCTTCTTCACGGCGGAACATTCGAGCGGTTTTAGCAGGAAAAGCACAGGTAGATAAATAATGTAAATGATGGCTCTTTTCTATTTAGGTTTATTTAACCTGTCTTTCAACCTGAGAATGAGAAACAATCACAGTTAGACAACCAGCATACAAGAACAAAACGACTAAAGCCAGACAATCAAGTGACAAATAGACTTACTAAAAACGATTACAAGAATCATAAAAAACACTAAGTAATAAAGCTCAAAAATAAAATCTGGCTTGAAGGCATTTTGCGGTTCATTTCATTTAAAAGGTGCACAAACCAGTTCAACAAAGGTTAGTCCCTGCATATGAAATATCTAACGTCATTATTGGATCATGCACTTAGTTACAAGATGACAGTGACCCAGACTGCACAATAGGGATGACGCATTTTTGTAGGCCGACCTGGGAGTTAGCATCGCTCTGGTTCCCTCCACAAAAAGCCAATGGGATGGATTATTGCAGAAAATCAGCTCTGTGGCAAACAAGAATGTACTACTTTTATGATTTCCGAAGCATAAATGCAATCACCAGAAGTAAAAAGCTAACATTAAGCTATGAATGACCTACACCTGCAACATCACCACCACTAAGCTTCCTGCTGCATCGGACTATAAACATTTTGCTATGAATCGATAAATCTACAAGTTCAAAAGCTTGAGTTCGCAAGAGTGCGAGTATAAACAGAAAGAGGCTGTTGAGGCACACTCTGTTTTTTGGAGTGATGACATTTCATTGCCCCTGAGGATCTCTGTAGTACCCCAAGTGGGGTATTTACTGCCATGTTTTCTGTCTTAGAACAAAAAGTGAAAATCTCTGAAGCTACAGATCTTATTTCAGGCATACAACAACAACAAAAAAAAAAAACTTCAAAAACCCACTGACTTCGAGATGAGGGAGCTGAAAGCGTAACAATGCGAACTTAGTTCCAGGTTTTCGGACTCATGCCTGCAGCACTCGACACCGGGGTCCTGGAACTGGCTCACGTCAGTGCTATGCAGCCATTAATAATGTCATGAATTACACCCGTGCTGTTCCTGCTGTGATATTTCACACACATTTCTGCTGTCAAAAGGTCTCAATACCCGACATGTGGACTAATCACTGGCTGCAGTCTTGCCTTGAACCATTCCAGTCTTTTCCTCTTAGTCATGTCCCGTCACTCTACTTTCCTTCCAGTGGAAAAGGCTATAACCCCTCCCACCGTGCGTGCACACACACACACACACACAGCACAGCACAGCACAGCACAGCACAGCACAGCACAGCACAGCACAGCACAGCACAGCACAGCACAGTTACTGGTCAGTGTTGAGTGCTCGTAATTCATCCAGACATACACAGGTAAGCAGCTTGCACTTTCTGTGCCTCATTACTCTGGGGAACGCACTCTGCAGCAATATGTTTGAATGCATGCACTTTGCAAGTTAAAGTGTATGTCAGTGCGTATGTGCAGCAAGAGAGAGAGAGAGAGAAGAGGGGGGCGTATATGCAGTTTATCCAAAGCTAATACCGACAAAACCAGTGAGATTATGAGCCAGTAATAGCTCCACCTGGTCCTGTGTGTGTGAGAGTGTGTGAAGGCCAGTGAGAGCTCATTAGCTAAGTGGTGTGTGTTTAATTGATGAGGGGGTGACCTCCGCCCTGTCTTCCTGCACTCTGACCTCAGCTGCCTCACCAGGCTGACCGGTTTAAATGGATTCAATCACACATGGGGGTGGGCAACACTTAACATCACGATCGCCAAAAAAATGGCCGACCTCATGTTTTTTAACGCCCTTTCGCCACACCGATGGAGGACTGGACGGGACCAGTAGTCACACCTGAGAGATGGGGTGTTTGTCATGTCTGAAGTTGCAAGTTTACGAAGGGCAAGATTCAGCCTACAAGACAATTTCATAAGGTGACCCACGTGTTTAGAATTACTAACGATTATTTTCATCATCGGTTAATCTATGACACATAAAAAAGTCCCAGAGCTGAAAATGATGTCCTGAAATTGTGTTTTTCTCTGACAGCAGTCTAAATGCAAGAGATATTTCATCTGGTTCGATATATAACAAACAAGCTGGAAACCCTCACAATTGTGAGGCTGCGACCAGCAAACGTTTGTATTTTTTTGCTTAAAGAGTGACTAAAACGATTCAACCCATTATCACAGTAGTTAATAGTTGCCACAAATGAAATGCTTTCCCGGTTTTGTCTTTTAGTTTTAGAGCAACCATTTAATTTTCTTGCAAGTCTACAAAACCAGCACATATAAGTTTGAGTTTAGACAACGTTTTCACTCTAAAGCCACAAATTTCACACAATTTCATGATTATCCCTTTAATGTTGCTAATAGTGTGGTATATAATCAATCAATCAATCAATAGGAAGCTTATTGATAGTTAGCAATGTACTTTAAATGTCATTTTCAAATTACTAAGAATGTGATTTTAATTGAATTTATGTGCAACACTAACAGTGTTTGCATGCATGGACTTATTTATTTCTCTGAATAATACATCATTTTAAAATAAAAGCCTAACACCATTACAGCTTGAGCTTGGCAGCTAATAAATCATATTTCAGGGTTGCCTTTCAAGAATATTTTGACAGGCAATTTTATTTTTGACTTATTCGCACGTTACATGTAGCCTCTGCTCTGATGGAGCGAGTGACCTTTGACCTTCCGGATACAGAGAGGTCTGTCTAACCCATAAGCACCAACTCAGCTTGATTTCTCCAAATATTTATTTTTACAGAAGTAAAAGTGAAAAGAAGAAATAAAAGTGTGAAATGGGACGTTTGTCTGACTCACATAAAACAGCAGGTCTTGTATTTGTCATGGAAGGCACACGGAATCTGAAAATGACTGATTTCAATAGGTGACCATAAGGTCAAAGCTGGAGTATTCAATCATGTTCAGCATGACAAAAACAGGAGGGGAGAAGTCGACCGACAAAGCATCCTTTCACCGCAAGAGTAAAACCTGAGATGTGGCTACCCTCTAGTGGACAAAATAAGAATTAAACTCCTGAGGCCCACAATGCACTCCTCACTCAATACAAGGCATTCAATAAAGGGCTACAGGACACCGGGGGAAAGTAAAGAGCAGTACTTTAAGACAGCCAAATTAAAATGTACACAAAATAACAAGGTGTTTGTTTCCTACTGTCATTAAACATGCTGAGCAGAGAAAAGAGTGTGGGCCGCAATCTGAGGGGGGCGTACAACAATGAGCGCCCTGTGTTTCCAGAGTATTGTGATTAGTGCCCCGCAGCACGGGAGAGAGAGAGGGAGCGAAGGCAGGCATGTGGTCACCAGTCAGCGTTATGTCAACACAATGAATGTGATAACTCACTTAGCAGAGGCACTGCTGTAATGTGACCGAAATAGCCGGAGACTGGTAGTTAAACGTCTGCGTAAGACTAAATGTGAGATTACAGCCTTTGGGTTCAAGCTTCAAATGGGGTTAAGCAGCAGTCACACCAAAAAGGCAGCCAAAAGACAACTGCAGACTGGAAAAATGTGCCTCACAAGTGGAAAAACACACTAAACAATCCCAACATTAAGACTAACTTTGAAAAATAAGCCGCGTTGCAATAAACCACAATTATTTCAGATAGTTAATAAGTTTAATTTAACATTATATATGTGAAAATGGTCCTTGAGGCTTCCGGTCATTAGTCAGTTACACCGGCAACACATGCTGGCTAATGTGCAGATGTTATTAGCATTGCCGATTAGCATTAAACACAACAGCCGAGGTTGATGGGAATGTCATATGTTTTGCAGGGATTCGGTCAAAAACTAAAGTATTGGACACATTCTGACCTGATGACGGTACGAAATGAAAAGTCAGAGGACAAACAAGTTTATTAGAATCCTTCCTGGGGGAACATGAACATCTGAACCACATTTCATTACAATTCATTCAATAGTTGTTGAGATATTTAGGTCAGAACCAAACTGGCGGACTGACATACTGACACGTGCATCACATGTCTCACTGCAAACACCGCATGCAGCCAATTTTTGTTTTGACATTTGGACGAAATAAGGACGACACACTAAATAGGCCATTTCAGTTGTGGTCGCAGATGTAGTGGAGGGTAAACCCAATGTATCTCATTTTATTTACAAAAGGCATCATTACAAGTGCTATCAAACAGAAGAAAGGGTTACAAAATTAACAAATGTATTATAAAAAAAAGGCTTATACATTAAATATGGTTTGGTTCGGTTTATTTGACCAACTGGAAGTTTAGCCACCTTTTTTTTTTTTATTCATGACTACATCTGAGTCATGCACACAGATGCTTCTAAATCTCACCAGAATTTCCAGCCAGTTTTTTAAGACAGGGCTAAATGAGGAGACCAGACTGCTCAGCTTGGCCAATTACTCAGTGTTTACAATGGCAGCAGCAGCCTTGATAGAATGGAGCTGATGCATGGACTGTGAAGGACACACATACACAGAGTATATACACACTCTCCAGAGATCTGGGTTAGCGTGCTGTGGAGAGGCAAACAAATACCTTGCGGCTAGATTGCGAGCATGAGAAGCAGTGATTACAGCTGACACAAGCAATCCAGCTCCATAGGAGTGAGTATTGATCGTGCTCTGTTGTACCTGTGTCTGCACTCATCATATTATTTGTGATTAGTGGTGAGCAAATGGGGGAAATGTTGAAATGTGTGGCCTTCTGATCCATTAAACCACACTAACGACATGAGCAGCATCGTGGTATTTCATCATCATCGGTTTTCTGCAGTTTCTTTTAACTGAAGCTGTATCTACATTTTCCATGGGGCTTTGGGTTTGTGTTTAACTTCTCCTATTTCTGGAGGGGCAATTATTTTAAATCAATGGTTGTAGTTAACTTTGAGCAAAAGCTATTAAACAAGCACTGAGAAGCCCTCGGAGGAGCTGGATTATTTTTAAAGATGGACATTGAGTGATCTGCAGCATCACGCTTTGTACTGGTTCACAGGGTGTATCCAGATATTGATGACGCCCACAAGAATATGCAACAATGACATGACAGCGAGGGTGTAGTGTCCACTGGGGATATCCTGATGGTCTAGATGAGAAGTTGATAAAAATCAAGTTGCTTCAAGCATCACTGTGCTTTTGCAGCAGTAAGCTAGCAGCAGTCAATCTGTTGACCTTTGTTACCGTGGGGATTCGGCTCTCAGGCTACAAACAGGCTCCCGATCTAATTTATGGAGGTTGTAGCAGCCATATGCAACCTGAGAGTAAGATCTGTGAATACAACTCAGGGCTGAAAAAAGTCTCTCAACCTCCTCTGCATGTTTTTCTGGGGAGAAAAATCATTTATTTGCAGTTCCTATATGCTTGGCAATATCAGAGAGAATATAAATCAAGATCTTGAGTGTGACGACGCTGAACTCCATAAAATTTGAAAGATTATGCATTTCCAAAGCCACAGAGTGTGCTGCAACATCCACATATATGTTCAAATAACATACAAGTACAATCCTGTCACACAGTAAGTACAGTTAATAAGAGTTATTAATAAGATTCGTCAAAAAATAACTGTGGTTTGGGCAGTGTAAGAGCACAACACTTCTAGGTGGAGAAACACCCAAAAGGCAGCCCATCATGCTTCAGAAAAGAGGAAATACAGCTGCCAGTGCCACCTCAGTGTCTGTCAACAAAGAAATGAGGCGCATTGCTGTCCACTTCTTTGTCTCAGATGTCCGTTAAAAAGAGATTATTAGCAGAATAGAGTTTTATAATAAAGGTCTTTATATTGAGAGGTGCCACTTTTAATGCTTGCTTACACTGATGCTGCTTATTTGCAATCATAATAATATAATCTATCCAGACTAAAAAAAAAAAACTAGGGTGCAGTAAAATTATGAAATAATTGGAAGATTTGACACGACATTCATCAGAAATTCAACATCGCGAGACAGATTTGGAGCCTCCTTCCCAACTGGCCAGAAGGTGGCAGTGGAGGGAGGACTGTGTGGCATTTAGCCTCCCCGACTGTGAAAAGCTCCTGCCCTCACAGAATTACATGCCCTATTAATGTCTTCCTTTCCTCCTTCCGTGATGACCCACTGGCCTGCGACTGCACAAGTGAACCGCCCTTCAGAAGCGTTACATGAGAGGAACAAATCCTTGCTTCTTGTCCCTCGTCTAACAAATCCTATTTGGACCACACACGCTCTTGACAGTCTGAACATGGGACTCCCTCCTTTTAATTCACTCGTGCTCCGTCTCCTCATTCGGTCTGATGGACTCTGTAGATTTGCCCGGATCTTGTGCTTTCCTGGCTAACGTCCTGGGAAAGCAGGAGGAAAATCCTTAACGAGCTCCAACTCCCCTAGTCTGACAAACATCTACTTTGAAAAGGGTAGCTAAACCCGACGGAAAAATTCACCCTGCGTGTCCCTAAAACAAGTCACTAGAGAAGTAGACTTAAGGAGCTTGATAAGAGCTAAAAAAGAACAAGCACTCAACTTTAACCCTGTTAAGTGCAGAGTCCGGAGGCAACCTGGTGGCTCACAAAACCGGCACACCTCAGGAACTAAAGGCTGTTGAAAAGGAGAGCTTAAATTGAGAGCTTCTCTTCAGGAGTTCCTACTTAAACACCTACTGGAGTGCCCTACTTCTACAGTATATTCAATTAGCCAACCAGCCAGCAATAATACTGGCACTGTGGTCACTAGGGAGGAAGTCATTCCCACTCAGACACCACAGAGGAAGCAGCTAATATCAGATTACAGCTCAGTATATAACAATGAATGATCTGTAAGAGGCATCGCCGATCTCTCAGACAGTACGAGTCTGTGCCCACAAATCTTATTTCTATTCCTATTTGGGATATTTATTATAAGACTGTAGGATTACAGGCAAGGAAAATCAGAAATGTAGACAACAATTAGGATTTCTTATTAAATTTGTGGCACCTGAACATAAATGATTTTCAGATTTTTATTTTCCAAAATTTCCCCAGACGTACAGGTTAAGACTTTAAACACATCATCAAAATACATTGTTTATGCTGCTGCATTAAACAGCTTACTCTCTGATTACAGCTGCACAAATCAATGCTTTTATATGAAGAATAGATTAAATGATTGGATACTATGAAAGCTGTCGCTCGTGGTGACGAGCCCACACAGAAAGATCAATCCTTGCTCTCTCATCCGGCAGCAGCAGCAGCAGCAGGCAGCTGTTTTCAGGAGCATCACCTGGCAGGTGGACCAAGTTAGCAACTAGCTGGCGTAGTAAACCACCTCACTAAGGAGTCAGAAACAGAGCTTAAAGAAGAGTGAATACTGGACTCCATAACAGCTGGATGTGTAAGAAGACAAGTTAGCTATGTCAGCTTTACAAGATAAGCATCCTGCAACGTTGTGTTTACAGTTTGTTTTACCCCCAAAAGGCCCAATCAAAACAGGGATCTCAACTGTTGCTGAAATCAATAGCTCATCAAAATATTTGACGGGTAGCCTGTAATTAATTCTGCTCAAATGTGACTAAAAAAGCCAAGCGCTGCAGGCTGACGCAAAATTAGTTTCACCTCACAATCCTGATATGACAGATGTAGGGTGTGGATGGCTCCTCCACGGCCTTAACGACGGAGCGGGAAACCACAAACATGACTCTTTCTGTGGTCCCTGCCCTGCGTCGAGCTGCTTAGAAATAGCTGCCTTGCAGGTCTGACTTGTAATGACACATTTCAAAGGCTGTGGCTCTGACTCTGGATAGATGGCATACAGAAGCCAAACACAGACCTGTAACAGCCTGTGTGGGTCATTCGAGCTCTCCGCTCTGCTTCTGCGTTCAGCTGCTTGCCATTCGGCGACGAATGTGCTTTCCCCATCTGTCCAACGCAGCAGTTTTTACAAACCCTCATTTCCTGCCTTCAGCTGCCCTGTGGCATCCTCTAATTCGCTCTCTCCACTTTCCTATCTCACTCTCTCCATCCCAGGCTTTCCTGTTGCTATTTGTTGGCCGGACACGTGCTCACACATGCGAAACTCTCTTTCTCGCCCTCTCGGCCCTCCTCCCTCCTGTTCTCTCTCTTTATCTTTCACTCCACCTCTCGAGCTCTCGGCATGCCTCTCGCCGTTTCCCTCTCCCCCGTCTCGTCTCCCTCGCCCTCTCCCTTTCGCTCTACATGCAGCTCACATGCTCTGCTCTCAGCACCCGCCATCAGCTCCATCCAGCCAGGCTGCAGTATTGATGGAGGAAGCACTATTGAGCAGAACAAATCTGCTTGCCAAAGATAGGATCTCTGAGCTCTTCCTCACATCTTTACAATGCATTACATACTGGCGATAAGATCAACCCACCATGGCTCCCTTCTTAAACTAGGACATCTGGCCGACTGTAAATCACAAGGCCACTGGAGTTCACCCACAGCAATATAGGCTTGACTCCCCAGCTCCCAGGGGAATCAATTCAATTCACTAACAGGGAACCTTTCGCTTACCGCTCTCTAATCAACAAATTTATCTTAGCAGCAGACTGATACTACCAAAAACAAACAGAAATAGATATTTGGCCATCTATCCCAAAAACTGGCTTAAAGCAATAGTTCTGACATTTTGGGAAATGTGCTTTCTTGCCAAGATTTAGACGAGAGGATCGATAACACGCTCACATCAAATTGTGGGTGTGTCGGTGGCGAGCCACGGGGGTGGTGGTGGCTAAGCTAACCAGCTGCTGGCTGGAGCTTCATATTTAACAGACAGATATGAAAGTGGAGTCAATCTTCTCAAAATCTTGGCAAGAAAGATGATCATTTGACTGTAGTTAAGTCTCACACACTGGCAATATGTCTGCCGTGTGTCAAACTAAGATTATAAACAATATTCAGAAAATCGAATTTTTGAACAAACTGCAAACACACAAATATGGACAGGTTATGCCCCTGTGGCTTAGAGGTTAAGACGCCAATCATGAACCACAGACCTTTGTGCATCTCTCCCTAGTTTCCACCTCTCTCAACTATATCTATATCGCTATAAAGGCATCAAATTATTTTAAAAATATGGAGAATATGAACACAAGGGACTGTGCCTGTATATTAATCCAAACGTGCATGTATTTATATGTTCATTTTTTGTTGTAAGTGATGGTTATTTTGTAGACATCTGTTTGTTGATGAACCAAAATGTCATCTATCTGTGGTATGCATCATATACCTGCCTCAGCCTATTAAAAGTTATTTCAATCCTGACAGACTCCAGCTTCAGCTTTCTGCCCGATGCTACCAGTGAACGGACCCCGTCTCGTCTCTGCGCTGCGTTCCAGTCGGCTGCCCGCTCTCATCTTCAGTCAAAGACTCGGCACAGGCTGGGCAAAACCCCCCGCCGAAAATCAATGCAGTTTACAGTGCGATGTGTGGGAACATTAGTCAGGTTAGAGTCAGCTCATTTCATGCAGAAAGGTTTATAGTGCTACGCAAGGCACTGCAAGCTGACAGATATATATCTCCAGAAGAGTATTAGCATTTAGACTCACAAGTGCTCTGCCTGGGAAAGTTATGACTAATGAATGTTATTATACTGGTGCAGCTTTATATCCCATTAACACTCACAACCCCAGCACGGTTTTGTATTCTGATTCATATTCATTTTTATTAATCAAGGAGGAAACTCATATCGAAGCATCAGCTACTGAAACTCGCTATGAGCTGTCCTCGCCGAATATGAAAAGCAGACAATCTGTATTCAACGAGGCGGCTCGAACTTTTGATCTTTAATTAAGTGTGGGCTGCTGTGCCAGCTTACACCAGAGGATGCATTTGCAGTGATGGAGACAGGTCAAAGGTCAGTGAAAAGGGCTGCTAGAATGGGAGCTGGACCCAGGAGGCTGACACCCTCTCTATGGTTAAGAGTAGGCTTAAAGTAAACTAAAGCTTACGGCTAGGGCCGGCTCACGCTTACCTTGGACCAGCCTCTAGATGTGCTGCTATAGGCCAGACTGCTGGGGAACTTCCCATGATAGACGGAGCTCCTCTCTTCTCCTCATCTGTACACATTCACGTCCCATTAACCCAGAGATTCCCCCGGGCACGTTAGCGGTCCAGCTGTGACGCAGGTTTGATTCATCCAGCTTCAACCCCACCGAGAAAGTTTAAGAAGCTGAGCGTTTTTTCTGCCTGATATTGTTGACTTTGTCGCAGCCTGTGCTTCTACCATGTGTAAGTAGGCTAGATAGTTAATTGGGGTATTTGTTTTGATTGTATTTATTATTGGTATGTAATCAAGAGTCTGCACAGGGTGTTGTATTTTGAAAACTGAAAAGGTTCTCAATGCTGTTCCTGTGTCTGACTTCCTGCGTGGCTTGATCTGCTCTGTGCAGTTTGATGCAGCTTTGGTCAAAAATAGATTAGGCGTGTATTCATGTACAATAAAAAACTAGTCGTATTTATAATACTATACATACTAATATTATATATATTCTATAACATATCACACATATACCATATACACACAATCATATACTACATTTATTTTACTATCTTATATTAGTCTTGCTCTCTCTCTCTTTCTGTTCTTGCAGTAGCATCCTTCACACACACACACACACACACACACACACACACACACACACACACACCTTATTATTTTTGCAGTCATTACATTGGTGCCAACTGCCCTCTGCCACACCTCCAAACAACTGCATTGTTGTTGTGACTAGTACTCAATCTGTTATTATTGATACTGGTGTACAAGAGTCGTACAACCAGTGTTTCCATGGCAGCATGCACAACAAAGGGCATGATGGTCCGTTTATTTTAAGTGACAGCCTGAACTCAAGAAAATGGAGGTGATAAAAGTGATGAAAGTGTAGAAGCTATGACCCGTGACTAAACGAGTCCAGTCAGACAGAGGACTATTTTCATTTTGTGAGGCTCCTGCAGCAACTTGCAAAGCACTTTTTGTTGGTATCAGTCAAACTACTCCGACTTAAAGCAAAAGTGGAATGGTGGAGATCATAATCATACAAGACATTGCTTTGATAAAACATAAAGCAGGTATCAACATGCATTTTTTTATTTCTTGCTTCATGTTTTACTCCATTTTTGCATCCTTTGAATAGATTTATGATATGGGGCAATATTAATCTAATGGACCTGAGTATCTACAGACCCACTGACTAAAAACATAACTCGACCATTACTCGACCATTACATATTTTTGTTGCCAACACTGATATCAATATTTGGAATTTTAAGAAACATGATTATGATATGTATTGGACTTTTTTCCCTTTTTTAACACGAGCAATTAGCATGAACAAAAAATCTAGTATACCTCAAATATGAACGCCTCAAGCTAAGATGCCAAACATTGCCTAGCTGTACCCTGTCAGTTGGGAAGATCATGTCACCTTGGGCTTTAGGAAATAATCGTTTTTCCAAATGCAAGAAAAAAAAGTAGTTGTAGTGTCAGTAGATGGGGAGAGATGCTGCAAAAATGCAAACCTTATTAGGTGACGTTAAATCTATAGCAACCTGTTGGACCGTACGGAACAAGTCAGGTAGTTTTGTTTGAATAAAAGGCCTTGAGATGAGACCATGAGAGTAAGAACAAGTTTAGTGTAGCTTCCAGTAAGCTTGCAACCTCATCTCCTTTCAAGTCCTGTATCCCTCTCTATCTCTCTCTCACACACACACACACACACACACACACACACACAGATTGACTCACAATCACACACATATGCACATATTGTAAAATACCAGTGACCAGATCAGAAAGAGAAAGACAGACCGAAAGGCGCAAATTCTGTTGATAAGGAGATAAGATCAGGTTACGATGCAGGCGATAGACTAAACTTCAAAGCACAGCGAGAGCAAAAGTTGGACGATGAAAAGAAATGGTGTGTCAAAGTGAACTTGCTATGAACTTTTCTTTTGGGGCACAACCAAGTTCAAAGCATCTCCTACTACTCCACCTACAGGCCCTGCATATCTATACCTGCACACACACACACACACACACACACACACACACACACACACACACACACACACACACACACACACACACACAGTCAATACTGTGTTATTTTAGTAGAAAAGAACAAAAAACAATACCACAGCACAACAGCTCTTACAAATCACAACTGGTGTCTTTGGATTTTGCTGGCGTCGCTCCAGCCTGGTGCGTGGTGCTTGGTCAGCACATTGAGCCCAAGTTATAAAAGCTGGAAAAAGGCTTTGAAGACCAGACTTGTAGCTGCAAGACCGACAGATCCGCTTCACGCTCACAAACGCGCTCTGCTCAGCAATTCATGCAGATGCGCACGTGACCGGTCCACCGCTTGCGCTGATGATCTTAAAAGTCGAAGCAACTCCGAGCATGTGCCCCCCCCTCACAAACGATGCAGTTACCCTCCGCGTGAATCAGCAGCACACATGTCACAGCGTTCTTGAAACACAGTGTTCATCATTCATCAGTATCTGATGGATGGTGTCTGAGATACTGTGTGTGACAAATACAAGATGACAGATCCATTGAGTTGATGCATCTGCAAAGACTGTTGACATTGCCTTATCGAATCATGATAGTTTTGTTAGATTTTATTAGATTTAAAGTAAGCTTGTGTTTCCTATTTATTTATTTATTTTAATTCACAACAATTTTGGTAATGCTTTGAGACTGGTTTATATTATTACACTTCAATTTTGCTATGCTCTATGACCAATTAATCAATAACACAAAGAGTTAAGGTCTGTGAGGCTGCACTAAATGCTAACATCAACATGCTAACATGCTCAAAATGACAGTCTTAAGTGTTCATATTTATAGGTATTATTTACCTGGTTCACCATTATAGTTACACCCATTTCCATGCTAACATTTGCTAATTACAACAAAACACAAAGTATACTGTAGCTGAAGCTGATGGGAATGACGTTAGGGGCTTGTTTGCGCTGGTCCGTTGATGAGTGGGTGAACTTCGTGCTTTTTCGTGCCACGCTGAGAAAAATCCAAGCAAGGCAAAATGCAGCACTGCAAGTCACATGAGAATGCTCACTTCACTCATTGGTCAGACTTATCTGGGGCGAGAACAACAACGTAAACACAGGAGGAAGGCCCTGAAGGAGGTCCACTGGCCAGACACAATGTATTACTGCACTATAGTTCAGGTCTAGACCTAGATTCATTCTCTAGCTGTAGTTACAGAAGTCGTCTCGCTTGAACACGTTCCCACCAGAAACGAACTGCTCCGGAGTTCATTAGGAACTGGACCGAGACCACCTCCACTAAAGGGTCTCGGTGTGGTTGTTTTGATCGACAGGAATGTGATTACTGTGTTCACACCAGCCCTAACAAATCCAATTAAGAGGAAAAATGAACCAGAGTTCAATTGAACCAGATGAAAGACCGACAAGTATTTGGTCATAAACCAAAGACTGAAGTCAGGGGATCACCAACATCAGTAGAATCGACCCTGAAGTGACCTTGAATATCTGTAGCAAATGTCACACATATCCATCAAATGGTTGTCAATACTGTGGCTAGCTGATCTCTGCAAAGCACAGAACAAAATCACCACTTCTTACAGCGAGTGACTCAGATCACGTGCTCTTAAACAAAAAAAACGGTATGAATACATCTCATGTATATTTAGAAATGAAAGGCTGCTACAAAAAGGGCTTCGCAGTCAAAAGGCTCCACGCAACTTCGGTGCACCCCCACCAGACGTTTTGACATATTTTGCCTGATGAGATCTATTCTTAGAAGTGTTTTGGTGTGCACAGACTGTGATTGTCAGTTTGTTTTGCTGCATCTATGAATTGCAATGTCCTCTTTGTTGCATTTCCCGTCTCGTCTCCACTATGGACTATCTAATAAAGGCATAAAATGCACAGAATAAAATATGTACAACATTATATAGTTTTGTTGCACCTATAAAAGCAGGACAACATATACCTTTAATCTTCATATTAGCACTCATAAAAGTCCCAGCATGCCAAACATCACCCAGAGTAGAGAAAACTTGAAGAGAAGTAAGTGAAACTTCTGAGGATATGCTGTGTGATACAGATATAAGGACAGTGGATGCACATGTATGCGTAATCACCGACATCACACACACGAACCCCTCGGTGTGCTCCTAAGTCCTCAGCAAGGTACCATGATCTGTCCTCTAAGCTGTAGTTAAATCTCTCCTCCCCCTGTGTTGGTTAGCGTGCCTGTCTGTTGGCCAGACTGAGCGAGGGCAGGTCAGATGTCACACGGGGGGGGGGTGAGTAATTTTTACGCCTGTGTATGCATTTATGCATGTGTGTCTGAATGAATGAGTTCAAACATGGGAAGTTGTAATCACAAGGGATCAAAGTCAAGTGACTGAACCTTCTTTCCCCTGAGTACACACTGCTCTGAATGTGAATGCCAACTTTTGGTGGAAGTGTGTGTGTGTGTGTGTGTGTGTGTGAGTGTGTGTGTGTGTTTGTTGTGGTTTCTGAAGACAAAGCTTGTCTCACTTGTGAAGCCCTTCAGCAGAGGTGAGGCTTGACTCTGGATCAAAGCAGATCACAACCCTCAAGAATGAATGTGAGAGAAGTCAGCTGTCAGAAAGAGAAAGAGTGTGTGTGTGTGTGTGTGTGTGTGTGTGTGTGTGTGTGCGCCCCTGAGAGTTCATGTGTTACTGGGTGTGTCTGCTTGCCCTGATGCCACTGTGACCCTGACCTGGATCCGCGTTTCAAAACAGGGGTGGATGAATGAATGAATGAAAGGATGAAGTCTGAGCCTGTTATGTGTCACTATGTGACCAAGATCGAGAGACAGAGACAGCGGGACAGAAACCAACATGCTGCAGTCGCACGCAAATCTTTCGACATTTACCTGGATGATAAATCCTAGAATTTAATCTCGACAGATACCACTGAGCTGTGTGTCAGGTGTACTTTCTTTCCCAACACCCCTGAGGACATTGTACAACATGTCACCAAGCCTCATCACTTCATGCTGTCAAACATGTTTTAAATGAGGGCAAAGTCATCATCAAATTCCATAAACAGACACAATGGTTACACATACAAGTCATTATGCTTATGTAGGATTTGGATTGACCAAATGAAGAGGGATTAAATAAAAGGTACACCTAAAGAAAGTATCATCATATTTACATATTTTCAATATGTGAAACACAGTTTGCCCTCCTTTCTCTGATGCTATGGTCCCTTGTGGCACACATGCAAATCACACATCTGTGTAAGTAGTAGCTAGCATGAATTATGCTAATTAAAAGATAGGAAACATATGAAAAGGGTGCTGAGTGAGCTTGAAGGTTCGATATTGATCTTGGAAATAGCAGTTTGGCAAATAAGGTGCACTTACTGGAAACTCTGTCAAGCTTTCAGCCGCCTCTCGTGGGCCTTCATCAGCAGATGGGGAATGCAGTTTACTATACAGCAAACTCCATCCGCTAATGAAGCGGTGATTCTCACAGTTTGTCCCGTGATGATCACTGTCTTCAAATAACTGTTCATCCATCTCTTTACAGTATCTGTGGTGCAGTTTTAATTCAGTCCATCAAGACATTCAATCAAATACTGAGTCTCGTTTTACTGAACATGTGAAAAAATCTGCCAGAGAATGATCTTACGCAAACTGCTTCATTGTAGAGCTGAGATAATTAGTCGACTGACAGACAATTAAGCAGCAACACCGCGGTTTCAGCTTGAAAAGGGAGAATTTGAGCCTTTTCCTTGTCTTGCATGATAGAAAATGGATTTAGCGGGTTTTCACTGTTTTGATCTGCCAAGAAAAGCTATTTAAGATACCAAATTGGGCTAAAAGTAATTGTGACATGCACGTCTCACAATTTTCTCAGTTTTTCTGAACCAAATCATAAATCTATTAAATCCAGTCAATAACCACCAGATTAAGCATTAATGAAACTAATAGTTTCAGCCCTACTTCATTGAGAATATCTTTAAGAATAATCCTGAATCTAGAGTCATTTTGCCGGATTCACTCATTTCATCTGCCTGCTTAATCCTCATCAGAGCTAAGCCCTACTGCATATATCCCAGCATACACTGGGCAGAAGGCAAGACCACTTCCACAACATGTTACCAACCTAAGGGCTGCCACTGGATTCAGTTTTTATTCACAAGATAGCTGCTTCTGGGGAAAAAAACCCCAGCAAGTGGAATCAATTCACCACTGGCATTATGTTTTCATGTTTTAAGACAGAATGCTGAAATAATGGGTTTATGGGTGGACTTTTTTTGCACATATGTGGTTGCTCTATTTCAATGTGCAGGTGTTTGGGAATTCCAGCACTTTCTAACAGCCCCCCGGGGTGGCTGCACCGTTGGTATCACCTAATTGATGCCTTCTTCGGTTGCCGGTGACGTCGCTCCAATGGCGTAGTGCCATGAAGTAAGCCCCCCATTCTCTCCACTCCAATTCGCATGCACTTTACAGAGCCACTGCGCTGCTCACACGCCAGCCCGCTGAAAATCACGCTGAAACACCCGTGCATCTTCCCTGCAAGGCTGCCTATCAAAACCACAGGTACACACCAGCGAACAGTGCTCTGACAAATGCAAGAAAAGTTACATAATCAAACACCATGTGAGATATTCTCAAATAGGCTGCGCGCTGAAAGGAGGCGTCTTACTCCTTATGCGTCTGGCACTGCCATCACTACTGCAAGAGGGCCAAGCAAATGAGCTGTCACATCTGCCAAGCCTCCTTTGGCAAAACCCAGTCCAAAAATCAATCAGCAGTCCATCAGGACTGGAACCTACGAGAGGCAAGATGAGGTATAACCAAAGCTGAAGAACTGCAACTGTGGATGCAAATGTTGCTGGAAACAGTCGTTAGGGAGACAAGTGGGGACCCGTGGGGATACCATCGTCCAGATACCCAGTCTGAGTCCTCTAACGCAAATGGCAACTTCCCACACCGCACGGCAGCGCGTCTGCCGGGTGGAAACACACGCCTTTTGCCATATGTGCGCACAGTCTATACCGCCAACGCATCGGCGGCAGCGCCGGCGTCACACGGAGAGGAACCCGCTGCCAACCAGCCAAACCCCGGCAAACAAACACACGTCCTCTCACTCTCACTACGTCGTGCAGTCATCAACCACCTCCGCCCCGCTTACCTCCGATTGTGACCCGTTCTGTCTTTCTTCCCCTTCGGCCTCCTTTTCCTGGCCTGGATGGCCATCACTGCCGGGGTGAGGTCGCGTTTATCCACGGGCATGAACGACGTCCGACCCCGGGGAAGGGTGTAGTGGGGACGGGGAGAGAGAACAAACACATCATCAAGGGTCTGAAGCTGGCTGGCACGGGTCATTTAGCGTCGTTTAGCATGCCCCGGTAGGCTATCTACGCACGTAACTTCCGCCACTTCACATTTTAAATACAAGCCAAAGTGCGGCGACATAGCCAAGTTAGAGGCTGAAGGATACGCACCTTTCCTGGAGCTCATGTTTCCTCCTCTTCCCCAAGCAGCAGCAGGAGCGGCGGCTCGACGGCAGGAGCCGGATTCTCTCTTTCTCCCTCTCTCTCTCTCTCTCTCTCACACACACACACAGACACAAACACACACGTTAACCTCCGGCTGAAAATGACACGCGCTCCCTCTTTCGTTTGAATCGGGAGTCGCGTGCAGCCCAACGTGGACCTGCCCCTCTAAAATGTGAAGTTTAACTGCAAAATCTATGTCTTTGTGTGTGTAAATGTGTATGCGTATTAAAACGTCTGTGTGTATACATGTATATGTGTGTGTGTGTGTGTGTGTGTGTGTGTGTGAACATGTCTGAACATGTGCGAAATTTCACTGCTTCGTTGTAATGGAAATTAACTGAGCACCTTCTCTCTAGAACTTTTTACTCAAGTAAAATTAATATATTTAATATTTTAAACTGCTTTATTGATAAGGTGTTGTTAATAGTCATGCTGGTATCAAATATTAATTCTGCATTTAGAAAAAATACCCATAAAACCCTGAGGGCACTACATACTTAATGAACATTAAAATTAGATGTAAAACAAGATTGTTACTTATGTGTGAGAAACCCAGTACTAGTAATTAAGTACATTTTTCCAAGTAATGGTAAAATGTACATTTTTAAGGTATTTGTACTACTTTTTCCATTTACTTCTACTCCATCAAACTCAAGAGGGGAATATTGTACTTTTTACTCCACTACATTTATTTGATATGTAAAATATGACATTCAGAACAAAGTGAACAGCTTTTACAAAATACATGCATTGCAATATATTACATAATGCAAAAAATATAGAGCTATAGCTATAACTGGCTCTGCATTGACCAATTAAAATGCTGTTTACACATGCATCAGTCATAATAATCAAATAATTTATTCTGTGCTGTACTTTTTGTTTTTTATAATTCAAGCATATTTTAAAAATAAAACTTGACTACAGTAAAAAAAAAAAGTATTTTATAACAATATTTAATGGTATTTAAGATTTTTTTTTACTTAAGTAAAGAATATTTCTTCTATCACTACACCTCTTTGATTAAAAATGAAAAGGGTGGGATGCTCTGGTGGTTTCGGGGTTCAGCTTGCTGACCAGGAACTGCAACATGCCTGGCAGGAGTCCAGATGGGGACCTTTGTTATAGTAATTCCCCATCTCTCTCTGCCTGTGTTTCCTCTAATCTTTTTACCACTGTCTCTCTCATAAAGGCACATATTGCCCAAAAATGCATTTAAAAAATGAACAAAATTGAGATGCAGTAGCTACTGTAAGCAGTGAATCTAATATACTCCTCCTTACACTTCTACACAACATGTATCAGTACAGAAGCTTGGTAGCAGGCCAGGATGCTGCTTCTATACTATTTATAGTGGTAGCTGTGTGTTTTTTGTATTGCTGTCTGCAGCCCACTCTCTGCTTTATACTATTTCATCAAGATTTGTTGGACTTTAAACTTAGATTTTGATGCTCTATTGCAACACTGCACTTTCTGTTTGGACAGCATTGCAGTTTTATCTTGTATTTCCTGTTGCACAAAAGCTCCATTACTCTTGATTAACATGAGGAATATCACATTTAAGTCATAAATAATGTGGCATTATTAGTCCAGGCCCCACGGCTCCCAGTGCAGTGGTATTTATGGAGCTCTCCCACAGACAAGTGAGAACTAGATTTACTTGAAAAATGTATGTTTATGGATAATAAAATGCGTTAAGACCACATGCAGAATAGCTCCCTTGCAAAGTCTGAAATCACAAAAGATTTCATTATCAGACTGCTATGACTAGCAGTACAATAATAATAATAACTAACCCTTTACATGTTTGAAAAACAACAGTTCACAAAAGAAAGCAGAGAAGGCAAAAGAAGATTCTGCTCCATATAACGTTTGTTTTTTCTTGTATTTGCAAAGATTGCAAACAGTTAGAGTAATGTTACACCAACAAAAATCAGATGATATAGTGTATGATATGGGAGCAGGTTCCATTCTGCAGCCTACTAAGCATTTTTACTCTTGATACTTGAATGCAGGGACACTGGGTATTTTTACGGTGCGATATTGATGTTTGTATTTATGCAAACGATCTAAATAGTTCATAAACCGCTGCTCCTCTTCTGTGAACTTTTAAATGCCATGAAACCATTTGGTTTTTGTCGCGTACAGCGAAAAAGCAAGTTTGAGTACACATACCGGCGCCGTGGCTTAGTTGGTTAAAGCGCCTGTCTAGTAAACAGGAGATCCTGGGTTCGAATCCCAGCGGTGCCTTTTCACTATGCGAAAGCATTCAATATCTGACTATCCTGCACCCTGAGTGGCCCAAAACATACAGAAAATACGCTAAAACTGCCTTAGAACATCGCGATCCTTCTCTCTACCGGAGATGAAATCTAAATCGGCCATTTAACGCGTTTTCTCCACTGCAAAGAAAGTCGACAGGACGCTAGATCAAGTTTTGTCCAATGGAAGGACACCTTAATTATTTGTTATTTACCACAGAGACATCGCCCAGGATTAGAAGGATGTGTTCACATGACACCACTGTAAAGTTTGTTTTCACATAGCAGCCCATGGCAAAACTAGCACTGGCAGAAGTATTTATACTTATCCATAACAGATACAAATGGGCGAATATCAGCGTGTGTCAGTATTATCTCGCATTGCCCATGATAAGTCCACACTACCGGTGCTGTACTGCGTTGGTGACAGAGAGAGGAAGCACAGGAAGTGGGAGAGAGATGACAAAACAGGTTCCCGAAGCACGTGTTGTTTGATTGCCCAGCCCACAATCTTAGAGAGTATGTGCTGCAGACAGGTGCATGCTTTCTGGACCCTGGTGGAGAATCTCACCCACAGACCAGACCAGACATGGCATGTCTGACGCTGCACGCAGGATTTGGAGCATGCTGTCTTAATCCCTTTGTACTACAGATACCCAACATGGACTCTATTGGAGCAGAAATAATATTTCTGTTGAGTTCTTTGATGGTTATTTAATAATTATTAATAAATGAAAGCCTGTTGGACCAAGGTAATAAAGTAAAGATTGGTCCTGAGAGTAAACCTAAGAGGGGAAGATACTTTTTTTTTATTAAAGTACTTTTTACTCCACTACGTTTATTTGCAGCATCTCTGGTTGCAGGAAGGCAGAAGCTAGGCTGTCTAAACCCAGAAATCATTGTTGATCTTTTATGTGCATAGTTGAATCTACCAATTTGTATATATAAAGTATGAAAAGTATTTGAGTAAAACGTATTTGACTGAAGCCAGCGAAGTACAAGCGAACAGACTCCATGATTGACAGGTTCCCTAACCAAACATTTGCAGTGGGAGGGTTCAGGAAAGGATCTGTTTCCGGAAACAGTCACACACACACACACACGTGTGAGAAAAGCAGGCGTTTAGTGCTGTCCGCTCTAATTCTGGATATCATCAGACGCAGGTAAGTAAAAGTGAAGCTGTGGCTTGAAGCAACAACGTTTTTCGCTTAAGTTACACCAACGTTTCAGCTTAGCTTTGCTGCTAGCAACGGTCACGTTAGCCAGCGATGTTAGCTAGCGTTAATAAGTTAGTACCGATGCGCTAGCGGCTTTGCTAACTTTGGAGTGGTCAGCAATGCGCTCATTGTGTCTTTTAGTGTGTGGTTCAAGCTCGGGTCCATTAACAAGTCCCTGCAAGTGATTGGCAGCTGGAAGACGAGAAGTGTGTCCCACGCCCACAACTGTTTCTGGCGACCTCGGTTCCACAAACAGTAAGTCAGTAGCATCGTTAGCTAGGCCGTCAATGTCGGTTTAGTTTGTTGTCGTCACTCATAAAAGCTGAAAGAAAATATAAAAAGCTGCATTGATGAATGGATGAATTGAGTTAGTTAGTGGTGGTGTTGTATGAAACATGATTTAATTTTGACTGGCGCATCTTATTAACATGAAGTTCTTGGGTAATGTTAACTTCACATGGGTGTCTTAGTGATTTAGAGTTGTACGTTGGAAGACATGCAGAAGATCAGTATTGATCCAGCCGAGGACGAGATGTCCTGACTTTTTGTCTCCAGTTTTTTTATGATATGGAAAGGAGGACATTAAATCACAAGCTATAAAATGTCAAGTGTGACGCGGCCTAATTTACATCGTGGCCCTTGGGGTAAAGATAGTAAGCATCATAATACGAACACAATTAATATCAAATATCATCATCAATTGGATAAATCCAGGTCAGATGCTCAAAATATTATATGCAGACTAATGAAACAGAATGATAATCATACGCTTCTGCTTTGGAAGTGGTGGTGTTTATTTACTTTTAGTGAGAAAATGTAACTTATCCCTATTCCTGGAACCACAAAACTTTAAAGGAGCAGGTAGTCATGCTGGTGCAGAACCCTGAGAAGCCCAAGTGGGCAACACTACCTCTGATCTGATGGGTATTAGTTCCCAACCTAGTGACAGCGGCCTTAAAGATGCTAAGGGGATCTGTTACAGATATTTAGGGACTAATGTGGGTCAGCCCATAATGCAACTCAGTAGCACATTTTCTTATAAACTCCATGCCCTAGGTTGTAACACAGACTTTGGCTTGTATAGTAGCAGTGCTCTCCATGACAACAACAGTATACTAAATTTCATGTGTAAAATTGGTGGTGTTTCTTTAACTGTATTCTGTTTAAATATTTTGATTGCAATATGTTTTGTGTCCCTGTTGTCACAGCTTGGCTCTGATGGCTGAGTCAGAGCCCGCCCTCGTCCAGGTCGGAGAAAAAAGAGGCTGTCCAGAGGATGAAGAGGTAGACCCATCGTCGAAGAAGCCCAGAGTTGAGGACGATCACAAGAATGGAGGCCCTCCCCACCAAGATGAGGAGGAAGAGCCTGAGGATGAAGCAGGTGATGGAGAGGAGGACGGTGAGACTTTTGCTGATATGATGAAGCATGGCCTCACTGAGTTGGATGTGGGCATCCTGAAGTATGTCAGCGACCACAAGGGCTTCTCAGGGATCTTGAAGGAAAGGTTCGTCCTCCACAGTCAGTAAATGGTTAGCGTCATTTGTTCCAAAGTCATTCAGTTTGGATTGTTTAACAGATGATTCCTTGTGGTTTGTTCTCAGATATTCTGATTTCGTCGTACATGAAATCAACAAACAAGGCAAGATAGTGCATTTAGATGACCTGTCTATCCCTGCAGAGGCTGCAGAGGTAAGATATTGCATTGCATTTCAACTGCCAGTGTTACTTCTCTTAACATTTATTGATATTTTACTAATATAGCTAATTCCACACGTTGACTGTAAGGGAGTAATACCATTTAAAATAGGCCTGAAGGATATGCAAAAAGCACATATTGCAATTATTTTTGGCAGATATTGATACAAGTGATATGAACCATGATTTTAGTGGGAATAGTAATTCAATTTTCACAGAAAAAAAAAAATCTGAACCTATCTGCGCTCTGTAGCTAACTCCTCACGGCAGCAGAATATGATTTGGAATTTGTAAAAGTATGTTGCGACAAATTTTACCCTTATCAAAAAATTGCAGCTCCTGCTGTTTGGATATTGCACTTGCCCTTATTGCGATTTTGATAATATTTCAAGTAATTATTCAGCACTAGTTTAAAAAGTGGTGTTATTTCTTGTTGGACCCAGTCAGAGGTGAAACTTGTAGAAAGTTACACATCCCTTGACATAATGTTACCACTTGATGGGAAGCACATCCTGGGTTTTTACAGCACTGGATCTGGTCAGGTAATGGTTTCTTAAGTTTCTTTGTTGTGTTTCTTCTGTGTTAGGAAGTCCCAGAGGGTCCACAGCTGCCACAGGAATCTTGTGTGCTGACGGAAGAGCAGAAAAAGCAGCTTGGGGAGCTGCAGCTCTTCAAGAATAAAGAGGACAACGTCTCTATTGAGGTGAGTTTACACTTCCTGAATGCCATTGTGGTATTACTTAAAACTTCTTTATGTAATGTCCTTGCTACTCTCTTAACGTCTGTAGGTGGTGGATGATACAAAAGAGAAGCGTACGCAAGTCCACAAGGCCATCAAGACTCAGTTTCCTGGTCTGGAGACTAAGACAGAAGAGAGGGATGGACACAAGTTCATAGTGGCCTACCACGCTGCTGGAAAGAAAGCTCTAGCAGGTATGTGGAGAAGAAGCAGAACCGGATGTCAGCCCTAAACTGTCTAGAAAGAATTCATGACCAATAAATTAGATAAATGATCAGACAAAGGATTTAGTGCATGTCCTTTTTTATGTCTACCTTCAGCTTATCTGCTGCAAAGCATGTGGCTGTAGCTCAATTGTAGAGCAGTGAAGTGCTATGCATTCACTTGTGCATGTGCATGATTGAGCCCCCTGCATGATTCTGCTCAGATATTTACTCGTACTGGTTTTTAAACAGGCAGCTTTTTGGTTATAGGCTGACTTTATTGTTTAGTGGAATGCTCCACATCCAGATTTTGACTTAGTGTGGTCAGAATGAACGCTTGAAAAGACAGTAAGGACAGCAGAGATTCAGTCTCAAGGTGCCTTGAGAAGATCATGCACCCTCGTTGCATAAATCATGTGAATCCCACACTGCGCTCACAGGCCCGTGCATGACATATCACCCCTGACAACTCGTCCCACAGTCCTTAAACATCTCTTTCTTAGTAACATTATTCTATCCTCCTTTTGCTCTTCTCTGGTGGATAGAGGTCAAAACAACGGCAGGTAAGAACCTCTTCTCCACACAGCACAGAGGAAGGGGTTAAGACCCACATGGAGTTAGGTGTCGATTACTAGATGCTCTGCAAATGCTTTTTGGTTTTGTAATTATATTTTAAACGTATTTCCATTCTTCCTTGCACTGCAGAGATTAAATATGTAAATTAAAATTAGCCTAGCTAGCTAAAATTAAAAGCAAAAGTTATTTTTCTTACAGGTAACTATGTAGAAGTATAAAATCTGTATAATTTGTATATTTGAATTGCTTACAACCCATTTTTCTGTGTCCATAAAAGCTCCAAGGAAACACTTCTGGCCCAAAAACCGTGGCAGTTTCTGCCACTTTGTCCTGTACAAAGAGAACAAGGACACCATGGATGCCATCAATGTGCTATCAAAGTTCCTCAGGTCTGAATGTAGTACTTACTTTGATTTTAAAGTGATCCTAATTTAATAGTACCAGACACACTGAGTCTATAAAAATTATTTTTGCCATTGACATGTGATTGGCAGAACATGTACAATAATGCATGTCTTTCTAGGCTTAGACCCAACATGTTTTCCTACATGGGAACCAAGGACAAGAGAGCCATCACTGTGCAGGAGATTGCAGTGCTCAAGTGAGTGTGTGCTGCTTTGAGCAAATTGCCAAGTTAATCAGTGTGTATTCATTTTCAAATTGTCTGTGCATGATTGTAAATAGGAGGCAGTGTACATGTTGCATCTTGTGACTGCTGAAGGTGTTTCAGCTGTCACTGAGCAGATTTCTAGTTTAACAGCTTGTTGCACAGGATCAGCAATTAAAGAAACCTTTTCCTGTCCAGGATCACAGCAGAGAGGCTGGCTCATCTCAACAAGTGCCTCATGAACCTCAAGCTGGGAAACTTCTGCTACAAAAACCACCCTCTAAAGCTGGGGGAGCTGCAGGGAAATCACTTCACTGTGGTCATCAGGTTAGCACATCTTATTTATTTAGATGTTTTACTATTATGCACTATTCCTGTGCTTTTGTTGTGGGTGCTTGCTATGTGTAACTAACCAGGTGCTGACAACATATAAAGACCAGTTAGAATTGTTGTTTTTTTCACTTTGGTTTATGTATGGACTGAGAATGAGCTATATCCAGTGGATTCTGTTTAAATATGATTTTAATTAGTGGGTTTTTTTTGTGCTTCTAACATCCATTTTTCTCTTGAAATTGTTGAGGTATTCTGTGTCAGGTCTAGTCACCAGTGTCACAAGTGCACTGTTAGAAGACTGCACATCTCATTATTATTTTACTTATTCATGTATGTGTATATCAGGAACATCTCAGGGACTGATGAACAGGTCCATCAGGCCTTGACATCCCTCAAACAAACAGGGTTCATAAACTACTATGGCATGCAGCGCTTTGGCACCACAGCTGTGCCTACACAACAAGTTGGCAGGTAAGGTCAGATTGTGACAGCATGGTATAAGCCCTGACTTGGCTGGGTGGTCAGCTTGAAAGTTGTTTCTTCGTTTTGTTTTTGGGCAGGGCTATCTTGAAAAACAACTGGAATGAGGTGGTGGATTTAATTCTGAAGCCTCGTCCTGGAGGTAAAAAACTTTTTTTTTTCTCCAGCCACACTATTTTCTTCTGTCTATCTTTAAAAAGTGTTGAAGCCCTCCTCCATCTTTACTACTTTCTTCAGCGGAGAAGGAATTTCTGGTACGTTGCAGAGAGGAGTGGGCTAAGACTCAGGACCCAGAGGCAGCCCTAAAGAAGCTGCCCAACAAACGCTGTGTGGAGGGGCAGCTACTGCGAGGACTGTCCATGTATGGCAAGAAGAACATCGTCACTGCTTTTGGACTGGTTGGTTTTTTTAATTTTAGTGAATGAAGCTAATAATTGATTGAAAATGTGGGTGGGACATGCAGAACTTAGAAGTAATGCAGCCAGTCAGCACGCTTTTACAACCAAACCGACTATTCCACTGGGCCAGGTGTGTTAACGGTCTATTGAGTAAACCCTCCATGGATGAGCATCATGTTCACTGACACCTTATTTATATCCAAAGACAGCTTTGCGCTCTTTCTGATGAGTGCTGTTTGTTCTTTTTTCAGATCCCTCGTAACAACCGTCTGATGTACATCCACAGCTACCAGAGCGTGGTGTGGAACACCATGGTGAGCCGCAGAATCGAAGCCTTCGGCCTGAAGGCTGTGGAGGGGGACCTGGTGCTCAGAGGAAGTTAGTTGTTCACAGTTTATTTCAGTTGGCTAGTGTTAGATATGAAAGGAATAGCTTTGGCCATTTTAGAACAAAGCTTTCTTACCTGGAAAACCAACATTTTTTAAGTTTTTACACTTTGTTTCTCCCTGTTTACAGTCTTTATGCTAAGCTAAGCTAACTGTCTGCTGGCTGTAGCTTTACATTTCATGTGCAGAGGGGTATTTTTTCACCCAACACTCAGCAAGAAAGCAAATGAGCGTATTTCCCAAAATGTTTAACTATTGCTTTAATCATAGTTTTAGGGTAATGTAAATTATTTTCAATTCCTCTGTCACCAGGAGTTAAAAACAACCAAATCAAAGCATTTCTGAGTAATCAATATGTTATGCAAAGTCTACAGAAGAAAAAGCAACTTTCCAATCGATATATTTGCATTATTTAAGCAAAATCAAACTAATTTACTGATGTTGTCTATGATATGTTCATAAAGCCACAGCACATGTGCTGTCTGCTGAGGAAGCAGAGAGACACTCCATCCATGATGTTGTGATGCCACTTCCTGGCTTTGATGTCATCTACCCCTCTCATCACGGTAAGAAGTCGCTCCATGTAATTTCAAGTTCATTTATTTGCATGTTTCATGAAAAGATGGCTCTGGTTATAACACAAATGAATATGGAAATAACAGTTCCTCTTAACACACACCAAGGGACCTTTAAACTACATCAGCTTAAATGGATACACATTTGATTGACAAAACTGTTAATAAAGAGCTAAATGAAAGAAATGAGAAACAGGATTAAAGTAAGTGTGCGACAGAAAAACAAATGAAAGTGTTCTGAGCTTGTAGTTACTTGTCATGCTTGTGTCTTTCTGTCAGTGGGTAAAGGCTACAGAGAGCTGCTTTCTGCTGACGGGTTGGACATCGACAACATGAGACACAAAGTGAAGGACTACTCTCTGGCTGGAGCCTACAGACGAATCATCATCAAACCCAGTGATGTCAGCTGGTTAGCAGCAAATTAAAAACTAGTTGTTTTGTTGTACGAAGGCCTTTATGATGTAATATCAACCACATTGAATGCTTTTAATTATTGTGTAATACTGGACTTTCTCTTTAATCTGGTGTGTTGTGGTCTGTTTTATGTAGGGAGGTGATTCAGTATGATGACCCCAGGATCTCACTGGTGCATTCTGATTTTGAGAAACTGGAGAGCAAACCTGCTCCTGTCTTTAACAAAGGTAAGTTCCTATTTGGGATTGTTTTGGCCCATGTTAAAGGTGGTAATACACAGTGGCGCAAAAGAAAACTAAACACCGGCTTTTTTCTGTGATTCGGATACAGCAAATTTCTGAACGATATTGACTCTATTGGATTGGACTTTAACGTCATTGCATCAATACTGGATTTAATTTAGGCTCAGTTGTACTATTGTTAAAACATTACAAACTTAATTTCACCAAGATTTTGTCCGAATGCATCCTTAAGTCTGCACTACTTTTTTTTAACAACTGAGCAACAGGTTGTGAGCACAAAACAGACATATCACCTCAGAAAGTTGAGATGGTGAATGTGTGAGCAAACAATTGCTAATTTGCATCCAGCTGAACGGCTCAGAATATGCTTTCACTAAGAGAGTGGAGAGAAAAATGGAGAGGTCTGTGTTGCAAAAGGGATCAAAGTTCACTGTGACCTCACAAAACTCGCTTGTGTGTGAAGCATCCACGTTTTAGAATCTGTAGCGTCTTTGCAGCAACATCCGTATTTGAAGCCTTGCGGTCCACCACAATCTGATTAGTTTTGCTGATATTGAGTTTCAGGTGATTGTTGTTGCACCATGTGATGAAGCTCTGTATCAGTCCTCTGTACTCCTCTGTAAAAATAGTCTCTAAGTGAAGACAGCAAGTTTCTCGCTGGAAACTATTCGCTTGAATCATACATGTCAGTATAGTGATAGCTTCCATTTTTATACCTTTTGTTAAATTCCTTCAAAGATTTCACTCTATGTATTATGTAAGTCGATGCAGACATGGATGTAAATGTAACTTGACTGGTTGTTTGAGGCAAACAACCACAAGGGGGTAATTCTAATTATTTGTATGATAAATGAAAAAAGTGAAACAAAACCCCCAAAACATACAGATCTGGTAGCTGGCCTGTACCACATCTGTCCATTTTCTTATCCTGATGAATGTAGCACAAACTTAAAGTAGCTGCTTAGGAGTATATAAGATGTGTTGAATGCTGTAGCGACAAAATAAATATGAAGTATGAGATGGAAGGGTTTGGTTGACGGCCTTCTGATGTTTCTCACCTTCTTCTGACAGAGGGGAAGTATCGGGCTCTGCGGATGGAGTTCTCCCTTCCTCCCTCAACCTATGCTACCATGGCAATCAGAGAGGTCCTCAAGTTGGACACGAGCATCAAGAAACAAACACAGCTCAACACAACCTGGTTCAACTGAGACCAAAACACATCCTGGCATTAATTGGACTGCTGCTGCAGGCTGCAAAGCACCTGTCCACTGTGGCTACTTACTGTTGTGAGTGTTTTTAAGTGTATTACTGTGTGTGTGAATGAGAGCGATTGGGTTCTGTGTGAACCCAAAGGCAATTTCTTTGAAGTACAAAGAGCAACGATTTATCATTCTTTAACTTTTTTTTTAAAATAGTTTTTACTTGCTGTAAAGTGTTTCTGTGCTGCAATGATTCAGCATATTTTGACAATGATTTAAGTGAACCTTGTTCTTTCAGGGTGTCATATACATTAATCCCTGCAGCACAGGGTGCTCAGCATGCTTTGTACAGATTTTTTTTTAATCTCGAGCTGAATGTGTGAATTGAAAAAACTCTTGAAAAGAAAAAATAAAAATATCAATAGTTTATAGTGTGCCATCTGTCTTTTAGTCTGATTTATGAACAGGTAGTGTCAATATCCTGCTGTTTTCTGGGATTTTTAGATATTGTTCAATGTACTGATGAGGCCTTTCCCACCCTCTTGTCACTCTGAACAAAAAGGTGGTCAAGCTAAACATCTTGAAGACATGACAATGTGGCTAAAAGTATGTAAACTCTGTCTCCCTCTACTGGCCATCACAGTTAAATGTCCCTCCAATTAAGGATCTGAAATGTATTTTGGGCTCTTATCAGTCTGCTGCTGGTCAAACAGGCTCTGTGGAGCTGACCATCTGGCACTGTGGCATATGCCAGCTGGCAGGATGCAGCTGCCCTCTCAAACTAAATGCGCTTACTAATCACATCATTCACCCTGGGGCTATGTCTGCCCTCCTTGTTTTGGATTTTTTTTTTTTTTTATGTTTTTGATTCTGACCTGCAGTACCAAAGCACAGCCAAAAAGATCTTATCAGGAGATTAATAACAATGAACAAAGTCACAGAAAGATGCTGTGAGAAAGATTAGTTTTATTTTTATATCCCACTTTTATTCAAACTTAATTTAGTGTTTGTAGTTTGCATTTCATGGCACAGTTTGAGATCCAATGTAAACAAAAGGGTTCACCACAAACATTCACAACAGAGAGACCAGCTTCAACTCATAATGTAGCACAAAAACACCTCTTCTATCCTGATCAGCTGGGAAACACATTCCTGTTATTCACTGGCAAGTAAAACTATAGTGGTAAACGTGAATGTTCTTGTAATTTAAAGGATCAGAAACCCTGCAATGAAAAGTCAGTATCTGGATATTAACAGTTTGTCCTGGATTTGTCTGTGTGGCTTTTCATATGAGGAGTGTGCACTAGTGTTACAGTTTAGAGGCTGTGTGTGAAAATGTAAAACTGTTGGTCTAATCTGACTGTGCTGAACAAAGACCTACAGATGCAGGTGTAGTTCCCAGTCATTAAAAGCATAAGTTACCATCTGATAAAGTGAATGAAGAGTACAACCATGTAGGCTTGGGGTTTTCATGGTTACTTTACACACATGAAAAGCTTGTTAATGAACCATCAAATACAACATAACTGAGATGTAATTAATGTAATATAATTCGAATATAGAATAATGTGGAGAAGTTTTAAATTCTACTTAAGTTAGAAGGGTGTTTTTATGACTTTGACAGATGTTAACATGGAGGATCAATCTTGACCTTGGGGGACCAGGTGTGTAACAGAAACCAAGCTCAAAGGTCAAAGCTTTTAAGAGCTTTAAAAACACATTTTCAGGTCTTAAGTGAATGGAACTCAGGCTAGTGAGTGGACCTGCGATTATTTTGTTATGCTGTTTATAGAGGAAATACTGGTTAAAATCAGTCCAATTATAACAAAAATCAAGGTAAGCCCAAAGATGGTTGTCTATTTAGTTCCTTTATGAAAAGGATTTTAATCAGAAAACAAGCTGCCACGGAGAAAGTATGGATAATTAAATCAAATGTAGGCATGTGTAAAATAAATGAATTTTTGATTAAATGATTCTTAAAAAGCTGCTAAATGTTATTGTCACTGGTGTAAATATTAATCTGTACTAAATCTGAAGAATCATCTCCACTACTTCAAGGCAGGTGCAGGGCACTATTAGGAGGCACACAGTTGTCATAGAAGAGCTGGAAAGAGCTGCCAACATAAGTTACCCTCTTCAGGAATTCCTCCAGCTGCTGCACCGTCATCTCTTGAACCTTATCGTTGTCCCTGTCGTTGAGCCCATGAGCTGCAAACGCAGGAAACTTTGAGCGCTCTGAGTACGGTGCATTGTGGTCAAAATCGATGCAACAGTAGGCTGACCAGAGGTAGGTGGGGATGCCCAGGCGGTTGATGTTGTGGCGGCGGATTGTGTGCCCCGAGGTGGTGACCCCGGTGACCACATAGGCGGTGCCTCGGCAGTAGTTGTTGAGCCGCCTGCGGATGGTGTGTTCGTGGTTTTTCCAGGCACCGATGTTGAACTCTCGGACCTGAGGGACCACGTTCGTCAGAGTGTAGGTGGAAGCTTTGTCGTCTGGGTGGGCCTGGTGCTCGTCTGGATTCAGCTGACCGCGTTCGAAGATGACGCTGTCAGAGTAGTCGTCGAGCACGGCCTGAGCGTCCTGGAAGCTCTCATGAAGGTTTTCCGAGGGGAACGGCTGCATCTCTCTGGAGCCAGACACTGTGGAGAGCTGTCAGGATACACACAAAAGCAAACCTGTCTGTACAGTAAAGAGATTAAGACTGCTTACCGAAGGATATTTCCCCCTAAACACTGGAAATTAAGCCCTTACCTGTGGCTCATACATCCAGGGCACATCAACCTTCTTGGAGCCATCCGAGCGCTTGAAAGTGTATGCGGAGTAAACAGGGATGTGGTTGAAGGTGTCATACAGGCTGACAAACCGTGGGCCGCCCTCGTAGAACTGGCAGATCTTTTTGAAAGGCTGGTCCTCGAGCCCTCGAGGCAGCGTGCCCATGTACAGGAACTGTTTGCACTCAGGCGAGAGTTTTTCCTGCACCTCTGCTCCTGCCATCACGATAATAAGAAGACAGATGAGCGTGTGATCCGTTCTGTAGACAGTCATGGTGAAAATGTGCAACATGTCTCCACAGTGCTTTTAATCCCTTTGAAACACCGTCCTGCTTTGTGCCTCTTCTGTGCTTCATGCCATCTCCAGCATATTATGCAAATTCTTATCTTTGTCCCTTTACAAGTAGCCAAGCCATTGCCATGTTTGATCAGCCTTTAACCAGCACCAGTGGCCAGTTCAGGAACATTGAAGCTCTCTGAGCTCTTAAAGGTCCTGCGCACCCATGTGCATGTTTTGAAAAGGCAACATTAAGGTCATTTGAGTCATTTAATGTTTAATACTTCAGATCCTTCACTCAGGCCTTATTGCACTAATGTCAGATGAGCTCAGCCGTTATCTTTCCCATCTGTGCCACAAGCTCTTTATGGGCATACTGTGACTTAGGAGAGTCAAAGTCTGTCTGGCCTTTGAGCAAACATAACCAGAGAAGCAACAACTCTCCGGTAGCTGGTGTTGATCGAATTAAGCAATCCTGTCCAGGACATTTCACCAATCAGTCTGCTGAGGCACATTAAGATACAGTGGGTGTGTGCTTTTAAGCCACAGGAACAGCTAAACTTCTCTTCAAAAGCTTTTTAATTCACTTTGTTTCACAAGGACAGTCCATTGAGTATCAACACTGCTGTCCAGAGTCCTGACTATATACCATATATTACTAAGACTGAGAATGTACAGCCATGCTAGCTGCTCTTTGAGACTGTGCTCAAGCACAGCATAGCAGTACATTTAGCTAAATGCTAAAATCATGCTAACACGCTCACAATGACCATGCTAACCTCCAGGTTTTGTTTAACATGTTCACCATCTAAGCTTAGCATGTTAGCATGCTAACATTTGCTAATTAGCAATCAACACAAAGTAGAGCTTTGTGTGATGGGCGAATCATTAGTTTGGTCATTTGGTCATAAACCAAAGAAGTAATTAAAATTTTGACCGGATGATGGCGCCAGTTGAAAGGTCATAGGATTCATCCAGAGGAGAACATGTGGGTGCAAAGTATCATTATAAACAATTCAAGTTGTTGATGCATTTCACACAAAATCTAAAAATGTCAACTTTGCGATGATGCTAGAGGGAAAATCAGGAGATCACCAGAGTTATTAGGCTCATCTGGGAAGCACGAATTTTGTGCACACAGTATGTCAAACACTGCCTGTTGATCAAGTATACAAGTGTTCAGTTAGCATTTGAAAGCCTGTAGAATTTGTTTGTTCCCATGCTGACCCCTCTAACTGCACCTGAATACTATGGAGGATGTGGATCCCACCTCTCAATAGCCTTTGATGGTGGAGCCCGCCTCAACAGTTCTGCCAGGTGATGATTTAAAGATCACTGTCGATACGGTTACTGTAATTCTGTCCACGATTGTATCAATACCAGCCATGTGCAGAAGATTTTCTATCTTTATAGAGGCGTCTTTGCTGTTATGCAGCGCGATGTCCTCTGTTCGTCTAACCCTGTTTTGTTACACTGCAGTGCATCCTTCCTCCTGTTGTTTCCCACTGTAATGCTCAACCTACAGTTTTCTTCTTGGTTATATTTACTTTGCCTTTTTTCCCTCCTCAGTAAGTAAAGCTGTGTGTGTGTGTGTGTGTGTGTGTTCACCACTATGCAGTCGTAAGAGAAAAGACTGTGGAATGTTTTTGGAAACATCTGTTTCCATAACAACAGGTTGATGGCAGTGTGACTTCTGACCCTGTGGAAACAAACACTTCCTGTTTACTATTGGAACATCCTCACTGTTCGCAGTGTAACCCCATGCTGACCTACAGTGTCTGTCCATCCATCCATGCATCCAACATAAGACTTAGATATAATGAAAACAGCACTTAAAAACAAAAATAGAAGCTAAAATGTCGTCTCTAAAACTCCTCTGACGATCATCTCGTGCAGAGGTCGAATTGTAAAAAAAAGAACAGTAATACCTTCTATTATCAAATGTGGTAACACTATACTATCAATATGATGTCATAAATGCTCAACATTTGCATTAAAATTAAATTACTTGAATGTCTGGAGAGCTTCTTAACTAAATCAAATGAGTTCAATCACATTTGGATTTGCATATCGACAGACACAAGATCAATGCAAAACACTTGATCTGTTTTGTTTTTTTTTTCTAAAAAAACAGGCTCATCACGGTTAACTTGTAAGGAGCCGCTGCTGAGGACAAAACTGTTCTGAGACTGTAAAGCAGAAGTCAGTGGAGTCGCCAAACACAGCTCACACCTACATAAACCGACCATTTACAGGGAGACGGCTGGGAGTCACTGTTGCTGTCCAGCTGACACCTAAATCATGAGAAAATTATGTATTATGATAAGAATTTCAGTACTATAAAAGCATGCTGTGGTTGATTAGCAAGACTGGTCCGTAAGTTGGTTTGCATCCCACTCATTGTCCTCAAATCATGATTGCAGATTGCAGTTTCCTGTATAAAAAATTGTGAAAACATCTATTCAGAGTAAAAGAGACAATGTGCAAGTAAAAGAAATAAGCCTAAAAGTGCTTAAAATGAGTACAGTATATTGCTGATAGGGTTATAAGCATTACTGATGAGGTATGATATACTTTTTGCATGCCCACTTTGATACAAGTCAAATTTCTTTCAACGGGTAAATGAATGATCTTTGATATTTTAGGTATGGTAAAATGCACTCTAATTTAAATTCAATAAGCAAAAACTTAGCATTCTTTTGGAACAGCTTCTCACAACAGGAAACAGTGTTTAGACTATGCAACACATAAGCACAATTGAAACGCAGCATCCTCCTTATGGCAAGAGATAACACAGCTGCAGGTCAGTACAGGTGCTGTATGGGCAGAATAATGGTTAATGGCTGCCTCACATACATCATTCTTCTGTTCTGAGTCTGACTATGAATGTGAGGGCTGTTACTTGTCGTTTGTCCTCCATGTGGGTTGTTACGTTTGGGCGCTGTATACACTGTGTGTTTGAACATGTGACACACACAGAATTAGTTTGTTTGTGTTTGCACATGTTGGTGTACTGTATGTGCATTTAGGTGTGTTTGTGTCTGTGCATAGACAATATGAGCGGCCTGCAGAGGACTGGGGGGGGGGCTGTTTGCGTGTCTCGGGTTTGTGTGTGTTTGTGGGGGAAGATGCGTGCTGTTATTGTGTCTCTCGGGAGGTGTGTTTGTTTGCATTTGGGGGGGTGTTTGCAGGTCTCGTAACTTTCTGCTGGGGTGGTCTGTTTTGAGAAACAGAGAAAGGAGGGTTCTGTGTGTGTGTCCGTGTGTGTGTGTGTGTGTGTGTGTGTGTGTATAGAGGACATTGCTATATATTCAGACTTAGGAGGAGGTCACACCTTCCTCAGCCGGCACAGTACAGATGTCAAGATTGAGAGAGAATCACAGAGAGAAAGTGAAATGAGAGAGGACAGGATGGGAGGACGCTGGCTGAATTCTATTATTATTAGCATCTCAGAGAGGATTTTGTCCAAGCCGATGAAGTAGCCTGAGGTAAGTGTCTGTCGTGTGCTTCATCAGAATTCCTCTCAGGACTTGGCCCTCATTTGGGATAGCAAAAATTCAACGTTTGCATGCAAAACATGCAGTCTGACAAAGGCTGTGCTCCAAATATACAGCCTGAATTCGACGCAGTGTGAGAATCTGCTGTTTCTGCTTGTACACATCTCTTTGGATGTGCACGCCTTCCATTCTGGTTGTCTTGTTGGAATGATACTCCTGAATTTGAATGTTCATAAATGCCTCAAGTTATCTTTAGTCTGAAGTCTGATTGAGAGCTGAATGTCTTTCATAAGGGGCACCTCTGCTCGAGAGAAGATATGCAACATGAGCACGAACAAAAACACTGACATTCACAGCAGACACACAATTTACACAAACTGATGACATTTTGTTGTTGTTTGTTGAATGTTTACAACATTCTTGTGCAGATTGGTCCAAAATTCCTGGATTACATTCCTCTAGTAAGATGTGTGTTGTTAAACTTTGAACTGTTGTTCTGAACTGTGCATGTACAGTATTTACAGCATTTGTGCCTGCTGCAATATTTTAAGAATCTTATTGTGTTTCTTTGGATTTTCAGACCGTCCGAGTCAACAGATTGAGAGGATAGTGAAAGTGAAGAGAGGATTAGTCCATCAGTGGAATTTTATCTTGAATCTTATAACTGATACACCGGTGCAAGTTTGGACTTTTTGCTTCCAGATCTTTTGATGACCAAACTTCACCAAGTGCTGGAACCTCCAGTTTCTTTAATGGCAAATGATTTTTTTATAGAAACCAAAAGGATGGATGCACAGATGTCAGAAGCAGACTTCCTCACCTCCGCCTCCCCTTCTCCCTTCCCCCTCTTCCACTGTGACTACAGTGACTGGTCTCCCTCCTTCTCCATCATCCCCTCCGTATACCTGCTGGCCTTCCTGGTTGGTTGCCTTGGCAACGGCCTGGTGCTGTGGGCCTACCTGGACCGAGCAGAGGGGAGGGGGACGAGGACTGGAGGCAAACCTGGGATGGGAAAGCTCTGTTGCGCTTTCAGAACCGGTCAGCAGAAGATTAGCGGTTCTGGTAGATTTCATGGCTCATTTCCTCCAAAGAACAAGGAAAACTGTGGATATTCCTCAGGACAAAGCTGCAGACCCTCCTCTCACTCCTCCTCCACGTCCTCCTCTTATCCCCCCTCCATCCCTCGTCCCGCTCGCTCACTCACAGACTCTCTGATAGCCAGCTTAGCGTTAGCTGACCTCTGCTTCCTCGTCACCCTCCCTCTGTGGGCGGTCTACACGGCGATGGGCTACCACTGGCCTTTCGGGCAACCCCTCTGCCAAATGAGCAGCTTCCTCACCGCTCTCAACATGTATGCCAGCGTGTTCAGCCTGAGCATGCTCAGCGTGGAGCGGTACTGGGTTCTGACCGGACGCCGGCACTCCAGCCACCATGCCCCACAGAGCTGCCCCAGCAGGGCTCTGTGGATTCTTGGAGGGGTGTGGGTGCTGGCGGGGGTGCTGGCACTCCCTGGTCTGCTGCTGCGCTCTGTCAGGGAGGTGGAGGTGGATCCTGAATCTGAGGATGATTGGCAGCTAGGGCCAGTTCACCCTACTGACTCTGGATCAGTGTTCCTCTCCTGCCAGATGGATTACTCCATGCTGATTGGAGCAGGGCTGGAGGAGACAGATCGAGAGAGGGCAGAGATGTGGTGGGCGGCCGCCTTGAGTCTTAAATCAACTCTAATTGGCTTCCTGCTACCTCTTGTCATCCTGCTGGTCTGCTACTGCTCACTGGCCCAGCTCCTCAGCAGACATTTTGGACGGGGCCCTCGTCCTGACCGCAGGCGCCAGAGGAGACTCCTCAGGGTCATTGTCACTTTAGTGATGGCTTTCTTCCTGTGCTGGCTGCCTCTGCATGTTAATAAGACTGTTTCCATGCTGCTGGAGTTTGGTTTCGTCCCATACTCCTGCTCTTTAGATCAGCTTTTACTGGCTGCTCAGCCTTACGTCACCTGTTTAGCTTACCTCAACTCCTGCCTGAACCCTCTCCTGTACGCTGCCTGCGACCCGTCATTCAGGAAGAGATGCAGAGGAGCTCTTCTCACATTGTGCAGGACGAGCAGGAGAGGAGGAGGAGAGCAAAGGGAGGGAGAGAAGGATGAAAGAGATGAAGAGAGAGAGGAGAGGAGCTCGGCTTTTCCCACAAGAACACAAGAGGAAACAGCAGATAGGACAGAGGAGGGCGAGGAGGGGAGGGTGGGATGATTTCTGAGCCCATGTGAATCATGGTTCTACACCACATGATGTTTTTCAGACTCTTGAAGAAACTGTGTCAAATGTCAGTATTTTTTTAAATGGACTTCTTTATCAAATAGATATTCATGAGTTCATTTACATACTTTCCTGCTTCCAATCCACATATTTCCCACAGGAAAGATGCCACTACTTCCAAGAAGATAGCTGAGCCCAGAATGTTCTCATGATATCTGATCTGTTTCTCTATTTTGCACCAGCTTTATACAGTCCTCTCAGCTCTTTATTGATTTTGTGTTGCAGTTTCTTTTTCTCGTTGTTGTTTTTGTAATAAAATAAGGATCATGTAAACTCACATTTGTCTTTTAATTGTTAAAAACATAATACATCCATTAGATGTGCCTATGTCAAAACAGGAATGGCTCTTACAGACCATTGAAGTTATTCAGGTTGTTTGTTTTTTGTAATTTTTAACTGTAGAAATATGATTAGAATAAAGTGTAGTTTTGACAAAACCATAGGTCGAATAAACAATCTTAGAGTATGTATAAAATAGCAGTAAAAATGATCTGCAGAAGTGAACTGACTCCGTCCTGAAGGGGGCGCTAATTTACCTTTAAACTGTTTTACAACGTCCATCAAATTCGTAGAAGAGTTGACTCGAACCACACTGTTTACATGGAGTTTGTGTTTATACTGCACACTCGTATGATTACAGCAGCTGACTTATCGATCGTCTGATAAATAATTTAGCTACTACTTGCTCATTTTACATAAGAAACAGTCGGCTAGAGGAAAGAAGTGTTGCACTGCAGAAAGGTTTCAGTCCGCACAGCTGCACAGAAATGATGAAGAAGGCAACAGCATTGATATACGATGAGGAGATGACCAAATACAAGCTGCTCTGGGTTGAGTGAGTATGCTGCAACAAATATTTTAACCACACATTTTGGTGCATAACGCTCACGTTAGCTGGTCAAAATAGAATGAATAAATATCGCTTAACGTTACTTGAATATCGGTTTTGTTTTACCACGACTGTGTGTTAAGGCTGGGTAATTGTAGCTACTTCACCTATTTTCGTTCTTCTGTGCTCATAGATTGACATGTCAGTAATTTACAAGTCAGGTTAACGTCACGTTTAACCTCGGGTAGCCGCCATAAGCGAAGTTAATTTACGTTAAAGTTGCTGTCGTATGCATCTTAGGGAACCGAAACAGTGTCGGTGATTTAATATTTCACCATTTTAGTTTTGCATGAGTAAATATTTCCTCAGAATTGATGAGTCAAGTACTCAAATTATTTAACGTATTATCTGGGAAGTTAATATCGTTAAGTTATCGTAGTGGTAGGAACTGAAGTTGCGGTTTGCTTTAGCTAGCCGGGTCAGTTAGTGAGGACCACCGCTGTGTTAGCTCCATGCTAACTTATGTATTCCTTTTCACTGTATTTACTGTTATATTTTTCCTCGTATTAAAGTCATTACAGTCACGCTTTAAGTCATTATTTTCTCACAACTGTTTTTTTTTTTACATAGTTTTGTTATTGTTGCATTGCTTTGTGTGTCTTATTTTCCTTTATTTCATAAAATATATATATATTTTTTTACCAGTTATTTTTTGTTACACTACCTCTTGACTTCATTTTCATCTCTATTGTCTGTTTTTAGTCTGTTATAAAAATGCTAATAAAAATACTTTAAAAAGTTTTTTTGTTTTTGTTTTTGTTTTTTTTTCCTACAGCCCTGTGTGTAAGATCGAGGTTCCCGAGCGTCTGACTGTGAGTCATGAAGCTCTGATTAAGAGTGGTCTGGCTGATCGCTGTGTCTCTGTACCAGTCCGTGAGGCGACCGATGCAGACATTCTGCTGGTTCACAGGTCAGTCCTGATGTCAACCACCTGTTTTATTACCTTCTGCATGAGGCTGAAAAAATACCTAAAATCACTCAGCTGCATGTGCTTTGCTGCTCCCAACAGTGAGGAATACTTGGAGGCAGTGAAGAAGACTCCCTACATGACTTTGGAGGACCTGGAGGAGTTCACCTTGCAATATGGTGACGTCTACTTCCACCCGGTTAGACCTACACGTAATATTCTTGACATTTATCTGTATGTAGCATTTATTCATTAAGGTTAAGGGGGATGATTTTCAGGTTGCAGTGATAAAAACAGGTCAGTTTCACACCTGGTTAATTATTCCTCTTCCTCACTTACTCTCCTAGAACATCTATCACTGCGCCAAGCTGGCTGCAGGGGCCACACTGCAACTTGTAGACAGTGTTATGACGGGGAAGGTGAGGAATGGCATGGCTCTGGTCAGGTGAGGCCGTGTACCATTTAAACACAGCAGCATGTAAACTAAAAATCATGCATACTGAAATGTTCTTTATGGATTGTTTCAATTGTTGTAATTATTCATCTCAGCATTTCATTGTAAACTTGATACTAAGTGTTTTATCTGCTATCAGACTAATTAAGAAGTTGTAAGGCATCACTTTATTCTCTGTACATACTAAATGACTAATAAATAGCTATTTTTCTATCATTGTTGACAGACCTCCAGGACACCACAGTATGCGCAGTGCTGCCAACGGATTCTGTGTGTTCAATAATGTGGCCATAGCAGCTCGATATGCAAAGCAAAAATATGGGATCAAAAGGTAATGTGACTTTAGATTTTTTTGTGTATCATTGCAACTGTGAGAAAGTTTAATTCTCTAAAAGCTGGTATATATTTTCATAATTTTGTCTCTTCAGGGTTTTGATAGTTGACTGGGACGTGCATCACGGTCAAGGGGTGCAGTACTTTTTTGAGGATGATCCCAGGTGAATCTTTCCTCACGGACGGATCCTGACTTGTTCCCGTGTGTGTTGTCTTCTTGCATATTAAATTCCCTGTACTGCATTTTTTTTCCCAGCGTGCTCTACTTCTCATGGCACCGCTATGAGCATCAGAAATTCTGGCCTCAACTTCGAGAATCAGACTACGACATTGTCGGCAAAGACAAAGGCGCAGGATTCAATATAAATGTACCGTGGAACAAGGTAAGGAACCACAGACATACTGTTCACTTGAAGGTAAATGCTCGGTCACAGTGCAGCAAACAAGCAGCTTTACCAAGTTTTGAAGCTGAAAGCAGAGCTGTCCTATCTAGTCTGGTTGCGTACGGACTGATGAAGCCTGCTCGGATGAGAGGCGAAACGTCTTCTAAGACAAACTGACGAGGTCCAGTTGCGAACGATTGAATGCCCTAAAGCTTACAATGACCTGGATGAATGAGAATATTCACAGTCATGAAAGCAGAAAATGTTCCTGTATGTTTTGAGTTCATAATGCAAAATATAAAATCTATTATTGAATATCAAATTTGGGACTGATTCATTGTCAATCAGCCAATCTTGATATCTAATTAGCTTTGATGGTTGTGTGCACGAGTTTGCGTGTTTATTAAATGAAGTTACGTCATGGTATTTCAGGTGGGAATGAAGAACAGTGACTACCTGTCAGTCTTCTGTCACGTCCTTCTGCCAGTCGCGTACGAGGTACGAGAAGTCACACATTCCTAACAGATAATAATGTGTTGGAGATTATTTATCTGTGATTCTTTCTTTGTCACAGTTTTGCCCAGACTTGGTCCTGGTGTGTGCAGGCTTTGACTCAGCCATCGGTGACCCAGAGGTGCTGAATATAAATCACTGTAATAAAGCTAGAAATACAGTTGCTGTATTGCTGCAGATTTTTGTGTATATCTTCTTTTTTGTGTACTGAATTTACATTCAGTGGTCGTTTTATTAGGGACCCCTGTACAATCCAGTGCAATTCAATGCAACAGCTCTGCCATAAATTCCACCTTTAAGACATTTATTGTGTGTAAATCCAGTTATACCATGGAGATCATAGTTAAAGGTGGTGCTGTATTGCATTCTCTGTATTTTCAGGGGGAAATGTGTGCCAGCCCAGACATCTTTGCTCACCTCACTCACCTGCTGATGAACCTCGCAGGAGGGAAACTGTGTGCTGTGCTGGAGGTCAGGCCACACAACACAGACATATGAAGCACTCTCACTACTTCAAATTTAACGCCTGCCCAAGGGAGACTTCGTCTGTTCTGTTGTTGTTTTTGCTAAACACAAGTGTCTAATCTATCAATGCATAGATGTTAAACGTGTTACTTTTCATAGTACAAGACATCTGTGAAAGTTCTACATATAGCTGCCCTCATGTTGGAGGAACGTTGGGTTGTAAAAGGTTTTATTGTTTGAAATTCTTTCCAGGGAGGATACAACCTGACTTCCCTCCCGCAGTCTGTGTGTCAAACGGTTCAGACTTTGCTCGGAGATCCTGCACCCCCACCTGCAAACCTTGATGGTCCCTGTGAGAGGTCTGTCTGACCGTCAGTCAAATTCATGCATCATTTATCCATCTATTTTTACACATTTACCTTGTGCGTGTTTTGTAACTGTAGTGACGTAATGTTTATTTGTTGTTTCAGTGCCCTTGAATCCCTTCACTGTGTCCGGTCAGCTCATAAGCAGTACTGGTCGTGCCTCAAACATGCAGGTATAACATGCACATCATTGTTTTTGAGCTATTCCTGAAAAGAGAACTGATTTAGCACTGCGCTCCTTTAACATGGTCACACTCATGATGGACAGTTTAACAAAAGAAAGGATCAAAATGCAGCAAAACCAGAGATACTGTCTTCTTTGATTCCATACATTCCATACATTCTTCTTCCTCGTCAAAACCTGGTGCCTGGTTTCCCATAATGCAGCTCTACCTCTGACAGTTTCCACCTGAGATTCATCTCAAGCAGAGATAAGAAGTGGGCTACAGAGGTCTGGTGAACTCTTTCTAACTCTGCACCCTCAGATTTTTTTTATTTTCAAACTTGTAGTACAGCCCAAGACCTGTAAACTGGATTCTTAAAATCTGTCGAATTCCCCTTTCATTTAGCTCTTATATCAACAGGAGAGATGGGATCAGTTCTTTGTGATTATGTCTGTTTTTATTGTTTTAGAATCCTGCTACTTTTATATTCATTACTTCTTTCTGCAGCTGATCTACCCACCTCTGATATCAGCACAAAGCGCATTAAATTAGCAGAAGAAGAAGAACAGTCGGAGAAGGGAGAGGAGACAAGTGCGCAGGAAAAGGTGTGGCCAGAGCCTCCCAAACGTGTCAGTCCTCCTATCCGCACTGCTGTCGTCCTCCCTAACGGTGTGGCCTGTCCGGACGGATGTGAACGCTTCAGCTCATCAGAGGATCCCGACCCGCTCATAGTCAGCAAACTCAGGTATGCGGCTGTTGCTGCTCATGGTTCATTTCAGTTAGCATTATTCAGAGTCATTTTGTACTTTGAATGGAGTTTGATACATTTTAAGTAATCACGATTTCATCGCATTCATTAGAAAAAAATCTGTTGTGTTTTTTACACGATGAGGGAGAATTTCGCTGAAGATGGAGATGATGCTCTCACAACCCTCTCCAGTCTTACTGCCCTCGTAGAGAAAATGGAGAAGAATGAGGTATACTCACATTTTCTTTTTAGATTTTGCCATCATATTTGTATATGCTGTGATTTTCTGTTATGAATCTTCTCAGTACACATGACATCTATTGCATGTCTGTCCATCCCAGGAGAGGGATCCCTCTTCTGTTGCTCTTCCTGAGGTTTCTTCCCTGTTAAAAGGGTTATGTTTGGGGAATTATTCCTCAGTAAAATGGGGTCTAAGGACAGAGGGTGATGGATGATTTTCAGCTGCATGAATACAGTTGACATGTCTTTTTGAGTGCTGTGGTGTGATCTGCCTCTAAATACAGTGTTTGCTTGGCTGAACTGCCTACATGCGCTGCAAGCTGATGTCATTATACTTAATTACTGCCTCTCAGATCTGCAGTGGCTTGGCGCTGGTCCGGGATGTCTCCATGGCGATGATGTGTGTTGTCCAGCATGCTGCAACGGCTCTCAGCAGACGGTATAGCAATGTGGCTCTAACCCATATGTGCAGTGACTGTATGTTTTCATACCACTGAGACAGAGAAGTGATCCAGTGGTAAGACAGATTGCCATGTAAAAACGTCCTCATATTGAAACATCCACCCATCAGGGAAATGTTCTACATCTTTTTTTTTTTTTTCAAGAATATTTTTGCCTTTATTGGCCAGATTGTTGGCTAAGACACAGAGAAGAAATGTGAGCAAGGAAAAGGGAATGTGCCAAGTGACAAAGGTTCTCATTTGGAACTGACCCGGTGACAATGCGATTACATGGCATGTGCAGTAACTATTTGGCTACCGAGGCGCTCCACCACCACAGATTAAACAAAAGATATCCATGTTAATTAGTGAGCTTTAGAGGTGCTGGTAGGCAGATTTTGCTACCTTTGGACAGAGCCAGGCTATCTGTGTCCCCATTTCCAGTCTTTATGCTAAGCTAAGCTAAGTAGCCGCTGGCTGTAGCTTCATATTTAATGGACAGACATGATATTTATTTTATGTTTATGTTATGGAGTTTATTTGTCAGGGACAATGCAAATACATTGTAACAGGTCACAATAATAACAATTTCCAGCCAAGGCTAATTCGCGATTCCTGTCCCTGAAGTCCTGAACTGGCATCATTACCAAAAGTCCATTCGTAAAACTGAGTACGTAATAAATTGTGACATTCTCATTTATGTGACATGATCAGTATCCTCTCATCTAAGTCCCGGAGAAGAAGAAAGCGAGTACACATATGTAATAAGTGTCACTGAAAAAGAGTAAACCAACAGAGAATTGAGCACTGAAGTTATCTCATTGTCAAGAGTACAGTCTGATCTGACGCTGCTGTCTCCTCATGCAGGGTTTTGATCGTGTGCGTTGGAGACGTGGTCGTCCCGACTCCCAGCACAGAGGACGGGTGATTATCATTTCCACTCCCTGGATCAGACTTTATGATAAAGCTTGAGCCCCTTTTGTGCTAATGAACCAAGGCGCTTGTGTGCAACTGTGTGAACGACTCAGTGACAGAAACCTTTTTATCTTTAGGAAAACACTGGTGGTGCAGCTCAGCAACAAGGTGTCAGAGGAACAGAAATGCAAATATTACATTCCTGTGTGTCTGAAGGAGGTAATGAGTGGTACAATAGTAAAAATAGCAATTCAGAAGATTTGTCAGTTATTTTTTTGTGCATGTATTCAGTATTACAGTTTCATTGTCTTTATATATCATTGTATTACGACAAAGCTCTCACAACAGGATATTGTAGCCAACAGAAGATTTCTAAATATATAATCTATTTCTACTATAAATAGATTTTAATTCTAGTTATGTTTAGTTTTTGGCTACTAAAATGCATTTTTACCATTTGATTTAATGTAATGGACACAAACTTGACAAACTTCCTCTGTGCGTGAGTGTTTTATGTGCAGGTGATGTGTGTGTTGTGTTAAATGAACACATCCTCAGTGTGTTTGTTTGTCCTCCCACAGGGCTGCAGGGATGTGTCAGGGTTGACACAAGCTGTGCTGGGCCTCCTTCTGCCTCTGGGATACGAATATAACCCCAGTCTGGTTCTGCTGGTTCGGATGCCAGGTAGTGGGCTGTGTGACAGTGTGTGGCAACAGCTAACAGGCCTGCTGCAGGGGCTGGCACAGGGACACACACTGGTTCTCATCCAGGTAAGACAGCTGGGGCCCCCAAGTTTACAGTGTGTAAACTATTACACAGCGTGTAATCAGTAATTTTGTCATTTCAGGAAGGTGAGAAGGCTTGCGTTGCCCCCACAGCCTCCTCTCTCCTCGGGGATGCTGCCCCTTCTCTGGGTCAGCTTCAGGCTCCTCTACCAGAGGACGTGGAGGCGCTGGAGAGGCTAAGGCTCAGACTCCAGGCAGACTGGAAGCTACTGCAAACTACAGGTGAATTCACAACAGCAACATCGCATGAGAACAGACAGAGTTTGAAAATAACTGTACAGTGCTATATTAATGAGAAATTCTGTCTTCTAAAAACAGCACCAGGAACTGGAAGCGGTGGTGAGCACTGAAGCCGATCCTGCTCTTTTTTTTAATAACAAAATCATAAATCATAGTCTTGATAAAATTTTGTATTATTAGGTTATATTGTCCAGACGGGGAATCAATCAAACACATTGTGCCCTAAATAAACTGTATTTTTGATGAACTCTGATAATTCCAACTCTTATTTTTGTGTTGTTTTGTTATTTGTTACTACAAGAGCTCGGGGAACACTTTGTAGGAACGTTGTAAGTAAACACAGTTTGTTTGCAAATGATTGCTTCTGTTTTTATTTACGTTTCACACAGCATCCCAAGTTTTTTGGAATCAGGGTTGTTGTAGGGTTTTTAACTAATTATCAGCAAAGGGTTAATAAGTCATTGAATATGGTCTTAAACATTTCATTTTTTAAAATAATGTATCTTATTATGAGACATGATATTCAAACAATAAATCTTAAATAACTTTTGCATTGATGTTGTCACAAACGTGCCACTAATGTCTTTACATGTGGTATGTAAAGGTGTCTGCAGCCAACGACGTTTCAATATGTTTGCAAAATGCTCGTAATTTTAGGTGGATGTTGGTTCTTGGCCTTTGTGGGCAGTATATGTTGAAGCGAACCCGGTGATGGAACATCAAAGTGCTTTTGCTCGGGTGCTGTCCTTATGAACAGTTTTAAGATCTGTACGTAACTTCAGTATTTCTGGTCTACGTCATCCTTCTACTCCACCACATCTCAGAGGGACACAATATCCTTTTTCATCCAACAGAAAACAGCATAGAGTACTGCTTAAATGTTAATGCACCATTAATAATGGTTAAAAACACTCAGTCTTGATCATTCTGCAGAATGAGTACTTTACTTTTGATACTTACAGCACAATTTCCTGATAATACTTGAAGTACTTTTACTTAAATTAATTATGAATGCAGTATTTTTACTTGTATTGAAGTATTTTTTATAGTGTAGTACTCCTACTTTTGATCAAACTTTTGGAGAAAAGTACATTTGATGAGCTTCATTTGAGTCTTTGAGTCTAGTCTCCCTGTAAACCCTGTTTCTCTTCCTGCCGCTGGGGGGCGCTGTGGGACGCGCCGTCAGTAAACACTGAAGCAGATGACGCCTCTACTCACATGTGAGTCATTGCCTTGTGTTGATGCACAAGCAGCTCTCCTTCATTCAGCTGCTGTCTGCCCGTGAATGTGTCAGTTTGGCGTCTTTTCGCCGTGATTGGATCGCGCGCCGGTGCCTGAAAGCACCACCGGGAGGAGTGACATTACTAACAGACATCGGAGAGAGACACGCAAACACATCACACCTCCTGAAAGATGTCCGGCAGCACCTCCGCCACCGCGCAGCCCGCAAAAATGAGAAAGGACGAGTCTTTCCTCGGGAAATTAGGAGGAACCCTGGTGCGGAAGAAGAAAGCTAAAGAAGGTGAGTTAGTATTAAATTTGCCTTCACATGCTTACATTATGAAAAGCCTCTTTTTGTCCTCTTTGTTGGGTTTCTGTCCATGGTGCTGCAATCACATGATGTGCTGTTAAAATATCCTCCTCTGGGACATTTAATCATGAGCTGCACATATGATTTACAGCATCTGTACACACAGTTACAGTGACACACACAAGGGTTTATCTTCACTCTATGGTTGTAATCCGGGTCAATTAATATCTGATCACAGATTCAGTCATATTTCGAGCTCTTGAGCGGTTTTGGTGTGTGAGAAACGCTTGTGAGTGGATGAGAGGCGAGACAAAGCCTCTGAGAGACTCCACGGGCATTTAACATGAGGTAATAAACAGAAATAGACCACAGAGCCAGTGACCGGTGACAGGAATGCAAGGTTATGAAGATAAATGTGTAAGAGGATTTCTTAGCTCTCTGCAGTGTGGACATCAGAACAGTCTTCAAGTTATTGTCCTAGTTTTCCAGTTGTTGACCAAACTATTTTCTGCCCTCCCACAGGCCAGTCAGTGTGTGGTAAAGCAGACAGCTGCGAGGTTTAACGCCTCAGTGTGTGTGTGAGTGTGTGTGTGTGTGTGTGTGTGAGCTCACAGCCATGTGTTTGGAATCTCCATTAAAGGAGGTCCACCAGCAGGAGGACAGAGACACATTAATTGTTCTACGAGCCTCATTAAATCCCATACATCTAAGGGTTTTAACAGTTTAAAGTATCTCGATCAGGCTGCTAAAATTTGCAGTTTTGCCTCTTGAGATTGGTGGAAAGAGTCAGAAATACTTGCCAAACATTGTTAAAACTTAACATGTCCAGAGTTTTTCGGGGGAATGTGCACAAAGTGATGCACAAGACATCATCATATTTTAAAGAAGAGCTAAAACATTTTAGTTGATTGACAGAAACTTAATCCATTAATCAATAGGGTCCATTTATTTAGCAAAAATGGCAGGTTTCATATCACTGTAAACTGGCATTTTAGACTTTAAAAAAATCAGTTACTATTCCGCCAGGGTGGTCTAACCTTGAAGACACTCAAGGGGTTAACAGAAAACCCTGCAGACAGTTCAGCCCAGTGAGTTAATTAGAAGATAACGGAGAGGTGGAGTCGTGGTGTAACGAGGTAATGACAGTAATTGGCTTCCTGCCTAATCTTGTGCTCCATGCTTCTCTGAAAGCAGCGATGAAGATAATACAACCTGATACAGAATTAAAGACCATTCACAAAATGACGTCCCGAAATTATTACGACCCCAGAAGTCTCAGAGATGTGAAGCTGTTTTACAAATGTGAGCATGAAAGAGAGAGAGAGACCCTTAATTTAATATGTAGAAGTTAGGATATAGTTGTATTTCAAACCGATCGACAGTTCAGCTGCAGCTAAAATGATTAGTTGTGCCGTCGACTCATTAAAAATGCATCGTTTTTCAAGCAAAAATGCCAAACATTTCAGTTCCAGCTTGTCAAATATGATGATTTGCTGCATTTATTTGTCACTGTTATGGTTAATTGAATACATTTGGGCTTTGGACAGTCAGCTGATCAAATAAGCCACTTGAAAATGTCACTTAGGGACATTTTTTCACAGTGTCTTTGGTTTTATAGACAAAACAATAAATGGAGAAAATAATCAACAGGTTTCTTGATGATGAAAATAAATAGTTGCAGCCCTTAATTCAACGTCTTAAAAATCTCTCATAGTAACTCCGACCTCCAACATCCAGCTTACATACAATTAAATAATTTTGCCAACAAATGGCTTTAAGTGAGCGCTGCAGGTGCTGAACTCTGCTGATGGAGTGCGGTGCCTCTGTGTGGTCCAAGTGGATTAAAGCTCTGATGATCTCTTTAAAAATCTGCTGATTCTAGAATTAGAAATCAGTATAACAGGAGGACAGTAAGGTTTAATCTTGCTAATGGATGCACAGCCATGGCCTCACGTGCTGCTGCTGCTGTTGCTGCTGTTGCTGCTGCTGCTGCTGCTGCTGTCTGTTACGTTTGGGTGTGGTGCTTTACTCTTCAAGGGGAACGCCCGACAGAGACGAGTCGACACTGGAAAAGTTGCCTCACAGCTGCTGAATAATCATTAAGAGAATAAATGGATTGCTCCTTTAAAAAAAGAGACTTATGGTTTCTTTAATTGTGTGGGCACTCCTTAGCAACCACAGTTACATGTTTCAGCACAGGGCTGAAACAGGCCTTGTATGAGAAAAGGGATGGAAAGTGTTTCCTAAGGCTATTCAACAAGACAGAAAGGAACATTTATACAGTTCAGATTCCTGCAGTTGCAAACCTAGTTTTGGAACAGCCAGTATGTTCGTGACTCCTGTTTATCCTGATAAACTGAAAGGAAGTCTGCGTCTCTCTGACAAGGCCCAGCTCTCCCTGTCAGCAGTCAAGGCAAAGCACACATGTTTGCTTTATAAGGCCTGACAGTGTTATGTCACATCCTAATTGTGTTATCTTAGGGTGCTTAAAGCGTTTAACATACAGAATACAGCTAAGACAGGTTTTAGGATGGATGCTGATAATAGTAAGTCATCTGTTTATTATTGCTATGCTGCTTTTTTTTGCTCACTCTGCCGACTTATTTTATTACATCAAAAAGAGATGCCTTATGCATTAATTTATGTATAATTATGCATACACCCAAAAAGGGTGACCCAACATTACCAAATACAATATGCATTTATATATTGTCGCTTTCTGTGTGCAAGTATTGTACAAAACATCCAAATTGCTGGTCAATTATATTGATTTAACAATTATGGTATTGTTAGCAGGCATTATCCAGGAGATTCACTGGTATTTTTAACATACAAGTACATTTGTGTTTCAAGCAATGACGCAAGTGACCAAGCAAAGTCAAGCTAATTAATGTTATGGGTTGTGGACGGTCATACGTCAAGCGATAGTGTAATGAGAAATTACAGCAAAGAAAAGCCAAAGATATGTTTTAGACTTTCCAACATTGAAGCTGTTGCACAGTTTCGTCACCAGAGAGCTCTGAAAAGTTTATTTTCCAGCTGTAAAATACACCATCAGTTAATAGCTAATGTAAGAAAAATCATATTGGCAGATCTTTCCTCTCAAACAACATGTCGGTATAAATTTGTCTCAGAGGGATTTACAGCATTCGACACCCTCCGTCCTTTGAGCCTTGATAAGAAAACACCCAAAAAACCTTTAACAGGGAGAAATGATGAAGGGCAGAGCAGCAGATTGTCATGCAGTAGATGCTTTATGTGCAGAGCACTGAGAAGTAGCAGGAGGAGAATATTAGGTGTAATAATTTAAAGAGCTGCAGCTGTCATGGTTAATATCCGCTAAAGGCCCCCTGTGGAACAAACTCAGCGACACCATCACCTCCTGGCTGCTGTTACTCACTGCTGCCTGTGTTGGTGTAAATAACCAAAGCTATATTTAAGGTCCAGTCAGTCTTCTCCATACTGCTGCATTATTTATATCTTCCCCCTCTGTGCCACGGTACCCCCCCAACCCCCCGCTGGGAGCAGCGGAACCAAAGTAGGACGTCGATTTCAATCTGCTTCACGCTGTTGTTTAAGATGCAGATGGGACATTTTTGTCTGTAAAGCTAAAGAAATCTCACCACATGTTGCTGCTGACTAATCTTTTTGTCCTTTCCCATAATGTTTGTAATGACACTGAGGAGGTTTATGACATGAGTTTGTGCAAAACAGCCGGCATAAGATAAATGCTCTCGACTGCAGGCTTTGGCTTGTATTCAATTAGTTTAATTCAGTTAACAGGAATACAGCTGCTGCCTGATTGATTATCTGCTGCAGCAAAACATATTGAAGGCTCCAATCACATACATTGCTGTGGAATTACAGCATATTATAAGAAGAAAAACATGAACTTGGCATTGTTTGTGTGAGAAAATGCTCTTTTCGTACCACCCTGCATGCCTGGATATGAATATTAGAATAAAGGTATTCCAGTCGGCGCCATACCTGTGAGAGGTCAGTGAAGCCTGTCCTGTGTCCACTGTTTGACAGCTCAGAGGTTGCTTCGGTGCATTTACGTCCACTCTGGTGTCTCCTTCCTGTCCATGCAAACATGCACACACACGTGCACACACACACACACACACACACACCCCAGCGACTCCTGTAACTGGACGCAGTGGTGGGGTGGAGGGTTGTGACAGAAATAAACACGTGATGCCGCCCCTGCCACTGCTCAGCCCCGACCACTGCGATTCACACACACTCTCTCTCACACACACACACACACTCCTATATTTTCTACCTTCGCTGCCATCGGGGGGGAATCCGGAGGTATATAGAGAGGACATGGCGGGGCTTCTGTGTGGGACCAAGAGGAAGAAACAAGGTAATTTGGTTTTAATGTTGGGCTAATGAGGAACTTGGAAGTGGAAATGGGGAAACAAACCTGTTACCTTAGACCTCTGTGGTTCATATCCAGCAATGGGTTCTGTTGGCTCTCATAAGAGGTCATCGAGATGTAAGTACTGCGTGTCAATGTTAAACGTGCACTTAACATTATAGGATCGACTGCGTGTCTTTGTGAGGGTTGCTGTTATATTTCTGGCCGGGCGAGTGGAAGTGTTTTCATTTCCATGCATCACTCTGCATAAATCTGCTGTGCAGATTTAATTACCTTGTATAATTTGACCGTTTTCACCCACATCTTTCACTTGACTGTGTGAAGCTGTGTGTGCCTCAGTGCAGAGCAGCAGTAATGCAGTCAGATGGAGACGGAGGGAGGAAGCAGCACAATTAAGATGAAATACAGCAAGCTCGCTTTGTAATTACAAAGCAAACTGCTGATCTGTTGTGAGATTCAGGGCTCGACTTATGAGGAGGCTGAATCTGATAGGAAACCTGCAGGGGCCCCTCCTCCCGGGGTAATTCTGTGTATCCTCTCTTTGTAATGCTTTGAAGTGAAGATTTTGTCCAGATTGGATCACAGACACACTGAGCAGACTGTCATTCATTCTATTCTCTCATTCTAGAAAAATAAATTTTACATGCTTTTAATTTGAAAAACAGCTGAAAGTGCAGCCATGTTTCTGTTTCTGCCTTCACCTTGGTTCTCTGTGCTGGTTTTATAAATAGCAAAGTCAATGAAATGATAGATTTGAGGCCATTGATTGAGGTCCAGCCTGTTGAAGGTCTTGAAATTGAAATGCAGGATGATAAAAGCGACGTGGCCATTAGGGGAAGAAAGCCTGTAGCCTGTAAATCCCCGGAGTGTCTCTCCAATCAGTCGTGAAAGCATCAGCAGAAATGGATTTTATCTCAAGTGTGTGTGTCAGTGTGTGTGCGTGTGTTTTTCAGTGAGCGTCTTGTCACCTTTAATCAACGTTCTCGTTCTCATTCTAACCATATTTCGGGTACATTGCATGTTTACGCTGGAAAAGTCCTGAGATACGCTCTTAAATAGCTCGATCCTTGAAAGAGCCGCCGATGGACGCTGCTGCCCTGTAATGCAGTCTGTGCTGGAAAGGAAAGAGTCTCACATGGCTGGAGAAGAATTTAGGAAGTGACGGGCGTGTGACAGCTCGTGGTCAGTGCAGAATGTTGTATTAGCACAATATGGTACGTTAAGGGTGAATGGTTGGAACATACTTAATTTATAATGTGGAATTGGGAGTGTTTGGGATTGTTCTACTGTGGGTTTAGCATGAATGACTATCTGAGCAGGGTTAATTGATAGTTGCCAGATAAACCGAGTATTTGAGTTGTCCTGTTTGGAGTTGGCTGTTTGAGTTTATTAAGATGTATAAATGCATCATCTAATCCTGTGATGCAATTTCTGTTTTGCACCTTGAGAAAAATTGATCATTTACAGTATTATTATCATTTTTGATCATAATGATAATGATAATAAATTACTCCTGTTGCACAAACCATTATTAAAATGAAAGTGCTGTACACAGAGGCAAATAATGAAGACATTTATAATTAAACAAGGATAAATCTAAAAAAATAAAGACATATTTTAAAAGATAAATCGTTAAATGAGAAATGTGTTAAAATGATGTGTTTTCACCACCAATTTAATACAACACTTATATAACTGTCGAACTCGTGATGGGCAGTTTTTCTTGCAGCAGAACCAGATTATCTTTTTCATTCCTTTCCTGCCAAAACCCGGCGCCTCCATTACCCACAATGCTAACTGTTCAGTGAGAGATTCAAGTGTGTTAAGCCAGTCGTGGCTAATGTAGCCTCGAGCCACCAGCCTCAAGCAGAGATGTGAAGCTGGCCGTAGAGGTTTGGTAAACTCACTGCTTTTTAACCCGTTTTCAGACTTTAGTGACATCATTTATTCATTCAAGCAGCTCCCTCTGAAGCCACAAAAGGCTTTCTACAACTTTTTGTCCCGTGTGTAGCGGTGCTCCCCCAGCCTGTTCATGGAAAGTTTCCTGTTCAGATCGTGGTTAAACTGTCTACAGATTTGGAGTCCCGTGTAAATTTCACATAGTTCAGCTCTGACTGTTCCGGACACTAAACAGAGGCGAGTGGTGGTTAAATGAAGTCTGGAGAGCAGGATCAGGGTCTGCAAGCTGACACCAAATTGACACCACACTTTCCCCACAAGGGGAATTTATGATGTTGTTGAACTAATACCGCTACCAGTGATGCTGACAAGCTTTCTATTTATCGTCTTGGTCTTGTCTCTCTTTCTCTATACTCAGAGAGAACAAATACAGTAAACGTTTCTGTGGATTTGTTTTATTGTATTTGTCATGCCCGTTTTTTGACTTTCATGTTTCATGTGTGTGTGTGTGCATGTGTGTGTGTGCGTGTGTGTGTGTGTGTGTGTGTGTGTGTGTGTGTGTGTGTGTGTGTGTGTGTGTGTGTTTGTTGTTGTTGTTGTCTTACCAGTGAGCGATCTCCATGAGGAGGGGAAGAATGCCATCAATGCTCCCATGCTTCCCACAGGGACAGACATCCACCCAGAGGACACACTGCTGGGTATACGCACACACACAAACACACATCTGCACATACAGAAAGTAAAAGTGAAGAATGTATTATTTAGAACTGAAACTCCACAGCGGTGGAATGTACCTAAGTACATTTACTCAAGCATGATGCTTCTACTCTGCTACATTTCAGAGGGAACTGTTGTACTTTTTACTCCACTACACTCATTTGACAGCTTTAGTTTCTAGCTTATAAAATGAATTCACTGTTAGACATAAAACCAGTGGTTTGCAACCTTTTTGGTGTGTGACCTCTTACAACAACGTGTCTGTTTGTGGCTTTCAGATGTCTATGAGTTGGTTGCAGTTCTAGCCAACATATATTTCCCCTCTAATCTTCTCAAATGCTTCCATTTAAATCACTGTTTGAGGGCCAAAGAGGTCAAATTATTCATTGTTGCACAAAAAGCAAAGAAATTCCTCCAGAGTTCTGCAGCAACACTAGTTTTTCCTTCTTTCCTAACCCATTAATCATCTCATGCCCCCTCAGATTGAGGCCTGTACTACCCCACTGTATATAAAGCAGTAAAGTACTGCTTATGCATTGAGAATTTTCTGTAATATGTAGTAATATGCCAATCACAGGCCATTCTTCTTTTACTTTTGTTACTTTTAAGCATATTTTAACTTTTACTTTAAAGACCCGACTTTAACTTGTAATAGAGTATTTTTATATTGTTGTATTGGTACTTTCACTTGAGTAAAGGATCTGAATACCACTGAAACAGCATCTCTTATGTTAAAACACTATTATTGCCTAAATGTGAAACATTTGTGTTAATTTTCTGACTGGAGGCTGCTGTGTTCTTAATACTGCAATTGCATTTCCAATATTTTCTGCTCCTTATAACATTTTTTTGCAGAGGTTGTCAGAGGTTAGTGAGGTCACACTGTGAATATGTTGACACGTGTTGACTAATGGGGATTTTGACAGCAGAGGAGCAGGAAATGAAAGTGGGTGGAGACGCCTTTGTCTTATGTTGCCACGTGAATCACTGTTGACATGAGAGTGATGAGAGGAACATTGTGTGTGTGTGTCTGTCGATTTGTATTTACATGAGACCAAAAAATACATCTGTATCCAAAGGGAATTTGACTGTCATGAACATCCACTCACATGTCCGCTGACTGTCCTAACGTCTCTCACATTATCTTCATCAGAGGAAAACGCTGAGAGGATCATGTTGGACCCAACATCACGGGAAAACCTTAAATTTAAAGATCTTCTGAAGGTAGTCCGGCATCACATTGTGCCCACATACATCACATCTCCCCAGCTGAAGCAGAACAGTCAAAAATCTGAAGAAAACAGTTTGATTAGTAGGTTTTTATTGTATTCTAATGTGTGTCCAGGTCCTGATTGACTGGATCAACAGTGAGCTGGAGGAAGAGAGGATCATAGTCAAAGACCTGGAGGAGGACTGTTATGATGGACAAGTTCTCCAGAAGTTATTTGGTGAGAAACTGGTTTCTTTGGCATCACGATTCTGACAACCTGCTTATCCATATGACTTCTTTACGCCTTCAACTTACCAGCAGTGGTGTGAAAAACTGCAGTATTACTAGTGTTAGACAGTGTTGAATTCATTCATGCACTCTGTCAGCATAAAGTTTAACAGAGGTACAGTTAACAATTTACTATTTTACTTGCATGCAAAGATGTTTTATTTCATATTGTGAGTTTGATGCTTGACAGACTTCTTTGACCACTAAACTGCATTTTCAATAGACGTTAGCTGCAATCGGTTTCATTTCTCTATGCACATGTGTGCCAGCTGCGCATTAGACAAAGCTTAATTTTGGGGTATTAGCTGGCAGTCGTGAATATCTTGCGTAAAATGACCAACGTATTATCTCATATTAGCATTAAAACACACATTGATGATGACTGCGGGTGAAAACAGTTCACTCAATTCAACATTTCTTTCATTTTGAGGGACATTTTTAAAGATAAGCTATACAATGACAAACCCTCAGGTACATAAATCATCATCTCATTCAGTTTCATGTCAAAATGCGTATTATTGGCACATTTTTGTTTTCTCCAGTGTGATGAAGGTGTTCTCAGCAGGCTGCTGCTGTGTGTAGGAAAGCCTCTGGGTCTTTGGCCTGTGAAGGGTTCCCCCTTGTGTCTGTTGTTTGTTACAGCACAGTGAAAACTTGGCCTTATTCAGTGTCCACCCAGACATGCTAATGTTTAAAAGCATCTACTTTAAAAGTGACCACATGTAATGTCACTGCAATAGTAGCTGTAATAAAAGCTAAATTTACATAATTGAATGTTTGCAGGGATTGAATGGATTTGGTTTTTAGTGATCACCTTCGTGTCTGTGTTTATATCCCTGTGCATTTTCTTTGCATTTCTTACATCTTTGTCTTGCATGGAGATTCTTAACTTCTTGTGTACTTTTTTTGTATTCAAAGAGAAAACGTGTGTGCTCAGACTCCTCCTCCTGCTCCTTACATTTGTTTCTTCTCTGAAAACACTAGATAATTATTGCAGCCTGACAAAATGTCCCAAACATCTACAAGAATAAATCATCAAGAACTTGCAAATTGATTTCCAAAAGCCAACCAGTACAGGACAGAGCTGACACTTGGTTGCATGTGTTGCAGAAATGTTGTGTGCTCTTTCACTTCTCGCACACCTTTATTGCTTTTGCCCCTCATGCAGTCTCAGTGTTTTATTGCATCAGTCCCCGTTGCCTTTCCGAGCTCCTTTTATGATCAGTTTCTTCTTTTTTTAAAATATTTGAAGCCACGCTTGAGATAAGCTTCCTAAATCCTCGTTCTTATTGTTGCTTAGAGCAGAGAAGTCTTCCTTCCTTTGCCAGTTATCTCTGTTGTCTGCATTTTCAAGAGCATCATGTCCTTGTTTTCCTATGCATAAAGCCCACACTAATGCAGGCGTGAAAAAAAAACTTTTCTTGTGCACTGTTTGGTTTGAAGCACTTTGTAACTTATGTCGTTTATGTAAATGAAGGCCTTTTGTCACCAGTTTTTCTCCTTTTTAAATCTGTGGTTTTTTTCCTGTGCCCACGCACTTGAATCAAGCCTTCCTAATTCCTATTCATGTCTCTCTTCTGTGTATGGAAAGTCTGAGCTGATATCTCTCATCTCTGCTGTCGTCGACAGAGAAGTTGTCAGGCAGGAAGCTGAACGTGGCCGAGGTGACCCAGTCAGAGATCGGCCAGAAGCAGAAGCTTCAGACCGTTTTGGAGGCCGTCAACGAGCTGCTGAGGCCTCACGGCTGGACCATTGAGTGGAACGTGGACTGTGAGTTAAGCATTAGTGACTGTGCTGCTTAAACTGGTGCTCCAGCTTAAAGTAATTCACTTTCATAAAGTTGGGAAACTCGCAAGAGACAGATCATAAAAGAATGGTGAAAACTGAAGCTACAGAGGCAGATATATCTGGACTTTTAGTCCCTCATATGAGTCAAGCTTTAGAAATAATGGAGCCTACCTGCAATGCGACTCTTTCATTAAAGTCTTCCTGCCTCCTAAATGCCCACTCTTTTTTCTCCACACCTCCACTTTGTAATGCAGGGCTTCTGCTAGAAATGGAAAAACTCTCAATTCCATTGTGGTTATTTTGTGAAACTTTTGGAGAGCTCCTCCACAGCCACAGAAGAGATTATACACTCGGGCATGCAAACTGCCCTTCATGTGTAGAACTGGTGGAGTGCCCATGAAGAAGATAATTTGCATTACAAATAGAGAGTATTTAATCCTGTGCAGAGTATTGAGGAACTCTGCAAACACGAGCATTGTGCACAGGAGAGAGTTAAATGATTTCATGCGTCGTTAACTGCTCATTTGCAGCTTTTTAATTTTTCTTTTGTCTGTGAACAAAGCACCAACTGTTACCTTTCATCTTTAGAAAATTGCTCTCGTCATTGTGTTAGTAGGCAGTGTGAAAGAGCTGGCCGTCCTCTCGTGTGATTTCCTCTTGCAGCTATCCATTCGAAGAACCTGGTGGCTATTGTCTATCTGCTGGTGGCTCTCGCGATGCACTTCCAGGCCCCCATCAGGCTTCCTGAGCACGTTTCTGTACAAGTGGTGGTAGTCAAGGTAAAGTGTCTCATCAGGCTCACACAGGATGCATTCATCATATGTCCAATGCTATAGGGATGGATACAGAGGTGCATGGTTTTATTTATGCTTTTAATTTTAAAAGGCAGCGAGTTACAGACAATCAACATGATAACTAAAAATATACCTCAAAATTAAACATAAACAACATAACAAAGACTCATCCAAACAATAATATCATCATAGCGACAGATGGCAAAGTGTCAGTTTATGGCTAAATGTTTCCACCATCTGTCAGTATTTTGTATTGTCTCGACTGTGCATGTAGTTTTCCTGTGGTTGTCTCATGTATTAACTGAAGCACGCTGACTTTTGTGTGAGCAGAAACGAGAGGGCATCCTGCAGACCGCTCTTGTGACCAAGGAGCTGACGAGCACCACCGAGTACGAGCTGATTAATAACTTCATCCACATTCGTCCTCTCCTTACATAGATTTTGTGTTTTAAAGCCTTAATCGTGCTTATTGTGGTATAAAAACAGTCTTTCCATTTGTCCTTTTTTTGCTTTTCAGAATGATGATGGGAAGATTTGGTGAGTCCCGGCCACGTCACCACGTGACGGAAAGTTTTTGTATGAATTAAATAAACAAGACATAACATGATAATTTAGAAGCTTTAGAGGTGCAGGTTTTTTACCTTTGGGCAGAGCCAGGCTAGCTGTTTCCTCCTGCTCCCAGTCATTACGCTAAGCTAAGTTAGCCATCTGCTGGCTGTAGAGGATATATTTACAGAACAGATATGGGAGCGGCATCGATCTTCTCATCTTTTTGACACCTTTGATATTTCCCAAAATGTCAAATGATTCTTTTAAGTCTTCATAACCTTTGAATTGATTCTTTTTTACAACAGAGAGGGACGCGTTTGACACTTTGTTGGATCATGCACCTGACAAGCTCAACGTAGTAAAAACGGTATTAAAGACCTTTTCTTTGCATGACGGGGGATAATTTAATGCTAATGTAATTGTTCTGTAAACATGATTAATAATTCGTTGATCGTGTTGCCAGTCTCTCATCACCTTCGTGAACAAACACCTGAATAAGCTGAACCTGGAAGTTACGGAGCTGGAATCTCAGGTAAGAGATGGGATGCTTCATCTAGACCTTCAGCCGCAGATGCAGTCAGTTCTTAAAATTCTCATATAATCCAGTCTGATCTATTTTGAAGTTTAAATACTGGATCTGCTGTAAATCTTGTGGTCTGCATGTTTGTGTGCAGTTTGCTGATGGAGTGTACCTGGTTTTGCTGATGGGGCTCCTTGAGGACTACTTTGTCCCTCTGTACAACTTCTTCCTCACCCCAGAGAGCTTCGAACAGAAGGTGATTACAGCCTCCAAAAAGTGAAATTTGCAACTTATCAGCGCTCTGAAATTCCATGTGGTGTCCCCGCAGGTTCACAATGTGGCGTTTGCTTTTGAGCTGATGCAGGACGGAGGCCTGAAGAAACCCAAAGCCAGACCAGAAGGTATTTTATAGGCACACATTACAGAAATATGACATTATTCTCAGCCCAGATAAGAGATGTAAAATGTGAATTTGAAATGTGAAGGAGGTTTTATGGAGGCTTGGAGGAGACTATGAGTCTCTTGCACTTATGAGGGACCATTAAAAAACGTGTTGAATGGTTGGTGCTCTACAGGGGGAGTCATGTTAAAGGTTGTCCAGTAGATGGAAACCTTACCCCACCCTTAAACTCCAATACTGGACGGCTGTTGAGCCTTGAGCTACACTTCGTTGTCCAGTTTGAATAAACCAGCCTGATTTTATTTAAGAGAATGTAAAAGCTTCTAATTAAAAAATCTAATTATGGCGTACTGGCTTCAAGTAGTTTTTGCTATTATGATGATTATTGGTGAGTTTTCCCTGTTTTTCATAGACCCTTTATGCTCTTCATACCCCCCGTAGAGGCAGAAATGCTATTACAGAAAATTTGGAAATAGCTTTCAGAGTGTGATCTAATACTGATCGTGTCCTTAAACTGGAATCAGTATCTTGCTCCACTGAAGCATTCACATTGATACTAGGTGCTGGTTGGTCACATTAATTCACCGAGTATGATATTGAAAGAACCATGTTATTATTTTTTTGTTGTGTAATTTAAATCAGTCACAGCACATCTGAGATTTAGAGGAATAAATATCTGTTGAAACATCCGAGCACAACATATTTAAGACTTTTCAACTGTGTCGTATACAGAATTCTCAGAGCTACTTTACATCCCATGTTGTGCTTCTATTTTTGTCGTATGCAGTGGCCACATTTACATTTTGTTCCACATTCGTGTCCCATATTTTATGTTTTATTTAATTTCCAATTACTTACACTACTTATATTCCACTATTTAATACATTGTGTAAACTTTTGCTCATGCTCTTTGTTTTTGTTATTTTCTTTGCCCTAAATTACTCTAATTAGCCTATTTTTCCATATATCTCCTCATTTTTTACTTGCTTTCTGCACAGTCCTTGGAGATGACCACAAAGCAGTTTACTACAAAATTGTGTGTGTGATTTATAAATATTTGAATTTTGAACCAATGTAAGCTACAGCACCCTTTCAGAATGTGTAAATATTGTTTCTCTCCACACACTGTGTGAATGCAAATGCTTTTCCATTCTTCAAACATTTTTTTGACTAAGCCAAAAAGGAAACTCTTATTTCCCCCCCAAAAAACTACTTGCAATCACTTCTCACAATTTTTGCAGTAATTGGATGTTATGTATTATCTTCATAGCTGCGTAGCTGCACTCCTACTACAGTATATGTGTTCTGATTAGCATAAGCTGTGCTAAGTTTTATGCACATCTGCATGAAAGTAGAGATCTCAAAGCTGTTAATGATATCTACAGTGTCAGCCAAGCAAACAGGGCAATGCAGATGATAAGGAGCTTAAGAAATCCTATTTTAATGGTGATGCAATGGCAGTGGTTGAATCACAAAGACCTAGTTCTGATGAGAATTTACAACAAGCAAATAAGCACTTCTGTAGTACACCATGTTACTGACAAAGAGAACACAAAGTATTTTTCAGCCTTTGAATCTCTTCTGGTAAGAAGTAATACACCACATGACAATCATTTGCAAATTCTTTGGGAGCTATTTTAAGCTCTATTTCATTTCCAAAATTACAAAATAACCCTTTTGAAGGAAAGTAGTCCAACTGCAATCATAGAAGAAGCTCCTTTGCAGTGTAAATATGATTTTATGGTAGCACAGCCCATTTATTCTGTGCCTAAGTGTTCCAAGAATGCAATTTATCTCTTATAACATTAGTTTTTGTACATGTCAAAGGTTTCTTCCTGAAGTTTTCTCAAAAGTTTTGCAAACTGTAATGATCTCTCCTGTCTCAATTTGTTTTTCAGATGTTGTCAACCTGAACCTCAAGTCCACCCTCAGAGTCCTCTACAACTTGTTCACCAATTACAAGAACTCTGAGTGAACTGTTCCAGCTTCACCCCCTGATTTGAACACTGTCCTGTGCCTGCGCTGACATTATGCATTACAGTCTGGACACTGGAGGAGACCAAGTGGGATTGTAGTCATCGTTATGTGGGACTTAAAAAGACCCATGGGGAGTAGCCTGAAAATGGCTCTGAATGTTAGTATTTAATCTTCCCCAAATGTCAGTATTTATTTATTCCTGCCTCGAACGTTAACTGCAGCCGGGGAAACCCTGCAACCTTTAGCCTGCATTTGAATACACAGCCGCCACGGGACAAATGTGTGAGGGCATAATGTTAAAACTGGAAAACATGTGTGTAAAACTCAACCCTCCAACAAATAATAGGCCATTTAAGAAAGTTAAACACATTGAATATTATTTAGCACAGTATCTAAAAATACTCTGTGTACATATTAAAGGAATAGTTCAACATTATTGGAAATATGCTTATTCACTTTCTTGCCAAAAAATCAATCATCACTCTCATGCTTGTGTGCTAAAAAGTAAGGTTAGAACCAGCAGCTGGTTAGCTCATGTTAGCATAAAGGCTGCAAACAGGTGCACCAACAAAATTTGGTTTCTTCATGACATTGTTTTGAAACTAAACTTTATTTTGACTATCACTGTCCATAGCATATAAATATTACAACTTAATACATTTCAATGTGATTTAATGGTAGCGTCACAAGAGTCAAAAGTTGAGATGGCAGTTACTGCTACTCTGCTAGACAAGTGCTGTTAGCAAGAGTTTAACTGGGCTTTATCGCTCCATCATGTCTGGATTTAGCTGCTGCTTCATTTAGTGACATGGAAAACAAACTTAATTACTAAGATGTCAGTACATCAAAATAGCTCTTGTTATTTAAGTGTACAAATAGTAGGGTGGCGAAAATAAAACAAGTAAATGTTGTCCTAGCTGTGGCTATCTCACCAGCTAGCTTTCAGATGATATAGCTTCTTTCTTTAGCTGTCTGGCTGGTTGGAGTCACTGCAAATATAAAAAGCAGTTTTTATAGACATACATTTCTATGGCTTTTTTTTGTGTGTGTATACTAAAACACGTAACAAAAAGTCAAATTCTGGTCTTAACTCAGTTTTGACCAAATGCACTGTATTTTGCCTGTTTCCATGTTTATTCTAAGCTAAGCTAACCGGTGCCTCACTGTATCTTCATATATAATGTACAGATAGTAGAGTGTTATCAATGGTCTCATCTAACTCCACAAGAAAGCAACGAAGCATATTTCTCAAAATGGTTTTTACTATTGCTTTAAGAAACTTGAGTGCTTTGTATTATATATATATGACATATTATATAATATCTGAAAATGCTTTGTTTATTCTTACTATATATATATATATATATATATATATATATATATATATATAATCGTTTTTACAGCTGGAAGGAACTGTGAATAGTTCTTGTTTACTCTGAACTATGCAGACCACATCTCAAGCCATATTTAAAAGCTGATGCTGTTGCCTTCTGCCTTAAGTGCAGCGTGCTCTTGCCGTCCCGGGAGAGCTCAGTCAGAGGATCTTCATATTGACCTGCCTTTCAGTCGAGTCTCCGAGGAGGCCTGGACCTCTCTGCGCTCTCCTGAAGCCGAGCTGGGCCTGCGGTGCCACCTGGAGACCTGCTAAGATGTACAGTGAACGACTACTCATCCTTTTTCGAGCCGTGCTAAATTATTGAGAGAGGATGAGTCAATCTAAACTGCGCTCGCGCTGGGTGGCTCACCACTGTGCGTTTTTTTTATCTTGCCAATCAAGGAATAAATGAATGGAATCAAACAGAATGAGAATTTCATTTTATCTCTTACTTGTGTGATAGGTTAGATTTGCTTTGGCTTTTGAGCGAGATTGGCTTTGAAACAGCCAATTCCCGCAATTTGGGTTTATCTAAAGGAATTATGGGTTTATTTTAGGCCTTTATTTTCTTGTCTCATTCCTTTGTTGCTATGGTAACCTTCCACATCCCCGAAATTGCCCCTTCGTCTGGCTGATGGGTGGTCCTTTCTCTTTCCTTCAACAAGGCCGATGCACATACAGAGCTGGCTGTTTTGTTGTCTGTTTCTCTTTCTCCCGCCTCTCTTTTGGTGTGTTTGTTGGAGAATGGAGAAAGCTGGAGACCAGATGACAGTAAATTGATCCAGCCGGTCGCAGATGGAGATGTGTTAGTCGGAGCTGAGTGGTTCAGGCCTCCGTGTGTCACGTTTGTCTCGGCCCTCCTGAAGTGTGCTTTTCCAAACAATGTGTTTGCACCCAAGAGTCAAGAGTCCCTGTTTTCTTTCTCTTGACACATATTTGTTGTTGAAGTCTCAAATGTGGTTTGTGACATGAACGCCCTCATCTGAAAACACTGCGCAAAGCCAGTAAAGAAGAAGAGGAAGTGCTACCTTCTTCTCTGTCACATCCTCTCATTTGTGTTTATCTTCCCCGTCGACCTGGTGACATTTTGCTTTTTCTAAAGCAGCAGTTTGAAATTGCGTGCAGTCAGACCATCTGCATTGATAGATCTCATAGGAAGTTCTGTTTAGATTGAGTGCAGCGCTCCACTTCTAGTATCGCTGTTTTGACAGGAGTTGACATCAGCTAAGGAACTCAGTTCAGCTGAAGTCACTGTTCCGTCGAGTCGCTCTCAAACTGCTAAAGGTAAGCTTATTCAGAAACACTTTTTTGTTTATGACCTTGTTTGAAAGTTACTGTCAACCCCAGGAAAAGGAAGCCGCGCACACACAGAACATGCGGGGAAAGAAAAGTTGCTCACCGAGGCTTTTCTCTTCTCCAGATCCAGGAAACAAGCGCGTGACACGCTCCAGGTCACGTCTGTTTTGTCAGACTGGGTTGCTGTTTGCTGTGCTTTGTCTCAGACCATGTGGTTCAAAGTGTTCAGAGGGAGACGTGCAGCCCTGCAGGTCTGTGGGGATTTACGGTGCTTGATCTGCTGAGTGCTAGATGTGCCACTGAAAAAGAGAAAAGGAAGTGAGGAAACTCAACATCTTCCCTTTTTTTTGACCACATCAATTCCGTGCTCCTCTGTTTTAGAAACTTCTTAAAAAAAAACCAACCAAATCTAGAGATGCATTTGTGGTTGAGCTGTTTTTCTCTGTAGCTGAAAAGCAGAAGTTTGAAGTTGAAGAGTTTCACACAACAGTAGCTGCCTGCCAGTGCAATCAGCATCGTCCACTGCTGGTCAGTAACTCCCCTGCAGCAGTTGACACTTTAGCAATATGATCAAGGAGCCCCCGCTGAGAGCGACTTTCTGCCAAAGACGTTGACAAAGTGTCCCCTCAGTCCTCTCTGGTTTATATTTAAGTGCCGCTTCTCACAGTTGAGTTCTCTGCAGGTTTTGTTGACGAGTGGCGGATATCTCACCTCGAGGAGAAGCGATGGAGGCTGGCATCTTTGAGTGTCACAAAGAGGAAGAGACTGCGGACACTGAGTCTGTTCAGGGTATGTGTGCGCACAGTAAACTGCTAAATATCCTGTCATAAGTTTCAGTTACCCACCCATTAAATCAATCAGTCTCAGTCAATCATGATTTGTGCAGCACTTTTAAGTTGACTTAATACAGTACTCACACCTATGTATATGTACTGAAAGAGTTACTGATAGCTGCCCATATATGGAGAAATATCATTTCATATTAAAATGACTATAACTTTGGATTTGCCCTCTTATAGGTAATTCACCATGAATTACAAACCCTTTAGTCCGCAGTTAACTATTGTGTTCTTCTGAGCAGCCAGCTGTTTCCCTTCATTTTCATTCAATATGAAAATCAATTCGCAGACTTGAGTTCTGTAATTCCTCACAATGAACATTAATTCTGCATCATTAATTTTTGAGTTTTCTTGAACATTATCGTTATGAGGTAATGCACTGGAGACGTTTCAAGTCAGTCTGTACTTAAACCTTCAATAACTGATTGCCAGCACTGACATACTTGTTTGCAAAAAGCACTTACAGAGCAACATTAGTGTTACTTAAGATTTGTGTTTCTGGCTCCCTGATGAATATAAGCTCAATATTCCCTCTGGTTTAGCTCTGTCTTTGGTCTGCACCACCTCCTGAGGGAAACTACTAAACTCTTAAACTGCTAGACGCTTGCTCGCTTCGTTCACCTGGTTTGTCTGCTGTTTGGTGGGTTTATCAGAGCATTTTTTTCTGAAAACAGCTGACTGCATCCAGAAACAAATAACAGTGAAGTAAGCAGTAAAGCTGCAGGCCATAAAACCAAAACAATGAGCTGAGAGATGCTGAATCCGTCTGTGCTGCAGAGTTGTTTGATAATCCTCTTTAGGTTTGTCACTATGAGTGACACCGTTCACATAGTCATTTGATCCGTAGTTACAAAACTATTGATTATAGCAGTGATAGCTGCAAATGTCACATCACAGTAATGTAGGATTGGCAAAAAATAATGCAGATTAAATGTTGGGTGTGATTTATTACACAGCTCATGCAAGTTTCAGGGCTTTACTAATTGATTTTGTAATGTTTGAAAAGGAACTGAAACCACTGGCTGCATGGAACAGCAGGAATTACATCCAGAGGTACATGTAGGGCATGCTTTCAAAAATGGTCAACAAAAACGTAAAGTATATGTGTAGCAGTACATTTGCAAGTACATAAAACAGGTACGAGACAGGAGTACTTTTTCCACCACTGTACAGAGCAAAGTTAGAAAATTTTAGCATGTAAAATGCTGTGTGTAATGAGAATGAATATTATCTGACTGCTGCAGTTTGTATTCGTATTCACACAGGAGAGAAGCAGAAACTCATTCAGCCAACATCTTTAAAAGAGCCCCAATTTGAAAAGCTAAAGGAGGTAAGAAATTAATTGTTGTTATCTACGTATACGCCTTTGTCTGAATCTCTGTCTCCTGTTCAACATTTACTGTAACATCAAAGCCACGACGACCACAGATCCAAGACTTGACCTGTGTGTCCTGAGTTGGCTGGAGATAAATGTTACACAGGAAATACATTACGGAGCATGCATTTATGTGTGCAGTGGAGAGCATGAATAATGTCTGATGCAGGTAGAGAGGTGGAAGGATCAGTGAAATTTTAATGAACATAATTATCAGAGGTGCTGGGAGACAGATCATGACAAGGAGTCGGCAGGAGCCTGCTGGATCCGACTTTAAAACACATTTTCATTGGAAAAGATGGCTGCGCAAGTGCTTCGTGCAAGTGGCAATGAATAAATAACTCAATAAGCCTGACATGTCTCATATGTAGGCCTGAGCTGGGAGGACAAACAAATGTAATATTGGTTATTTTGGGGGAGTAATTTAAATTTGTCATCATCTCAGGATCATATTATCTCTAAAAATTGATGGAGAGAATTTAAAAAATGGGTTTTCACGCTGTTTTTCATTTGGCACGTTGGCAACAGAAGAATATATGCAGGAGTGATGTATCTGGCTGTGCGATGAATTGTGTCTTGGTAGGCACTGGTTTACTGGATCAATAGCACTTTGAAACCAGAGCACATAGTGGTTCAGAGTCTGGAGGAGGATCTCTACGATGGACTGGTGCTTCATCACCTGCTGTGTGAGTTAATACACATTTGTACGATCGTTACTTACACTTAATTGTTATTTAAATTTGAGCAAATGTTTTCTGCTGTTGTTTAAATAAAAGCTGTCGTTGCTAATATCCAAAACAAAGTCCTTGCCAGGAAAACTCTAACCTCGCAGATCACAATGATCTGATTTCTACAGCCAGGTTGGCTGGCGTGCACTTGTCCGTGGAGGAGATGGCGCTGACCAGCGTTGCTCAGATCCGCAAGCTGGAAGTGATCCTGGAGGAGTTGGATAAGAGAGTGGGCCTGCAGGACAGCAGCCGGATCAAGTGGAACGTCAAACGTGAGTCATGCAGCTGACTGGGCTTCAAGAACGAAGCAACAAGTCGACAAATGTTCTGTTCTGGCAAACGCTTCGGTTTACAACAGGATCTGGTGCTAGCTCGCGGGTGCCATGTTAGCTTACACCAACTGTGAGGGATTTGGTGCAGATGAAATTTACTATCATGGGGTTCTCTTTTAATCAGATGGCAGTGGGGTTTTTTTTCTCCTTGGTGCTGTGTCAGGGAAGCAAAGATAGGCCACAACAATGATTTGAATATTAGAAGCAACGTAACACCTAAGTGAGAAGTTTCCAGTCCCGCATCTGGACTTTTCTTTCATGAATCACATGACTGAAAGGACATGACCTGATAGGACAGAAGGCAATAATCTGCCTTTTCACATGACAGCAGGTATCTTTTCAAAAACCGAAGGGTGAAGATACACTGTGTTCCCTGCGACAGCTCCACTATAAAAACCACCCCATGTTTCAACAGTTGGACGCTTTTAAAGTGAAACAGCACCAAGAGATGTTCGGTTTAATAACCTGTTACAGCTCTGATATGGCTGCAGGAGAGTGACCAGTAATTACATGTTGCATCTCTTCCTGTGAATCCCTTGTGCACAGGGATGTAGGATGTACTTTACATATATAGTTTTAACCTCTCCACTCTATTGCTGCAGAACTACTACAGAGCTGTAACTACAGAATGCATACATGCATAGAATTGATGATAAAACGGCAATTAAAATAGGAAAAACAGGGTTTGCTTTGATGCAAACATTAAAGTATCAATTACAAAGCAGCTAGGTATTCATCTGTTTCTAAGATTCAGATCCTTTTGGGCTTTCTTGGCTTCTGTACTAGGAGGTGGCGAGTTCTGTCATATCTGTTTTGTCTGTGTTTTGTTCTCTGCTGCTCGCCTGCCAGTCATCCACAACAAAGACCTTCTGGCCACTATTCATCTGCTGGTTGCCATGGTGAGATGTTTCCAGCCTGAACTGGATTTGCCACCGAATGTAAAGGTTGAAGTTGTAGTTGTGGAAGTGAGTTTCATCTCGAGCTTTAGCACTGATTCTGCTCAAAAATCTGCCCTTAACACGTCCTGTGGTGTTGCTGCTCAATTTTGGTTCACTTTAATTTCCATCCAGGTCAGCAAAAGTGGAATCAAATCAGATGTACAGACAGAGATTCTTACAGAGGCCAGGTGAGCAGATTTCTGTCCATAGCGATTCTGTGGATGTGAGAAAAACACAGTGTTCATCTCATAATTTTAGGTCGCTTTTTTCGACAGAGATGCAGGCTCAGAATCCCTCAGCAACACCGAAAGTGAGTAAAGAGTGGTCGGAGGTTGAGCTGACTTGACATCTTGAATGTCATCGAAGCAGCATTACGGCCTACAATGACTTTAACACACTTTTCCGGCTGTCTGCTCACCCCAGGGGAAGATCCCGTCGAGCAACTGCTGAAGCTTGAGGCTCACAAGGTCAACACAGTGAAGAAGGTATAACAAGGAGAGGAGGAGAAGTGCTGAGGTAGTTTAAGCAGTTAACTCTCTCAGCACCGCTGACAGTGAGACAGCAAAGGTGGACTGAAAACCTACATATCGGCATGATGAGTCCACAGTGTGTGCATGAATTTAGCACAGATCAAATGGGAAAGGTATCATTTCAAGCAGGCCTGCTACTAATGCTTATAATGAAACAAGTGTCTTATTATTATTTATTCATAACTTAGTCAATAAAATGTTGACGTTGACAAACATTCCAAAATGTCATTTTTCATAGCCCAAAATATTATTTACAAAAATGTAAAGAATCCTAAAATCAGCATATGCTTATAATTAAGAACCTGGCCTACAAAGCTTTGGCAATTTTTCTTGATTACTAACATAAACAATTAATTAATTATGAAAATTGTTGTCACTTACTTTTTTGCTGATCGTTGACTATTAGCTCTGACATTTTTATTCTTTAAAAAAAAAACAAGACAGCACAGCAACACGAGACATAAAAGCTCAGGAAGCACATGAAAACAAATGAAAGATTCCTCACTATTCCCTGAGGGGCTGCAGTGCATAGAGTACATGCATATCAAAGCATGCTCATATTGATATATATCCACAGATTCCAATAAGGTTTAAAATGAAATCTTGTTAGCACACAGGTACATATTTCAAAAATCCAGCTGCCACAGAGCAACATCCTCATTCATCTGGAGTGTTGTTTCTGGCACCTGGCAAATCTAAGTTCAATATTCACTCTGTTTTACTTCTGTGTTTGGTCTCTACCAACTCCTGAGGGAAGTATCTGACTCTTTAGCTGCTAATTGCTCCATTGTGTTCGGTAGCTAGTCCCTAACTGTGTCTGTCTGCTGTTTGGTGCTGAGCAAGCTGTGGGTTTTAGAGAAGTTTTCGCAGAAAACAGCCAAAAATAATGCAACGTTGTCCCCGGGCAGCTAAACAATGAGCTGAAACTGGCTATAAACCTCCATAAACATGCAGGAAGCTTCAAATTCAGCTTCAAATTCTCTACAGGTTCATCACTATGAGTGAAACCTTTCGCATTGTCATTTCATAAGTTGTATTATAAAAATAGAACTGACTCACTTTTTTCTCCACCTCAGCCCACATTTTCACCTTTCTGGCTGCCCCCTGTTTTTACTAAATAACACCCAACCATGAAGGTAACAGTGTCTTTGAGGTAACATTAAATGGACTCTTCCAACAGAACGCATATTTTTTATGTTGTTGCTGTCAGACATTAAAATCTGTCTGAGCATAACAATCTGAAGCTTTTGTAAGGTTTGGATGAAAAATGAAACATGTTTGGTACCTAAATATAAATGGGGCTATGTATTTGTATTTCAAACTGCCTTTTCCAGTTCTTATTTTTCATTTTCAGGCCATCTTACACTTTGTCAACCAGAATATGTCAACCATGGGTCTGCAGGTGGCTGATATGGACAAACAGGTAAATAACAGCTGAACACAGTTTTGGAGCGCTGACAGACTCTCCTGGAAAAAAAAGACCAATTGATTACTTCCCCTGAGGTGATCATATCACCTTCTTGGATAGACTCCAGTGTCAGTGTGTTTTCTGTCTAGTTTGCAGATGGTGTGATTCTGCTGCTGCTGATTGGACAGCTGGAAGGCTTCTTCATCCCGCTCCATGACTTCAACCTGACCCCCGTCAATCCCTCTGAGATGGTACAGTATGGATTCAATATGGATTCCTGATACATTAATGAGACCTCAGAAGAACAATAATATTGGACAGAGACACACACATAGCACTTAACTTTATTATGACTTTGTGTCATCATCATCATCATCATTGTTGTAGATGCTCGCAGGTGATGTGAGTTTCATTTTCAACGTATTTACTTCCTTAAAATCATATTGTCTAAAAAAAAATGTAATTTAAATCAGAATTAATTTCATTTTTGATTATATTATTTTGAAAGTGTAGATATACATTTACTGTATTCTTGGAATTCAAAAGTATTAAATACACTTCTTTTTATTTCTAATTTGAGCTAATTTAAGTTCCCACAAGAGCACAGTAGATAATGAGCTACAGTACTGAAAACTGATCCAAAATTGTTCCTATTACAATATATTACATGATAAAATTAATATTTTACAATTCCCATAATAAAAGTAGATGCATAATTACTACTGTGTCATGGCTCACTTATAATGATATCTTCGATCTCACTTTACTTGAAGCAATAGGATGAGTCTATGAAAAAGTTATGACTCTTTTATCACAGATGTGATGAGTTCATGAATAACTTACGCTGTGATATTCCACATTAGATTTTCTGATACCTTAAAAGCTAAAAAGCTTCTGGTGATAAACACATCACAGATTAGCCATGATCCAAAAAACATTACGGTAGATCAGGATATTCAGATAAATTCCGGTGTTACCTGGTTCTTTCCCATTTAATAGCCAATTAAAATATTAGATTTGATTGGTGTAAAATCAATAAAGCTCAACAAATTTGCTAAATAGCTATATAGATTTAATTTGCTGATAAATTAAACACTGGACATCATTCAGTTGAAATGTCTCACATTTTTCTTGATGAAACTTTATCTGGTAGAGCTTAATCACAATTTGTCAGTCACATGATTTCACTGTGGTGGTGACAAATTAATGAGGCAACCTAATGCTAAACAGCTCATTTTTATTTACCATTGTTTGTTTAATTCTTACACAAACAGTAATGAAGAAATGGCGATTTTTGATTTGTTTCGTTTTGGGTTATCTACTTCAACTGTGTGCTGCTTCCTGTTTTCATGCGAGGCTAAGCTAATCGCTTCCTTTGTTCTCGCTCCATACTTAACACACATTACTGAAAGTAGTATCAAGCTTCTCATGTAGCCTAACCTGGCAAAAAAAAAAAAAGAGAATAAGCAGATTTCATATTTAATTTCTCAAGGATTAGTGAAAAGTGACTCTTAAAATTGTAGCATTTAAAATGTGTTTGCAGTCTTTCATCACCTTTTTTGATTTTGTGATTTTATCTCTTTGACCTCCAGCTTCATAATGTGACCTTGGCCTTGGACCTCCTTAATGACACAGGCCTTCAAGTGTCCAGTGTTGATCCACAAGGTGAGGAAATAACACACCGTTCACACAATACACACTCTGCTTTGTTGACAACACATCTGACTCAAATTAAAATGCCAGGCACGGGCGATGAAAAAGCAAAAACAGAAGGAGTAAAATAATTGCAGCAGGGAAAATACCCTGGAGCTCCAAGACAGCACTGTCAAACTAATTCAGATGATATCCTCTATCAAGAGCATTTATCTGTATGACAGAAGAGCGCCAAAACCCGTTTGCATGTGAGGCGAGGAGGGGGATCGCTCCGGTAGTTTGAGCTAATCTCCACTGCTCGGCCGAGTGTGGATTTGACGGTGTTTTGGAGGGAAAGATGGAATTGCTTGCGGAATATGAATGAGTGCTTCTCGTGTCTCGCTGAGTATCACTGCAGATGATTGGCTCACTCCGAGGTCATCATCATTCATTTAGAGAGGGGCAGCGAGGGAGACGTCTCAAGGGGAGGATGTCACTCTGGTGTCCGCTGATAGACACAGGGGTTTAACCTTACCGCTGTGGCTGTATCTACTGTGTGTCTGTACTTGTGCTTGCTACACAGTGAGGACCGGGCGTTTTAACCGCAGAGTGAGGACGTTATTGGAAAGTGAGGACATTTTGGCTGCTCCTCACAACTTCGCAACTTCAAAGGCCTGTTTATGGGTTTGGACTGTTTTGAGGGTGAGGTTAGAATTAGGTTTAGGGTAAGGGTTGGGGTTAGGCATTTGTTTGTGATGGTTAAGGTTAGGGTAAGGCGCTAGTGAATGCATTATAATGCCAACGAGGGTCCTCACAAGTATAGAAGTACAAGTATGCGTGTGTTTGTCTGTTTATCTGGAGGAAGATATGTCATCTGTATTCATGAGCACTGCTACTGTGTACTGGTTATCAGACAGATCCCAGAAATATTCCTGATTGTATCTGTGCACTGAAATTTTCTGTTTGTCAGCTTCAACTTGAAGCTGCTGGAAATCAGATTTCCAACTGTAAAATCTCAAGTTCACAATTTGTGGCATAAACGAGTTTGAGCTTTGAGCATTATATCATTACAGATTTCCCTGTTTGCATTTCATGTGTAGTATATAAGGTTTTTTGGAAATTCTGCCTTCTCCTTGGTTTAATAAGGTGAGCAGAGATTCGTGGTTACTGTCTATTTATTTGAAAACTTAAATAGCGATAACAATATTAACCACTTGACAACCAGGACCCCAACCTTTAATATACCCAAATATTCAGTATTGTTTTAGTCTACTTGTAGTGTCGATTCAGTATATAAATGCACATTTATGAGATAAATTGACGTATAATACTTTTTGCCTGTATATAGCTGATCTACAAGTATGTGGGTACCCCTGTCCACTTGTATATAGTTTTTTATGGTTTTGGTTAGGCTACTTAGTTTTTTGAGTGAAGAAAACTCTTGAAGGATATTGGTTCACTTTTTTTTCTTGTTTGTCTAAAGTTAATATACATAATATTTAATATGCCGTCTAAGTCAGTCGAATCAAAAAGGTATATTGGAGAGTTGCTGCATTTCTAGTGTGTCACCATCCTTCCACCACAGCTCAACAGGAAACACTGTCCAGCTTGATTTGTCTCACTCAGACTGCTGATACCCCATAATAACTCATATATTTTTGTACAGAATGAGGATGGTGGATTTTGAACCCCATTATTTGCTTTTAAATCAGATTTAGAAAGGATCTTTTAATGGCCAGTGTGAATAGCAGGAGTGAATACCGTGTGCATACGGGCATGTGAGCATTGTTACAAGATAGACTGAAAAATGTGAACGTATCCTTTAATGCTACAGGCTACAATAATAATATATATAAGAATATTAGACAAGTAATCTATGTTAAAATGAGCCTCCAACTTTGTGGTAACAGACCTCTTCACTGTTCCAGGCTTTTTATTTATAGAGCAAGTTCAGGGAGGGTTCTGGACAGAGAAAGGGGACAGATGAGATTTTCCACATGACAGTGCACAAAGCGAGGTCCATAAAGATATGTTTTCCCCAACTTGTTGTAGAAAAACTTGCCTAACCTACACAGAGCTCTGATCACAACACATTTTAAATACATTTTAAATAAACTGCAAAGCCGACTCTGTACCAGGCTTTATCGCCCAGCATCAGTGCCCAAACTCAATAAAGCATCTCTGAATGGAAGCAAATCCCTGCAGCCGGGATCCAAAAATCAAAGGGTCTCAGAAGGCTGTTATAGCAGCTTATTAAGGCTTGTGGTCTGGGAATGAGATGTTCAAAAATCACATATGGGTCTTATGTTTGGGTGTCCATTTTCGGCCATGTGAAAAACATAAGAGTGAAATAGAGCGACTGAGTCATTGATTTACCGACTAATCTCAGTGTGAATCAGTCAGTAGCAAATAGATCTACTTCCCTCCCCTGATCCATTATCAACAAAATGCTCTTTATTCTCCCTTAGCTTGACTCTCCCTTTCACGATCACTAAAACTTCCTCACAGCATTGCCTGCCAGCTGTATAGCCAGTAACTGTGAGGTAAATCCTCAACACGATAACTGTTAATGTAAGGACCAGCACAATTAATCTAAGCCAAGAGCAAGTGACTAATTTAATTCATTTTTAGTGTCTTTTTAATTACCGGCATAATTGCTGCGATGGAATGAGGAATCTCAGCACTCAAGGTCTAAAACAGGAGTGTGCTGCGCGCATTAATTAGGTTAGCCAGCGGTGGAGTCCATCTTTATGTCTCATTCATTCAGTAAGTGCATCTCACAACAGAGAGCCATTTTGTTGGTATCTTGTCTCACCAAGGACGCATTGATTAAATTTCCATCTAATATAGTTTTTTTTGTCCTCCTGATCTATGACCTGTTAGGATGGATCGTGAGAAAAGTTATTAGCTAATGCTGGTAAAAGCGTTCTCATGTTTTCACTGCCTCAGTGACTTGGTAGATGCTGATGGTCCATTATAAATACTCACGAAATGTCTCCTGTGGATTATGTGACAGATATTGTCTCTCAGGACATCGCTGCCACCTTGAAGGTCCTTTACGCCCTGTTCAAGAAGCACAAAGGGAAATGAGAGATGAAGAGGAACTTGACAACCAGAAATACAAACAGAGCTGAAGACAGGTGCTGTGTTTGGTCTGCGTGTGCTTCCTTCCGTCTCTAAACTGTTGTAAATGCTGTGCATGCATTTATCTAAAGGGTGCAGTTGACTGCTTTGAGACATTTTGCTGATGCTTTCAAGCTAATCAAAACAAGTAGCTTTAGTAGATTTAGCAAGTCACACATGATCTGGGATATCAGCGGGGCCGAGAACCAAAATAGAAAATGTTGATATGAGCTGGGTTGCACCATCCACACTGACTCAGATTGATTGACCCTGACCTGACAGATATATACAATTCTGCAAAAGAGAGGCACAGTTTGCAGTCAGTTGTGAGGCGCAAGTCTGTGGTAAAAAAATAAGTAAAAATTAAACCCAGTATGTTAGCAGCTAGCAAACACGTTTGTGGTTAACTCACCAACAGGCCCAGCAAATAGTCACTATGTCACCAAGCCTCCACCACCTGTTTTGTGAGGACAGGTGGATAAAAGACCACCAACCAGGCAAAAGCCCCAGGTTTCCATTATGTCACCTAGTAGTTGGTTATTTGATTAATTGCAAAATTGTTTATGTATTTTCATCTCTACAAAATCAACAGCTGTAGATCAGGAGGTAGAGCAGGCTGTCCACTAATCACAGGGTTGGTGGTTCGATTCCCAGCTTCTCTTTTCCTCATGTCAAAGTGTCTTTAGGCAAGACACAGAAACCTGAAAGTGCTCCCAATGCTCAGGCCACTGCCTCACATGTTACCTTAGTGTGTGAATGAGATACAAATTGTAATGCGCCTCAGTAAAAGTGCTATATAAATACAACAATTTACTATTTGCTGCCATAACTAAAACAGCTTCTACATTATTACTATATTGCTGCCCATCAGCTTGTGGCCCAGGCTTATATAGGGGCCCTGTGTCAAATTGGTCTCATGGTGCTCATATTCCTGAATGTTTGCTGTGCCACTTTCTGCTCTGACCGGGCACTAAGCATGCCTTCATGGTCTGTTTAAACCCTGTTGACAATGTTAAGACAGTAAGGGCAGCTCTATCAGAGCTGGGTCATACAGCGTGGAGAATCAGAAGTGTTAATACCTGCTCTGCGCAGCCACACTTGAAGGCTGGGTGAAAAGCCTGAAGTCATAGAGGGGGAGATGCGATATTGTTTACAGCTGGGGATAACTGGGGCGCACATCTTCAGACAGTCTCTCCTGGAAGACACTCGAAGTGTTGCACTCGCTTGTTCGCATGAAAAGTGACAGAAATTGTTGTGTAAGGAGAGTGAGAGAGCAGACATCCGAGCTCTTCTCTCAGCAGAGCTAACCAATCACTAACGGAGCACTTCTGATGGAGCACTGACCTTTTAAAACTACTTTTTTGGGTTTTTTTGTTTTACGCATTTTAAATTTGGTTCACTTTCAGTCAAGATGTATGCGGTGTGGATGTTAGTGTGGCCCAGTGTTATTTCCTGGTAATTTAAATCTCCTTCCTCTCATTCCATTTCCTTTTCAGTCTGACACTGCTGCAACATGGCACTTTCATAGAAAACCATCATCCTTGACTGCCACAGAAAACAATGTGAATCTCTTTTCTCTGCTTCTTCCTCGTGTTTCCGCTGACAGCCTGTGACCTCCTCTGTTTCTAGTCTGTGAATGCAATTGTCATTTCTCCGAAAAATTGTGGCTTTTCTTTGCAACTGATTGTTCACAACTCAGTGTCACACACACGTGGAGATGGTGCAGCAGGCAGCGATGGAGGGAGCCATAATGGATGAGAGACAGACAATAGATATGATTCCATCAAAGTGTATTTTGTAAATTATGTGTTGAATAAAAAAACGTGTACTAGAACTGGAAAAATCATCGTATCTACTCTCCCTTTTGCAAAGAACAGGAATTTCTTCACTGATTCAATTAATGCAACCCGTTAGTGGCTTTTTTTTATCAGCAAGTCTAGTGTTAAATGATAATATGTCTTTACCTCTGCTGCCTCTCTGCTCTAGTTTTGTGGATATAGTTTGTGCATTAGAAAACTGCAGAGTGAGTTTCTCTGTTCTTGCCTTGGGTTAAAGTCTGAAATTTAGGCAACCCTAAACAGTAACGACAACCATTGTAGCACTTCTTGCTCCCTCCAGTTTTCTTGCAGATGTGTTTGTTGACATTCATGAAGCCAATTTATTCATTTCCACCAAGCCGATGGAAAATACTCTAAATTCACATTTGATTTTCCCTGACATTTCAAAAAGTTTGCATAGGATTTGCTTGGCAGTCAGATGGAAACGCAGCGAGAGACGGAGATAGAAAGAGACACTGAGGTGTGTGTTGCTCTTGTTTATCGTAGAAATTGGCTGTTACAGCAGACAGTTTAAGTATTATGAAATTAAAGCGGCTTCTCTTCTCTTTTCCAATTTACGGCCCTTGAACTCCTCATCCCGAGTGACTGTAAACCAGATTTGCTTGCTGAAAATTAAATTGCACATTACTGTATGAAGGACAAACCTGTTGCACTCAATCAAACCATGACGGAACACAGTTCTCTTTTTCTGCATCTTAAGACTTCTGAACGACAATCTCTGTGGTCATTTCATAGTCACATATAAGATGGTGCATATAAACATCTGGCAGAGAGTTATTCTGCATACACCAGGGTTGAGCTTGACATTCAGTTGTATGTGAATGTTCATTGTATTCATACTCATCAAAAGCTGTGTCTTTCAGTCAGAGGGGTTTTGAGCTCAGGGACATTCTGTACCAATTATATTTGGATTTGTTTGAGAGCATAAAATGTGTATTATTGTTCCGATAAATGGTTAAAACCTTGATGCAAGTGTCCTGCCTGAAAGGAAGTGAAGTGTTTGTGCAGAGATATTGAGCCCTCACATAGTAAATGACATGGATTGAATCACATTAATGAAAATGTACAAAAAAAAATAGCCTTTTTACACATTAGATTCTGTATCTGTTTATCTATATATCAATAAATATAACTGACATTTGTCTGCTTTGCCCATATGATAAATATCTTTTAAAATATTTTTTAAAAATATATATTTAATAAATTAAAACTCTAGCTATTTTATCCTGTGTGTCTTGTTCAGAGTTAATACGATGAATATTTGTGCTTTCAAGCTTCATACCCTGAATCAGTCAAGATAAGGATGTGGACATTATCAGAACGCTGAAGCCAGCTGGATAAATCACGCACATCGATGGTGTGCGCAAGCGTCTGTGTGCCTTTGACATGCATAAGCAATTATCTTTAGGACACACACAACAACATGAGTGAAAGTCAAGAGAGATTAATGTTATTTAGCCACTGTGTGTGTGTATCAGCAAAAGGGTCACGGCTTAGTCTGTCATCAGTTTCTAATCCATCAGAAAAAAACAAGGATGAATTTCAGGATAAACGTTTGAGGGATTAAACCTGTTCTGCTTCAATGACAACACCTTCTTCTTCCTCCATTAGGACACCGCACCACCACCGACTCGTCAACATTTTAAGACAGTTACTGTGTAGGAATAAATCATGTATATTACCTATTAAGCAAGGGCTGAGAATATTTTAGAAATCACTTGATATAATTTTTGAGCATACCGTGAGTACATTTTATTGCCTGGAGCGACCAGAGGATTTCTCAAAAACTGACTGGCTGTTACAGAGAAAACAAATGCTGTCTTTCTGCATAGAAACCCACAAGAGTCCATCCAAAATGTTGACAAGAGATGGGAGTGATGCCTGCCTCCCCTGTCACACTGAACACATGCATCTCTCTGTGCAGGAAAAAGGGAGTAGAGCCAACAGAGCAGCATCACTCTGAGTATGCAGCTGCTGTATTATATACGTAGATATGTGTTTAAATCAGATATCACAGAGGTGACAGTATCATGGATTGGAATGCTAAACTTAAAGGATCAAGAGATTAAACACTACTGTAGTAATTAAGCCCAGACAGCTTGTGTAAGATGTGTTCAAAGCGATGGTTTCGTAAACCGTGCATTACTCAACACAAAAATGACGAGAGACACAAGATTAATAATTAGAAAAAGGGCAGATGAGGTTGTGGTTCCCAACCTGAGGGTTGCTGTTGTCAGAGAAAAAGCTGTACACTACTTGCTCAGAGCCAAATGGCAGACAGACAACGTTAGCAAGTAGCTGTGAACATAATGGAGCATTTAGCAGCTAAAGAGCTAATATTTCCCTCAAAACAGAGCTCAAACGCAAATGACTATTGGACTTACATTCATCAGGTGACCAGAAACAACACTCAAGATATCGGCTGGATGTGTAAATTGGCAACTGTTTACTAATATCAACCATATACATACAACCATATCAACTTTATACGGTTAGATAATGTCAAGAAAACAAAAAAAAAACTGTTTTTGCAGGTTTATGGGGTCATAGGAACAACTGGATTAAGAGAAAAAAAAACAATGAGTGGCCCTTTATATACACCTGACAACACCAGGCTGAGCTAAGGAGAAACACTCCCTCATGTTAAACTGTCAGTCTTCGTTTCCAGGATGAATATAGTGATGAGCTGGAGTAGCTCAATCAAGGGTCAGTGGCTGATAAAAAGTTCAAAGGTCAACCAGTGGGACCTTTAGAGAACTGCATCCCACGCAGTTGCAGGACTGAGCAGAATGCTGGTCAAAGACATCTACAATATCAGACTACTTCACAGTTTCTCTGTTCATAATGGGTCTTGCATCAGGGTTAAAGAATAGCAGGCATTTAGTGTGTGCCGGTACACTCAAGAATCATTATGTTTCAAATGCACTCATTGTAGAGCAGGAGGCAGGGAGGAGGTGCATACGAAAACTGCAGGAGGGAAATCAGTATTGAGTCGTTTAAAAAAGAATACAAGATCTCTTCTGGTTTCACAAGTGTATTTTCAATAGAAGTGGTAATTTATGGTTTCAAAAGCTTGAACTGAATTGTATCAGAAGTCGCCATGTGAGGTCAATCTACTCCTTAACATTGCCTTGTAAACAGTCCCTTATTTCCACTGAGGATCCTGAATGTAAAGATATCCTGAAATATTTCTGAGTCATGTTATTTATGCCATGTTATACATGATCACTGAGAGAAATCACCAGTTTCTTCTATTAGAAAAATAGTACACTGTTGACATTTGAATTCTGCCAAAATCAAGGCAAAAACCAGAAAACCCACAGCCCATTATGTTCTCCCAAGGGTGAGCTTGTTGCTTTGCTGTACATAAATTATACTGAATATCCACTTGCTCCTTCTTGCTGTGACCAAGGAGGCAAAAATGAAGAGTGATTTAAACTAGATCTGCTCCTAGTTCCTCATTTTTATGCTACAAACTACCAATCCTCCTGGGGGAAACTTGTCCTCTGTATTTGACCCATCCTCAGTATTTATAGTGAGCCGGGGCTTTAGCAGCTGATACCAAACATGGCCGTCTTTTTAAGAGATGTGGAGATACAGAGGAGAACGTACAAAATCCACACAGAAAAGAACCACTAGTGAGAGACAAACACAAACCCTTTCCACAACAAACAACCACTGAAACATCATTGTCATTTAATTTGCAGAATAAGTTGTTTTGCAGTGGAATGAATAATTGTTAGACTATCCACTGCACATAGCCAGCATTTTCAGAATGCAACTGAAGAATTTGTGCTTTCAGAGGAAACACTCAGAATTAATGATTAAGATGAAACTAATCTTTTTTTTTGGTTGCTAGAGACAGAAGATAATGGACATAGTCTAGAGATTACAGCTCAACCACCTGCAAGTTGCAGTGTTGAGCTTCTGATCAAACAGTAAAAGTGCCACGCTGAAAAAAGACATTGATCCAAATACTTTACTGATGCGACAAAGGAGGTGTTGCAGCAATCATCACTATCATCAGTATTTTTAGATTGTCGTAGAACACACAGATTTAGTAGATTTGGTCTGAATAATAATAATAATAATAATAATAATAATAATAACTCTTGTTATTAAGTAAAGGCGTGTTTGAAAACACATCCAGTAAGACGTATAAACGTTACAGATGTTAACTACTGGTTGATCCTCAGGCAAATGCTGCTGAACGCTGCACTGACACGTGACATACTCTCCTGGCTGCAGCTGACAATATATCAAACGCACCCTTTACAATATGGCGGTCTTTTTAAACCTTCATTGCCCCGCCCTCTTTTTTGCGTTGTTCGTTTAGCTAGCAGCCGATAGCTAACTGTAAGTATATATACTGCTAATGTAGCAATTCTTCTCATATTATCATGACGCTTTAGGACGGTTTTGTGGACTAGCAGTGTTAACAACTACTGATGACCATTTGCCATTTAGAGAGACAACTCGTACCTCTAAACGCCACGTTAAACCGGACGTCGTCGTTCTCCGCCATATTGTTGCCAGGTGCTGTTGCCAAGGTCACTGCTTCACTTCACAGAGGTAAGCTTTCATTAGCTAGCTGTGCTGACATGAATATTGTAAGATGATGCACTGGCTCTGTTGCGTTTGTGTTTGTGTGACTGGAGTTATCAATAAGCTATGAGACTGGCTCTTTCATCTTTCCCTCAGATCTGCTTGATGTGCGTTTGCTGTCTGTCTTCTACTTTTATGCTGCTGTGAATTTATTTACAGTGTTGGCATTGTTATTAAATGCAAATTGACTTATTTAACTGTCTGACAGTAACATTGGTTTACTTTTGGTTGATGTTTGACACTTGCATTGTGATGCTTTCATGCTGTTGATTTACATAGTGGTGATATATGAACACTGTTGTGTGTGTTGGGTGTTGGGAACCTGAGGGGCTCAATTGGCTTTCTGCATGTTACCCACATTGTTTTGCTGTCGCTTCGAGGGATGATCGCAAGCCACATCTGTTGGAGAAAATAGTATTGTGTATTGGCTTTAGGGATGTAAACATGACTTCACACAGCCCATTCACATAAATATCTATATATTGGCTTCATAGGGAGCTCAGTATGGCTTCAGTCACATTTTTTCCACACATTTCATATTCATCTGAGCATTAGAGACATATATGAACTCAGGGGGTCTGTGTGACAGCTTGCTTTACTGTTCTGCACATCAAAATAGCAGTTACAGCTGTTCATTGTGTCATATGCTCCTACATTCAGCTGCACTCGTGGCCTGTACAGTATGGTCATGCTTACCAGTGCTACATAACATTTCCAAAGAATCTGCTTCAAGCATTGTATTTTACTGAGTTTAATAATTATGTGCCGCATTGATGACATGTCTTTGCTTGCTGCTATAAATCATGTGGGTTGTGGTGTTTGGCTCTGTCCAGCTCAATTTACTGGATGGTGCATCCCCTGCAGTTTGGGGGGAATTGAGTTTGTTATTGTCGCTCTTGATCTCTCAGTTGTATTGAGCATGGTGAATGCTTGTGGGGAGTGATGAGAACAAAGCCAAATATTAACTCTGTAGACAATTTGTATTTACATATTAAATCTGTTCCATGCGAGATGACTGAGCACTAAATTCAATTTAGCTACAAAACCCATTTTGCACACCAATAATCATCAATGACTGCAGCTTGTTAGAATGTTAACTAATATAATAGGAATAAATATAAAATAAAAACATATTGAAAACATAATTCTATAGCAGTAATAAACCTGCATACAGTATATTTCAGTCAGATAGTATTATATATATTTTATAATATTCATAGCAGTGCTTTCGCATGGTTTGGACCCTTATTGGGTCACAAGATGATAACAAGATACTGAATCAAAAAACAACAAAAGCTTATTTCTGCTGCACAAATTGTGTTAATTTTTGTCTAATCTTTGCTTTAATCACTTACTCATCTCATACATGTACGGACCCGGTGACAGAAGGTTGTGATTTGGCACAACTTGGCTTCAGACAACCAAAAGCCGAAACACATATATTAAAATTATCGTATTCAAAGGTCTGTTTGTCATGTGCACAGGTAATGTGTGTGCTGAAATGTAATGTGCGTCAAACTCATAATTTTGTGCTCAAAGGATAGTAAATGAAAAGAAGTAAAAATAAAAAGATAAACAGATAAAAAATAAAATGAATAGAAAGAACAAATAAATAGAAATAAAAATTTCAGATAAAAAAATAGAAATATAAAAAAAAGTGCAAGTATGCAATGCCCTGTTTGATTCACTGTAGTCAATGATTTTGATATCATACAGCAAATTAGCCAAAACCATTTGTTAGTCTGGCTTTTTCCTGTTTTGCACCATGTTTCTTAGCATCAGTTAGGTGTGGTCCACCATGGCAGCGTTATTTGAACACTCAGAATAGCTAGCTCAAATGGACGCCGTGAAACAGGAACCTTAATATGTACTTCAGTTGGATCTTATTGCGGAGTCAATGCCACAGAAGATCCGGCCTGAGCACACAGGGCATCGGCGAGACCAAGCCTAATGGAGTTTTAATAGATAAATGTTGGCAGGATGTATCTCAGGCTTCTCAATAACAGCAGGATGTGGAAATCTAGACAATGGTTTTTAAATGGTGATGGATGGCAGCAATTGGTTTAATATGCACAGATGAGAGGAGCATTGGTTATGGGCATACTGGAAGACTCAGATGGAGTAAATGGAGAAGAGATGGTAGAGCGAGGAAGCGGTTTGATGAGCAGAACCTGGACAGGATGATCGACAGAGGTGGATGGGAATTGGGTAGAAGTAGAAGACAGAGCTTATTAGGAGGGCTCAAAGGGACCTTGACAACGTGGTAACAAACTTCTTGGTTGGTTGACGCAAGCACGCAGCAGCTGGTGCCTGATTTGAAGCGAGGTGTTGAGGTCCGACACGTCCTGTCACTGTCTGTTTTTCGCCATCAGCTTCTAGTTTTAATGATGTTTCCATGTTGGGAAGCTTCGGACTTGGGTCAGCCAGCTTGAGAGGGTCACTGCTTTGAGGCCGGATGAATCATCTCATGGTGTATTGATTGACATTTAAGAAGAAAAACAGACACACAGAGTTTGTTCAGCCCCCAAACCGACAGAAGAGAGTAAAAGGTTGAGTAAAAAAAACATCAATAACATGAAAGATTTTTTCCTTTAAACTCTAATTAGTTGGTTTACAGCTAAATTCATTTATTTATTTAACTTACCATTTCACCAGTTACTAAACCCCTGCTGGGCACTGCACAGCTGTTTAGCTTTGATTTTCTCTATATGAAGTGGTGTGCATTGGGCTACAAGAGCAATATTCTGCATATATAAACAGTTTGAATTGTGTCTTTTTTTAATCTTTCCAAAGCAGAAAAGGACAATAAGTTTAAGGAATGAATTAACAAATTGAAGAACAGCTAGTTTAGGTGCTCAAATGTTAGCTGCAGATGTTAACATGGCATGCTAACTGGCTTACTTCAGAAAGGTACTAGGCCAAGTGTTTGCATATCATTATCTTCATCAAAGGAAATTGGGGATGCAGCCTTTGTCTGTCTTGTCCAAGCATATAATCAAAGCATCCAAACAGGTTAATGTTATATAAATAATAGTTTGATCATAAAGGTATCTTAATTGTACTGTTAATATATGGGCTAATTAGCTTTACACTGCCCTACAAAAATGTGTAGTTCAGTGTGTCTTTCTCCTACATGGATCCACTGGTGTGGATGATGTTTTTTTTTTTTTGCCTGGGATATGTAACTTTAGCCTCAGGCTTTTAGCATAATGTCATATATGTAGCCATTATGCACATATGCACATATGTGCATCGGCATAGCAACAGTAACTAAGGGGGCAGTGCTTAGGAAAGTCAAATGATGTTATAAGCAAACATATGCTCTGGACATCATCAGAAAATCTGGAAATGTGTTGAAGAAAATAAGAAATGGGTAAATGATTAAGTATTTGCCAATACCCAAAACGAAGGAGCTGAAAAATAAAATAAGTTGGGGAAAGAAAAAGAGAAGTCAAATAAATGTTTTATATATATTATTTATAATTAAAGTTTTAATTAAGAAATTTGAGGAGAGGAGAAAATTAAATGGTTAGCTCTATTTCTAACCATCTTTTTACACTCCATTTTAATGATATAACAGTATTACTGATATTGAAATGTACATATTCTAGACTTCTCTGATAACCGTTTGTTTCAACCTTCTGTAGGGGCTTGGCTATGAAATAAAGGGTTTTTTTTGTCTTCCAAAGAGCACTTGACACAGAGGGATTTAAACACACTGGAAAAGATAAAACTTTATTTCTCCCTGTCGTGACAATACAAAGTCAACAAGTGCAATAACAATCCAACTGAAAACGGTACTGTACATTCTATCTAGTAGTAAATACATAGACAGAACGTGGTGCACATTATCTTCACCACCACACCAAAAAAGTGAGGTATCAACCACTACAAAGCTTCTGTGTACAGGTGGGTATTCAACTGTAAGGCAACTGTTACCATGACAACCTGGAGAGACTGAAACAGATGTGCGCTCCCTTCTTCCCATCCTTTATTTTTTTTTGTCATGTTATGTTCTTTATTTGGGAAGAGGGTTGAGCTGATACGATTACAGTACCACATCACATCGGGCCAGAGTCAAGACTGTTTTTTTAACAAAACAGAAAACATCACAAAACAAAGTTGTAACATTTTAAGAAATGGGGGAAACACTCCTCCTTTTTGTATCTTGAAGGAATCGATTTGTGACCCTGCTACTGCTTGTCAGAGGCAAAATCATCCCCCCCCGGGTGATTATTACTTTATTGGTGATAAGAACAGACCTCCTTTGCCTTATTACAGGTCAGACCACACAACATGGAGCCCTGAACAGAGACATGTTCTCAAACAGATTTTTCTTACTTATCCAGCATTGGTGACTAATTAAATCCCCTTTGTGCTGCTGCTGCTGCACCTGCTAAAAAAAATCTCTCCCTGTTTGCTGCTGCTGTTCACACTTTGGGAATAAGTAGGCAGCTACAGGGAGAGTGAGAGAGTGTAATTTCCAACCACTGCTTGTCTCTGGGCCAATTATTCCCATGGCCACATCCTGTTCCTCTGCCCCTGAAGGGGATGGCACAAGCCTGCTGGGGCGCACACGCAATTAAACTTTAGGCATTGAAATGGGAATTAATTTACTCTAACAACTCAGCAAATGTGAATATTATTGCTGATAAGGTCCCGCTTACAGCACTTGACCAGAGTTCTGTTCAGTGGGTCCACTTAAACTTCATGAAATAGAGGGGATAAACATGATGGCAAGACCTAAATCTCATGGCTGGCCTGTTTCTGTCGAGTCAAACGCTGTCTGGTGTTAGCTTTCAGCGAGGACATTACAACGTGTGCCCAGACCAGAGATTCTGTACACAAACAGGCTCGGCAGCTGCCACATTACCAGCTGCAGATGGAAGATTGAGTAGATACCCCCTCTCCTACTGTATCTACCGTCTGACCACCTGGTCTTCACACGCTGTTGCTCATGTACAGTCTGGTGCCAACAGCTGCTTAGTTTGTTCTCAGAAAGAAAAGACGGTGTTTTTTGGATTACAGAGACTTTATCTCAGTAGTTAATTCAAGTTTGGGCACAAAGCATTAGCTTTTCCTTAATATGCGATGACTGTAGAGCTGAAACAATTAGTCGATCTATGTGTTAGTTCATGGCAGAAAATTATATGAAAAAGCTGATCGTTTTTTTGTTTTTGCTTGTCATTTTCCAACCAAAAATGCTAAATAGATGCATCTCAAATGGAATATCTTAGGATTTTGGACTGTTGTTTAGACAAAACTTGTAATCTGAAGAGGAATGGATCTTTAGTTGCAGCCCTAGATGTTTGTAGCTTGATAATTAATTTATTGTTTAAGTAATAGAGAATTAGTAATTTTCTTTCACTGAATTCACTGGTTCCAAATGTAAGGATTTTATGCTTTTTCTTTGTCATATATGACAGTAAACTGAAAAGGACATGACCTCGGGCTGTCAGAAATTTTAATAAGCAATTTTCACTATTTTCTGACATTTTATAGACAAAAAAATAATTGGCAGATCAATCGATATAGTATCGTAATAAGTAGTCACAGCTCTAAAGTAAAAGCTTTTCTTTGAAAGGTGATAATTGGTTTCACTTTTCTCCTTACAAAGCTGACATAGGAATGGTTGGAGACCTTTTTGATACGAGTCCATTATCCAGAAACACACTTCATCGACTTCCCCTTCTTATTAAATGTAAACTGAGCTGAAACCTCTATGATATACCTCAGTGATTACCCAGTGCTCATTTGGCTGCCACTTCTGACTTTTACTTACCATGAAATCCTTCTGATCAAGCTACTGTACATTATTGCTGACAGTGAAGGGGGTTTTAATGTTTTTTTTTTTGTTTTTTTTAAAAACATTTTTTATTATGGCTACTCGCTTACAATTGTCTATTTCCAATGTGGGATGTAGAGTGCTCCTTATAAAGGAACCAAATGGATATTCATTTGCATCATATTGCTAATGGAGCTGTTTTTCAGGCATCTCCGGTAATGACGAAGGGCAAACAAGTCAGTGGATGAGGTTACCCAGGCAACTGTCTCACACCAACTTTATGACTAATGGTATTAAATGGGCTTGTAGGTTAGTAGCCAAGGGTTAAGGTTGTGTTTAACATAGCATAAAGCTCTTTTGCTGTTGTGAAAGCATCCCTGATCATCATTAATGTTTTGGGTGAATAACTTGAGAATCAAGATCCTTTTCCTTATCATCACTAAACCAAGGAGAAATCTTGATGACCCAATATAAAACCTTTAGATCTACAGCAGTTTAGCTGTATGGCGGCGTGTCCTCAGCTGACACATCACAATGTAGAGAAATCACTTGTTTTGCAGAAAGGAGACCTAAAACATTTCATACAAGATATTTTTTCTCAACATGGCTGCAGACATTTTTTGAGTCTGGTTTCAGTAAGTAACAAAAACATTCTACTCTAAGTAAGATGCTCAGCATCAACCTAAGCTGTTACATGTTCCGAATGTTAACCACTCATATATTTCTCTGACTAGTTCACATAAATAAATCACCAAATAGATAACCCACAACTGTGTCTAACTGCTACTGAACACAAACTGACACAGCGGTGTAATAAACATTTTATATCTAGAAAGATGAGCTTTCTTTAAAAACAGGCAAGCCTCCACGCTTGTGAGTACAGTTTATCCAGTTCAGCTCAGATTTGTTTGGGATATTTCAGGCCTTATAGCAGCCATTTCAAGGGGTCACTGAACACCTGTAAGCAGCTGAATGTGTCTGTCTCTCCTCTGCTGTGGCAGCAGCAGTGCAGTCCTCTGTGTTTCCTTGCAGCCTTTGTTCAGCTTGCTTTCCAAATGCCATTTCAGCCTGCCTCTGTCAGTCCAAGGGTGATTTGTGCTCATTGGAAAGGGGCAGTAGTCTCTTCTAACTGCTAAAGTATGGCTAGCCCAGCACTGGTGTTTGTGTCTGCGGTCCAGAGAGGGGCATCTGTGGGGCATCTCCTCTGTACCGCGTAAGGAAACAAGGTGTTGCTACTCTTCAGTCTGTCCACTCGCAGCATCATTCTGCCCAGAAAGAAATACACAAATTGAACATAAATGTAAATTCTCGACAAAACATTCTTATCACAAGGTCCACTTTCTTGTCTCTTGTTGAAGCTTTCAACCCTGAAAAACTCCTCTGTGGCCAAAACCAGTCATAGCATTGAGTGGGAAGAGGTCAAAGGTCATCAACTACGAGTCAGTGGATGTTTGGAGAAAGATCAAGGAGACCATTCACATGTGACCTCAAGGACTATATGTTAGAACGATAGCCCGTTCTTCCACTTTTCTACGACCATTCTTAATCATGATACTCAGTTTACGTGATAACGACTAACCATCTCCATGACAGCTGACCTGTCTGTTGAAAGCCTCAAGATGAGGTTGAAAGTTTCTGAAAACCAAGCAAATGAGGAACAAACATTGTAGGATTACATACATACACAGGTATTTTAAAGACCTCATACAAATGGATCAAACAAAGGGAGAGCACTTAAGAAATGGAAGAAAAGAAATGGACAGTGTGTCAACGCTTTGTCCTCTCCAAACTGTCATTTTAAAGCCCTGGAGTGCACGTCTGCACCATCAAATTCCACTGAGTGACCACAAGTTATTTGAAAAACACCTCCTGGATCCTTGGCTTTTAGCAGCATGGCTGAAATAGTCTGAGATCGCGATGTGTGTGCTTAATGGTCGACATTGATCTTTATATAGCAACATATTGGCTTGAAAATCAGCTCAAGGCCCGAAAACTCAAAAACTAATAAAACAGAGCAGCTTTGCTTTTCAAAAGGCAATCAGATTTAAAGGAATATTTTACAAGTCTGTAATTCTTGTAAAGACTTTCAGCCCACCCCACCTCTATGAATCACATCCACCGCACTATTCCGCTGCCCAGACTAATGTAACTACATTTTTAATGGGAAAATAAAAGTTTCCACCTCCTCACCCTATTGATTTACCTGGTATTCTCGTATGGACACAAGGATATTAATCAGCAGGGTGACATGAAATTGATGCTTGTGATCATTAATGCTTTTAGGACTTGAAGTTTGTTCTAATGCACTCTAGAGATAATGACTGAAATGCAAAGTAAATGGGATCAGATCAACAGATCTAATAAAAGATCTCAAACACAGCCCAAAAATAAAAAAGAATGCAGTTACCCCACTTGCTCATGGCAATGCCAAAAGTCCTTCTACAACTTGCAAAGAGCTAAACCTTTTCTCCTGCTCATTCCTTTTCGCCTGCAGCAGAACTCTGTTCCTGGCTGCCTTTGTAGCATCTACGATATTAATTAACTCACACCACATGGAGAGTGTTGCTTTTAATTGGACAAGGTCTTGGCATACCGCTCTGTGGACAGACAGGCCTAGAATAATTTCATAATGTACAATTCTATTATTACCTCAGAAGCCAACCAGTGAGTTCAAAGATGGATGTGAATATGCAGGAGTCACAGTCAGGCTTTGATCACACTCAGAGAAAAGAGAGATGTGAAATGCTGTTTCAGCTTCCTGAGTACAGCAGGGTGTAGCTGAGTGTCACTTCCCCAGCAGACAGACTGGCAGATGTTTAAGTGTTGGTGTTAGAGATGGTTACCTATGACCAAAGTGATGTAACAGACAGACTGAGCAAATGATGGAGACTCCATTTACTAGGCTGGGTGATAACGCTGAGTCACGAGGTCTGGCTGTAAGAGGCAGTGTTACGATTGCTGGTGAGTCAGGTATATGCTGAGTGTGGTGACAGATGCCACCTCACATAGACTGCTCTATCCTTGGCTCCTCTCAGCTGGCCCAATAAGCTACCAACCTTGAGCGAGTGGGTGGTTACTGGCAGGAGGCGCTGCTGCAACTTGGTGCCAAGTGATTTATGAATCACCAAGAGACTCTTTGACATGTTTGGTTGACGTGCAGTGGTGCCATTTGATGTTGCCCGACATCTCATTTCTCCCACCAAACATGAGCAAAAGAGCAGCTTAATTTTTATCTTGACTCCGCAGCTATTTTTGCACAGTAAGTTTTGAGCAGCACTGACTAAAGACAAACCAAATTTATTTAAAATATGCAGCACAGCCTGACTGAAATGACAGCCCCAGATCAGGTATCTTGCAGTTCTGAGAGGGTAGAGTGTCAGAGTGGGCGCACTACAAAAGGAATGTAAAATAAGTGATAGTGAAGGAGATTCTCACTGCCAGCTCCATTAAAAATGTCCTTCTGGTGTTAAGATATCCAGATGATGCTGCTGCTCCCCAGTACGGCTAATTGCTAGAGGTGGACTACTGGGCAAAGGGGGTTAGCACAAACTGGGATCCAGGCCAAACTTTTTATGTCCTAATAGCCATGAGCACACAACCGATCATGTTGCTGACCACTTTACGGTGATAGAGCATGGAGCTTCCAGGAACAGCTGAGTTTATTGCCGTTTAAGGGTTGCATGAAAGCCCTGCTTGGATTTTTGATGCCAAAATGTTTTTTTTTTCCTCCATGTGGCAATGTGATGGTTTAGTGCAGCAGTTCCTAATAGTTTTTATTCTAACGCACTCCCACAGTCAGATGCATTCAAATGGAATATGTTCATTTGAATGCATTTTAAAGTGCATGTTATCTAAAGGAATATTTTGAGATTTGGGGAAATATCAATCATCAAAACCACTCTCATGTTTGAATGGTAAACATGTACCTGAAACCACCAGCCAGTTACTTTATTTTAGCTTATAGACTCACACACAGTGATCTGGGATTGACGTTTAAGCTTGGTCTCTTTTTGTCATAAGTTTTGCATTTGTTCTACCACTTAAAGTGGTGGATCTATTTTAACCAATTTGCTCACTTGCAAACTATTTTTAATGTTCTCTCAACTGCAGCATGTGGTGTTCAGGTGTTTCAACTGACCCAGGCTGGTTACATGTGTGTCCTGTGCAGCTGCCCTGTTATAGCTGTATTGACAGGAGAGTGGCAGTAGTTAATTGGTTATTGTGATAATAATTCCACTAAAGATTAGCCTTACACCAAATTGTAATCTTTCATTTGTATGATTCTTTTCCTCCTGAACAAAAATGAGGATATATTTTGTTTTTGCCAAATAACTTTTTTCCGTTTTTTTTTTTTTTTTTTTTAAATTAGCTGTGTTACTCCATGATCTTTCAAAGTGGAATTACCCTCTGGGGTACCTTTATCTGGGGGTCTTTATTGTCTGACCTTACACCTGGTGTATGGCCCTGTGTAGATCAGTCGAACTAACAGCACTGACTGCAGGGATTAAACGTTCTCAGCAACCATGCCATGTGCTATTACAGAAAAAGACTGACTTTTCAGATGGGGGGGTTATTGGGTTGTTGCTGCTGGTAAGTGCCACATTAACCTGTGAGTAAACTCCCATCTGCTGTCAGTTCCCTGCTCATAAAGAAACAATGCATTCTTCCTATCAAGTGAAGATAAACTATAATATCTCGCTTGACGGACTTGTTGTTTTTCTCTCAGCTGGATGGCACACCATTTGGCGAAGAATGACACCAGTTAAGTTTCTTTTATTTGCTCAAACTGGTGTGAATACATGAATAGGAGATTTTAATAAAGGGTATCCATGGAGAGAAAGTAATAACAGTTTCCCAGGCCACCCACACTGAACCCCCAGCAGATCTGCAGCAGTATGTACCAGCCCGCTCAAATAGCGGTATGGTAAACAGTATTCCCACATGCTGAACTCCAAGCTGCACTTCTTCTTAAGAAATAGATCTGTGCATGTGGAAAAATGATCTGATGTATTGACTTGCTGACAGGATTGCTACGCTGCACTGGTAACCATTTGTGCTGGATTCCTAAGTTGCTGTGCAACTGGGTTGTTTTTAGATGCTGCTGTGCCAGTTGTGACTTGACCCCATCTCTGTTTGTTTACAGTTGGCCCACAGATGTTCCACTATGTGGACCCAGTTTTCTGAGCCATTTACCCTGCATCCTCTCTGGGGATAAAGATCTGTACCCCCGCAAATAAGCCATAGGCCGTCTGATGACGCACTGTGTGGGCAGCATCATCTGTGATATACATACAGTATCATCCATCGTGGTTGCTTAACACATTAAAAAAAAAAAGTGTAAGCATTACAGTACTTCACTGTGTGAAACTGCAAACAGGCTATTCTCATCTTGCCCCAGAAACGCCTAGTCGCTGAATTTAGCTACCAGCATCTGTCACTTTTTTTTTTAACTGATGTGAATAATTATCTAAGAATATTCTTAGCTTTGTAAATGATGTCCTGTTTATTAAAAAGTGGTTACACTTTTTATTAAAAAAAAAAGATGTTGCACAAGATTATCCCGCACTGCTATGTATGAATCCTGAGGCAGTTCCCATCAGTCATTATCAGCATGAATTACCATGAACTTAAGTGTGCTCTCGTTTTCTTAGCCCACTTTATCAATGAGCAATTTGTTGCAGTTTCAAACATCTTTTTATAGACATTCACTAGCTTAAAGGTGGAGAGTTACCAGAACAGGTCAGCCTCATAAGTCTGGGATTGATGAGTCCTATCATACTGAACTGACTTCATGTCTAATGAGGAGGCTCCGTGGATATATCCAGTCTAAGTTAACCACGTTTCCACCAGCAGAGCAGCCCCAGGATCCCTCTGTAGCATCCCAGCTCCTCCTATCTATGGCTCAAACAGTCCACACTGCTTCTAAAAGCCATTTGTCAAACCTCTGCCCACATTAAATTATCATGACCCAAGAGAGATGTCTACCTCTAGGAAGAGACTCTGAGCCCAAGTCAGACAGATATAGTGTACAGTGTCTGAGACGAAGAACTGAATGAAAAATCGACTGCGCAAAAATCTAGGTTTGTTCACATTGCGCTCTATGATTGTGCAGCCATATTATGAAGGTCTGAACAATGCCTGCCAAAAGAAGAAAAGTTCCCTATGGCTGCTGTGTGTTATAGATCACTCCTGGCATTGTAAATCATCTTGTATGTTTTAATAGTAGTCACATGCAGCCCGGCACACCTTGAGACTCCCATGATTGCTCTCAAAGGTAATAAAAAGATAAACTGAAAGGACACCAGATGGTGTTTTGCCACAGAAACACCATGAAAGGTTTCTAATGTGACTCAGAGTCGAATCATTCACATTAAATATGAGTTGGGGGGCCCCTGGCGGGGAGCAAAGCTTTCCCATTATTCAGTTCTTTTCTATTCATTAATAATAACAGCTCCCTAATGAGCTGGTCAGACTTAAAACCAAGAAAATTTCTCTTTTAAAAAGAAGTTGATGTTGAGACAGAGTGCAGTTATTTTGAGATGAAAGACAAATACAGATCCAATGCTTTGCAGAAAATTATCCATTAGTGGGCAGAGGGGCAGAACTCTTAAAATATTGATAAACTCTGTGTTCCTTAGTCAGAGGCAAACCATATGCTGAAATGAGTCAGTTCTTTACCAGTGAGTTGCTCTGATTTTGAAAAGAGCAGAGTTAGCGATACCATTGGGCAGTAATCGTGTGTGTGTGTGAGTGTGTGTGTGTGCGCGCATGCTTGCGCGTGTTTGTATGTTTGTGTGCACACTGCACTCTTAATAAGGAATTCTAGTAAAAAGGCAGCCTGATGTTTGAGCTTCCTCCCTGTTGGCTTGGGAAAAGTATGCTAGAAATGCTCTAATTTGCCCTGCAAGACAGTTTCCCCGCCATGTTCCTCTCTGCATTACAAAACACTGAGTGCAAAGAAAACAGAAAATAATACACACAGAAAAAAGAATGACGAATCTCTGAATTACTTTTCCTTGAATTTCTTTGTAAGCATCTGTTAGACTCATTGCTTTTCCAAATAACAAGAGTCCCTGCACTGTTATATGCTTATCAGAGTGAGTTTTAATTTTTTGCTAATTTAATGGTCTACCACCAAAGAACAAGTGAGAGCCACTGCTCAGTGTCAGACTCTCATTCAGGAAGCATTCAAGGGGGGGTGCAATGGCTGCACACACTTGCGCAAATACATCCGTGATCGCTGGTAGTTGGGGTGAAGGCAACTGGTTGGGAAAATTTTAACATATCGGCCAACCCTCCTACTGTATAGGTGTCGGTTTAGAGGTCTCCAGTTTTTCTAAATGTCTTCCTTTTTGTGAAATGTCTTTCCTTTTGATAGACTTGCACTGAAGCTCACACTGGTCTCTACCCAACTGTGTGTGCGTTTGAAATTACCAGATTATTTATTAATTAGTAAGGTTAGAGTGTATTCTGTGTTCAGATTGTATTCTGAGAGAAACGTGTGGTTTTGGGCTTGATTGGGCCATAATTATTTAAAACATTACTACATTATCAGATAGTTATAAATTATTATTTGCACACTGCCAACTCTCCCATGAAGACACCAGCTGTGGTTACCCAGGAGGTTTGTGAAGGAAATCTAACTATTCATTCTCAGTATTCGCTCATTTTTGCACACATGCATACCAAACTGCAGGTTGGCAGTGATCATGTGATGGACAGTGGCTCACCATGCGGTGGATGTGTTGTAGGGCAGGAGCGTGGGGCTGTGGCTCTCCCCTCTGAGGCTGTGTCTGGGCTGGTAGTGGCTGGGGACCATGGGTTGGGCTTGAGCCTGGGCTTCGCTCTCCTCTGGCATGGACCTGTGCCACTGACTCCGAGCCTTCTTCAGCCAGCGTCCTCCCAGACCCCATTTCTCCAGGTAGACCCGGCACAGCTCGTAGTTTATGGCTGAGTAGTAGAGAAAGTCCAGCGCCAGCAGCACCATGACGAAGAAGCCGTAGATCCACACGCCAACCAGGGCTGTATAATTACTGCCGGAGAGACAGACTGGGAGTATTAGCACAGTGTAGTCTGGGAAAGATGATGATAAACACTCCTCACATGCTCAGCAGTACCATCCAGTTACCCTTAAGCTGGGCCTTTAAATCCCAATAGCTATGATAGAGCTGCCAGTTGTGAATGTTTGCTGTTCATGTGGCAAGACCAAGACGATCTTGAAATCCTCCCTTGATAAAAGCTAGTTAAATATATTGAAAAACCCTCCATCTATTCCATTTGCTGCTTTTTAAATACTGCTTCTTAAATTGGACAAAGAATTTCATTAGCACAAGAGACTTTTTAATCCATCTCATACTGGCTCCTCCACAGTGCCTCCAAAAATCTGTGCTCCTAGTTTTCACCTCTCATAAATTTTCTGAGTTCGGTGGTACATGATCCAACGGGATTTATGTGGGGAACATTTGAACTTTCTTTTAGTCCACCCACATCCATAAAGCACATCAAGGTAAATGCAGAAATAGCTTCCTGAGATTTTTGAGAAGCAGCGTTTGCCAAAACAGGAAATAAATATCTGGGTGTGATGTCTGTGTTTCTGCAGCCCCGAGGACATTTAGTTGGGAAATATCACACAAATTGAAAGTGATTCAGTCCAATCAGGGTGCTTCGATTAGACAGAAGAGACAGAGCTGACACAGGATATTACTCCAAAACAGAGATTTATTTGGAAGGGAAACCCATCTTTTATGTCATTTTGGCACACTTTGTCATTTGTTTGACTGCTTGGATTTTAGCCCTTGTAAAGAAAAGTGATGTCCAAGTGCTTCTAGTTCAGTTAATCGAGGGAATCCACTTCTGTTTCAAAATGATGTGGCCTTGAGGATATTTATCTGAATAAATGGCTTCAAAATGAACATCAGAGCTGCTCAAATTCGTGCTAAGGCAAGCGAATGCACCACTGCACTCAAATCTAAACGTATCCTTAACTGCATTTACCTTTCCTCACCTCTACGTCTGAGATATTTACCTATAATTTAGCTTGAATGTCTACTAAGGTAATTTGAGGGGGCGGCAGGCTTTCTGTATTGAGTCAACCTGGGGTTAAGCACACTACAATATGTGCACAGTCCTTGGAGGCATCGATCATGACCACACAGCGAAAACAAATGTTATTCAATATTTAACACAGCTTCCTCAGACAGGGAAAGCAGATGCGATTGATTATCTGTCAAAGCTGTGCAGCTTTCGGTGTTGGGTTTTCAAATTTTTATTCTCAGATGACTCTTCCACTCTGAATCCACTTCAATTTTGCACCGTTTCGGCTGCTTTGAAACCCCCGGAGGAGAAATGCCTTTGGTTTTACCTTGAACTGCAGTAAATCTCTATAATACCATTTTCACCATACAGTGTGAGTAGAGAGCAGAGTTATGGCTGGTTTAATTCGCTTGGCCAGTGGTAAATATCAAGCTCGCAGTCCCATCGCCCAGTGAGCCAGGATGAAAGAATGGCCCAACAGGCTATCTGACACTAAAATGAAATATCATGACCTGCTTCAGGGCAGTGTGAACCGTCCAAGACAGAGGCATGCTGGGAGGGCATTAGTACAAGAGAGCTGTGGTTTTGTCACCCAAACCTCCCACCGAGAGCTCTCACAGAACAAGAGGCTCATTTCTCTGCTTAAATCGGCTTATCCTGCAAACAAATGAGTGTGTCTTCAGGTGTATGTGTCCTCTCTTAAACTATGCTGTTACATCATGGGGAGTGTAGTGTGGTTTACTACCAGTAATGGTACAAAGTACTATCATTCTTACATGATATGTATTATGGTAGCATAACATAGTGATACTTGTTAGAATAGCCAGCACTTAACACCTGCTTGGTGAGGGATCATGTGGAGGCGTGACACTCACAAACACAACTGCTTTCAGCATCTGCTCTTCTCTGTGGTGGTTTTGAAAGCCTCTGTAGGTGTGGATCAATGTCGGCGAACCCTCCGAGTAAGAGGCAAACTGTGTCAATGAGTGCGATGCTGTCGAGGGAGCGAAACGCTTGTGAGCAAGCAGACTGTAACCGCCTGTTTTCATCTGATCTGAGAAAATGTCACCTCTGAGGCTCTTCTACCAGAGCTGCTCCCATAAAACTCCACTCAAGATTTATTTTCCCCCTAATTACCTCCACCAAGTCAAGGAGGTTATGTTTTGCTCCCACTTGTATTAGGATATTTAAAAAAAAAAAAAAGAAAGAAAGAAAGAAAGAAAGAAAGAAGAAAAAAGGAAACCTACATTACAGATTTCAATGCAATTTGGTGGGATGTTCTGTAAGGGATCAAAGAATAATTGATTACCTTTTGTGGATAGCACAATGTGGCCCTTAATATAACACTACATTTTGGCTCATTATACAGAGGCATAGAAGTAAATATACATCTTATTATCTTCTTAATATTATTCCTATATCACTTTAGATCTGAATTGATTAGTCAAACTACAGAAAAATAATAACTGTTTTGATAATCAATCATTTTTCATGAAAAAATTGTGGAACATGCCAACCATTCTCCAGTTCTAGCCTCTCAAATGTGACAATGTGCTGCTTGTCTTTCTAAAATATTGTATATTGATGGTAAATTGAATATTTTAGGAACAAATAAGTCATTCTAAGTGTCGCTTTGGGCTCTGAGAAGTTGCGATGGCATTTTTTTAGTCTAACAGTTAATAAAAAAAATAATCTATAATGAAAATTATTAGTTCCAGGCCTACATTGCTAATATCAAGGTTAATGTAATCAGGACACAATTCATCCTTGAGCAAAGTCAGAATTTTCCCACACAGGGTGTGAAAAAGCATGTAGTCATCACTAGTTGGCAAGGCAAGCAGAATTATTAATCTTGGAGCTGTTACTTTTTAATGTAGACGTACTGTAAGTATGCTGTGAGCAGCAGTATTATATGGAGAAAAGTAAACACAAGTCTAAGAAAAAATAAATAGACTGGACTTACTCAACCATGACATTCATTATTAAAGGATTTTGACCAGGATCAGTGGCATCGGTACTTCTCACTGGAGCTCTGTCTTTTTCCAGTTATTTAACACAAAGGGTCTGGAGGAGGGGCCCACTGACCCCGTGGATTCCATGGATTTAGTTATTCTCCAAAATCAACAAGACATGCTGTCCATCACCATGTGCGCTTGATCCAAATCCAGATGTCGACTGAAAATGTTTCAAATATTCTCTGTTATTTCAGTAGCAAAATTAGAATTGGGAGCCTTGGCAAAGGTATGCACTCTATGACGGCTTTGTTGGTCACAGTGAAATGACAGAGGAGTGCATACAGTATATGGCTGCCACTCAAAAAGTCAAGTTTGAACTAACACGTACTTTATGTTGTCTGTCCTTCACGTCAGTGGCCAGAAGGAGTGCTTTATCCTGGGTGCAAATTGCTGCGTCTCTGCTTTCAATATCCTCCCCTCTGGTCATTCATTTTTATCGTCAGTGGGGGGATACATGTTATCCCTGCATCTAATCAGACCGAGTAAGAATATAATTACTGTTGGATAATAGAATATAGGTCTAATTACTGCATTAGAGACAGTTGGTTTAAGAAAGAAGTATTGGATGTTGTTCAAGCTTACCAGAATCTAAATTTCTTCATTACACTTTTATTTTGAAAAATTTCCCCCCTCTCTTTTTTATTTACAAATCACACACTGGTCTTACCCTTTATATAGACTTTATGTTTTTACATGTAGTGTCATACAACTGCGTGATATATACTTAGATTGTGATGCTACTTTAGTTTTATATCGTGGCTCCAGTTCTATCCTTAACCTGAAAACCTTCTGCTGAGTCCACATACCCTCGCATGTAAGTGTTGCTTTCTTTTGGGTGATGGCCTTTCTACAAGCTTTTAGCAAGGGCAAATGCACAGTGTAAAGGGGTCAAATAGGGCTAAATGGCAGTGCGATTTTTTTGTTTTACTTACTTGTGTGCATAACCGTCTGAGGTGGTGGTGAGGTTGATCTGCATGACCATCTGGAACTCAGTCTCGTTGCAGCAGTATTTGAAGGCCGTGTTGTTGTGGTGGCAACAGAACATGTAGGTCTTGTTGTCTGACAGGCGTGGGCAGTGAAAGCCGAAGTGGTAACGCCCCTTGTGGTCGGAGTAGGGTTCACACACTCGGTAATGAGCTGAGAGGGCTGCAGTTTTGGGGAAGACAAAGATTTAGATGTACAATTTACTCAGAAATTGTCAGGAAGGAAGCATTTAAGTGCCACAGGAAACAGCAACGACCCTCTGCCTTTGAGGCAGTTTCTCAGTTTGTTTGTTTGTGTTTCTCAGTACTTCAAAAATTCCAAAAAAGTTGAGATGCTGTTTCAAACAAAACACAATGAAGTCGATGAAGTGAAACATTAAATATATTGTCTTTGTTATCAGTTAAGTATATGTCAAAAAGGATTAACAGATTAGCACATACCGTGTGATTTGTTGTGTAATGTCTTTGGCTGATGTCAGAATAAAGAGTTCCACAGAGGAGATAAAACCATGGAGTATTTCTGGCTCTACATTCCTACATGAACTAAACTCAAGTGAATGAAGCAGGGCTTAACCAGTCTCTTTATCTGCTCATCAAGCTTACATGACCCTAAAAATTCTCCTACTTCTTTTTTGGCAGCTGGAGTCATACAGGGTGACAGAGTCAGGGAGTGTATTGTGGAGCACTGCAAAGATATGTGGTACAAGTAGTAGTCTGGCTTATTTGCATTCGTCTGTAGCTGTGCATTCAAGTCCCTGCAGCTTAAGGAGAAGATAAATCTGCATCTGTGCAATGGAAAAAGCATTATTGTTTTTGTTATGGAATCTGGCAAACCAGTAAACTTTTGCTTGAAAAGGAAATCAGAGGAATCTACTTCATCAGCAACTGAGACCCAATCTAATGAAAACAAATTACCAATCTGTCAGTGAAATGAAGCAGATATGATTGTCAGATTACAGGGCAGCTGATACTTAATGCACATCACAATGGACCGAGATATATCCACTCGTTTAACACCTTCATAACTGATCAGTATCAGCCTTTTAGCACACTTTCACTTTCTATTACTAATAATAATACTGTCCTGTAAGTTTACTGGAAGTGAAGTGATATAAGAACTGCACATATGAAACCTTACACATAAAAACATAAAAAGAAATAAGGGCAATCTAAAAATAAGAACTTAATGAGACTAATACACCAAGATCCTAAAATAGTCATAAGTATTTGCAACCAGAATTGTGACCAATATATGTAGAGACATTGTATTTGAAAAATGAATTTGTATCCTCTCCATGATCGGCAGTCTGTGTAATGCTGAAACTGCTTCTGAATTACCATAAATGTATCTTTGGCATTTCTTTACTGCAGTTGACCTTTCACTACGCCCTGCCCTCCTTAGTTACTGTTGCTATGCCTGTCAAGCTTTCCATTCTCACACTGCATATGTAGCTAGCTCATGTAAGATAATGTTAACGCTTAAACTCTGTGAGTCAGCTGGAAAGTCAGTCTCCAGATTTAATTTCCATGTGACACATTTTTAAAACGAGAACCCTGTAAAGGGGTCTTAAATACGTACTGACGCTAAGGCTACACGTCACAGGCATAACATCAGCATCTTCACCAGTTGTTGATACATGTAATGTATACAAGGGAGCAGCATTGTTTGTGTATTTCAGTGTAGATTAAGTTTGCCCCATAGCATGGTCTGATAATAAAACATAGGCTCAATAAAATGTTATTTCATCCCTTGAATTGTTTGGATGCTTACTATAGCCGAAAAACATACTTGGACAATCAGTACTGTGATTAGATTTAGGCTGTGTTTTATTGTATGTGTGCTTCACACTTTGCAAGAGAGAAGGATTTGAGGATATGAGGAATAAACCATGAGCTTGGCAAATGCAGCGGTATCTAACGCAAGTTTGGCTGGAGTCGCTGGAGTGTGAACATCCCCAAAACAAACAGAGCAGGACTGAGCTGCAATCATTATTCTAAAATCTGATATAGTGGCATCTTGGCTCAGAGATTGTTGGTCCTGAACAGATATTTTTCTAATGTAGCCCCACAAAATAATGTAGAGAGCTAATAACATGCACAATTAGGCAGTGATATCAGCCATGTGTGTCATTTGCTGATTTTGTAATAAATGAACCTCTTTGATTTATTTTTGCTTGATCATTCGCAGTCTAAGCATACATTAAAGTATGCCACTTCATGTAAAGTGTGACCAGATTCATCTTATTGTAAGTGATATGTCTTTGTCTTGTGTATGTCCTTTCATCAGTGGAGCATAAAGATCTGGCCGTGTTGTCAGTGAAAGTGTTGCTGTGGTTTAGTTCAAGGTCCACTTATGTCGCGGGCCGATAGAAGTCTTTCAGTAATCTCAGCCAGCCATCTTTCTTTCGACAACCCGAATTCTTACAGAAGAGGGAATAAATGAAGCAGCACTGAAGGACACAGTAGGATTAAAAGTCAAGGGTGGTTTATATAGTGAGAGCAAACTCTTCATTTGACCTTTGCATTGACTGCACAATGTAGCAAAATCAGTGAAACCGTTCTGCAGCAAATCCATGTATTCAGCAGTTGTAGGTACATGAACTGGCAATAAGGAAACAAGCGCCCTCACCATCGGAAGTGGACCATAAAAGTCCTGTAACGATGCAAGACTTAAAGGTTTGGAGAGCGAAGAGTTCAGGGGGAAGTCTCTGGCTTCTCAAATGAACAACAGCTGGTTCTGGAAACCATACAGTTGTAAACACACCCACCTGCTTAATTGCATTAACACCTCTTGAAATTTAGGATACAGTTAACAGCTTGGCTCTTGCATTTCAGCATGTTTACAACCTGCGGTCTGAAGACTGCTGTGGCTCTCTCCCAGTCCCCCAACAGCAAGCAACATCTGAACATCAGTCAGTGCTCACACATATTACTTTATTTATAGCTACAATCACACTCCCATTTTGTTGTCTTTCTTCTGAGACATGGAGCAAACCTTAACTTTGTCACAATTGTATTTCATTCAGTAATATTGACTCACAAGTGGCGCATTCATTTGGAGTTGACATAAGCTGTAAAAATGCACTTCCAATTCCCTTACCTTAAGATAAGTATGATGAACCTTTTTACTGTTATTAATGCCTGAAAAAAGAGCTAAATATGAGCACCAGTCCAAACTGTGTTCTTGCAAGTGTGAGGAAAGGAGCATCATACTGCATGCCCTCAACTTATCAGTAGAGCATCGACAAATTTGTCAATGAGTCGATCATTTATCAAGTCAAAAATGCCAAACAGTCACTGGTTTTTAGCTTTTCATGTGTGAATATTTGTTGTTTTTTTCTGTTTTATGTAATTTTAATTGAATATCTTATGGTATGGTTATGGACAAAATCACTGTGAGGTCTGGGAAACCTTAATGGTAATTTGTAATGGCAAATATTCACTTTTATACACAAAAAATGCTAGACAAATGCTAATAAAAAAATTGATAATAAATTGATTAATTTATATTAAATAGTTGTTAGTTAGAGCCCTACTATCAATATCACCTGGCTGTGATAGGGCAATTCATT